>NC_044978.1:163758527-164097277 GCF_008728515.1 Papio anubis | reverse complement strand
TTGGAGGAATCCTTCTGGAAACTTCCATCCTCCTGTGATATAACAATAATAATAATAAAATGTGTTTCCGTGTGGTGTGGTGGTTTCCCTTGTGGCTTCGGGGGCTCTTGTCCTGTCAGGATTAGTTTAGGGCACAGAGTACTGCTTCTAGATAAAGGCATCTTTGCTTACCACAGCCTCAAAGCTTTCCATACCGTACTTACGCATAATACACTTAATGAATGTTAATTGTAAAAATAAACAAAGGTTTCTTCTGAAAGAACACCAGCTCACAACGTATACGCGCATTTACTTGGACTTGTAGTCACATTTTACCTTTCAAATAAAGAATTTTCAATTACTTACAAGCACGGTGAAGATAACTTCTGCACATGTCTGTGAAGCAGTGAGACAGTAAACGCCAATATTCCTATTTTATGTGAAGCACACCACACAAAAAACATTTTACTGAGCATATTTTAATACATGATTCTTACTATTGGAGGGACACAGACAGGTCAGTAAAACTTCGACCCTACCTTGACAGAGCTCAGAGTAAAGGAGGCCAAAGAAAAATGCTTTTAAAATGACTCGGCCAGGCGCGTTGGCTCACGCCTGTAATCCCAGAACTTTGGGAGGGCAAGGCAGGTGGATCACAAGGTCAGGAATTTGAGACCAGCCTGACCAACATGGTGAAACCCCGTCTCTACCAAAAATCCAAAAATTACCCGGGTGTGGTGGCATGTGCCTGTAAGCCCAGCTACTCAGGAGACTGAGGCAGGAGAATCGCTTGAACCTGGGAGGCAGAGGTTGCAGTGAACCGAGATCGTGCCACTGCGTTCCAGCCTGGGTGAAAGAGTGAGATTCCATCTTAAAAAAAAAAAAAAGACTCTAGCACTATGTGCTATTTGCAGAGTGGGTGTTCAGAGGAGGATGTGATGATGGTGGGGAGTCAGAAATGCTGCCAAAAGGACGCCATGTGGTGATGTCATTTTGGGGTTTGGAAGGAAGAATAAACAGACAGATACACATACACACGTACCCTGTTCCCCTTAGTTATTTATTTCTTACTTGACATGATTTCCTTTGTGCAGGGGTCTGTTAGGTCTGTGACCTCCCAAAGGCATTGTCATGGCAATTGTTAGAGTGATATGATACCATTTGTAATGATGTTTTCTAAATCAGGAAGCTGAGGGCCCTACAAGTCAAGTTATGTAAGCCAAGACGTTGACTCTTAACCACAGGCAAGTATACAAATATTAACAGTTAGAGTGGTTTCTACGTGTGCATTCTGGCATCAATAGGGATACCACAAAGAGAAGAAAGAAACAAACAACAACCGGTCATATGCATTGAGCCTAAGGGAGGAGAAAAGAACTAATACTTGTTGAGCACACATTATTAAATATCAGCCATGTACACTACTAAGCATTTTTGTTTTG
The DNA here is from genome assembly GCF_008728515.1 of Papio anubis. Taxonomy (NCBI): domain Eukaryota; kingdom Metazoa; phylum Chordata; class Mammalia; order Primates; family Cercopithecidae; genus Papio; species Papio anubis. The sequence goes on along the minus strand of NC_044978.1, from coordinate 164,095,856 downwards.
GCTACTAGAACCCTATGAAGTAGATAGTATCTTCCTACTTTACACACATAGAAGTCATGTAAATAGTAAGGGGTAGAGACAAGAGATAAACTTACTTATACCTGCCTGCAGAGCCTATGCTCCTTTCATAATCCTTTGCAGCCTGGGAACTCTTTGATATTTGATAAAATATCAGTATTTTACATTTTTGTGGAAATCCCTTCTATGTTCTAATAGGATGAGAATTTCAAACACAATTTTATTTTCTTCCAAATTACTAAAAATAAAACACAGGATCTTATCATTTCTTGCTGAACATTTTGCAATATAGCTAACTGGTCTGGTTTGGATCTCTGTGACTTCTTTCTCCAATCACCCCAGCACAGCCACTGAATTATGCACTTGCTTTCCCCCTGATGAGAACTCTTACTCATCTTTGAACACCCTGGCTTAAAATGTTTTCTCTTTGGCAAGGATACCTGACTCCCAACAACAGAATTAATTATTGAGTGCCTGTTCATTAATTTTCCCACGGTGTTTTTTTTGAACAGGTTTTAATACAACTCTCAATGTAGTGTAAGAATGTCTTTGTAGAATATCAACTAGATTGTGAAACCCTTAATGAGACCTCACCTAAGTTGTAAGTATTAGTAATAGTCTTCAAGGAGGTTAAGCTGTTGGTGTTGATAAGGGGAAGACTCTAAGGGTATCACGTTTTGCTGTTTGGTTATCAGCTATGTGATCACGGGAAATTAACTCAATATTTACATGCCTTGCTTTCCCTTTGTACTTATTTGGAACAATCATAGTGCATTTTTGAAGGGTTAGAGTGAGGGAAACAATGGGATGGTTGAAGTAAGCTGTTGGTGTGGCATTGACAGAAAACTAGTGCTCAATAAATGGCCTTTACTTGAACAATGAAATTATAAAATTGATTTTGTTAGATACGCAATAGATAATATTTATGTCTGTATATAGTATTAAAAATGATATTCACATGCTCACCACATTTCCAGTACCTCCTCCAATATTGTCTCTCTAGCCCTCTGCCCAGGGGTATCCATGAAAGTGAATTTTGCATTTATCAATTTTTTGCTTATATGGTCTTGCTACATGAGAATACATAGCTTGAGAATTTATTATTTAATTTTACATGCTTTGGGACACTATGTAAATGGCAATGCATTATGTGTATTTTTTGCAACTCACTTTTTCCCTCTCAATATCATATTTGGGAGATGTATGCACATTGATCTGTATGAGAAGTAGTTCAGTCTTACTCCTGTACAGTATTTCGTTATAGAAATATGCTATAGTTTATTGATTTATCATCCCAACAAAGGAAATTTGGGTTGTTTTCAATGATTTTCTTTTTTTCTTCTTCTTCTTCTTTTTTTCCCCTGACTGTTGCATTCATGGATATACATGTCTCCTGGTCCATTGTAGAAACAGGGTATACAATGGTATGTGAATTACTGGTTTTCGTATATGTGCTTCTTCAATTTTAGTAGATGTTTCCATACTGTTCTCCCACCAGCACCGTATACACATTCCTGCTGAGCAACAACCTCTCCTACGCTGAATACTGCCCAACGTTTAAATGTGTGCCAACTGTGTGGGTGTAGAATGGTATCTCATTGTGGCTTTCATTTGCATTTTCCAAATTTTTAACACTCTCTTACCTTTTTAAAGAAATGTTTACTAGCCATGTGTTTTCCCTTCTGTGAAGAAACTCTTCATGCCTTTTATCCATTTTTCTGTAGTCTCGTTGGCCTTTTTAACGGAAATGTTCAAATATAATTGCGGATTTCTTGCAGTTCTGTAAGTTTTTGATGCGTGTATGTTGAAACTCTGTTATTTTGTGGATAAACATTTAGGATTGTTAGGGCACTACTCTTATGTGAGTTCTGAGTACTGTCACCTCTAATCCTTTTGGTGATTTTTCCATCAAACCCAGATGGTTTCTTCTCATGTGCCTGGATCAGTATTCTGCATGCTCAGGTGCGACCTTCTACGGTTTTTGTTCTCTCTCTTTGGAACTCTTTCCTCTTTGGTGCTGTGCCCTGAGAATTCTAGACATCTAGGTCTCCCTGGGTCCTCACCTCTGTCTCCTCAGCTTAAGAAGTCTGCCAGACTCTGGGTTTCTCCTCTCTGCGCTGTGTCCTGGAAACTTCACAAGGTAACACGATGGAGCCGTTGTAGGGCTCATTTGTTCCCTGGCTGTGGATAATCACCGTTCTTTGTTGTCTGAGGCCAAATGTCTTAAATTTCACTGTGTCCTATATTTTGTTTGGTTTTCAGTTGTTTTAGGTGAGAGAGTAAATCTAGACCCTGTTACTACATCTCGGCAGGGAGAAGACATTCAGGTCTTTTGTATTGATTTTTAAGAGTTCTTTATGTGTTCTAGATAAAAATTTATTATTAGTCATATATGTAGCAAATATATCCTCTTACTTTGTGCCTTGCATTTTAATTTCCTTAATGATTTCTTTTTGTAAATACTATTTCTTAATGTAGTTGAATTTCTGAGTTCTCCCCCTTTAGGTCTAAGCTCTTTGAGTCTTTTAAAGATCTTATTCTCTAACCTGAGGTTACAAAAATATTCTCTAACCTGAGGTTACAAAAATACAAAAACCTGAGGTGGGCATCCATTTCCACTAAAAAATATATAAATCAACTTTCCCAGCACTATTTACTGAAAAGTGCCTCTTTACTGACTATAATGCCACCTCTTTTGTATATTGAGTTTGCATATATGCATGGTATTATTCTGGGGTCTCTATTAAGTCCATTGATCTATTTATGTAGGCCTATGCCAGTGCCACACTAAGCTACTTATTATACATTTATGCTAAATCTTAGTATATTTTAAGATAAGTTTCGTACAATATTTTTTTGAGATATTTTAAATACTCTTGGCCCATTTATATTTCGTACAAATTTTAAAATCAACTTACTAAGTTCCTTAGGAAAACTGTTAGGATGGGTTGGAATTGCATAGAATTTATAGATCACTCTTAGGAGATTCAGAATCTGGATGACATTGAATCTTTGTATTCATAAACATGGTATTCCTTCATGTATTTAGATATTCTTGAAAGAAAATTTTACTTCATTTCTTATCTTTCAATAAAATTTTATAATTTTCTAGACAACATGCTTATACTTTATTATATATACATTTAGGTATTTTTGCTGCTATTTATATAAATGTTATATTTTAGAACTGTTACTGTGTATAGAGTGCATTGTCCTTTATTAATTTTTTATCAAGCAAGTTTACCGAGCTAAACTTTATCAATTTTACTCTATTTTAATTTATTTTATTTTAAGTTACTGGGTACATGGGCAGGATGTGCAGGTTTGCTACCTAGGTAAACGTGTGCCATAGTGTTTTGCTACACCTATCAATCCGTCATCTAGGTATTAAGCCCCACATGCATTAGCTATTTTTCCTGATGGCTCTTCCTCCCCTCATATCCCCTGCCCCAGATAGGTCCCTGTGTGTGTTGTTTCCCTCCCTGTGTCTATATGTTCACATTGTTCTGCTCCCACTTATAAGTGAGAACATGTGGCGCTGGTTTTCTGTTCCTGTGTTAGTTTGCTGAGGATAATGGCTTCCAGTCCCATCCATGTTTCTGTAAAGGACAAACTCTCTTTTCTTTTTATGGCTGCATAGTATTCCATGGTGTGCATGTACCATATTTTCTTTATCCAGTCGGTCATTGATGTAAACCCTTATTCTTATAATTCATCTTTACATTTTTTTGGAGATTTTACATAGGTAATCTTTCAGTTAACAAGTGATTGTTTGTCTGTTTGTTTGTTTTCCTCTCTAGGGCTTATATTATTTAGTTAGTTTTATTTCAGTGTACCTCTAATTAACAAACCTTATGCAATGTTGAAGAGAATTAATTAGAGCAGACATCTTTGACTTTTTCTTGATCTTAAAAAGAATTTTTTTAGCATGTAGGTTTTTTTGGTAACTATTAGTTCCTACAATAGGGAGATTGCTTTTTATTTCCAATTTACTAACACTTTGATTCATGTACACATGTATGATTTTAACATTTGTATGTCTTGAGATGACCACATGGGTTTCTATCCATTTATCAGTGTTTAATTACATTAATGAATTTTCTAATGATAAACTAGTCTTGCATACCTGGGCTATAACTCAGATTTGTGAAACATTCTTTTTTATACCTGCTCAATTTGGCAACCCATTGTTTTGTTTAGCACGTTTGCAACTGTGTTCATGAGTGAGATTGGCTTATAACTTTTCCTTTATTGTAGTATCATTTTCTGGTTTGGTATCAAGATTATACTAGTCACATAAAATGAAGAAAATAATTTTTTCTTTTTCATTTTCTTGTGAGAATTTGCACAAGAGTAGAATTGTTTGGTTACTTCATTTTTTAAATGATTGTTGGATATCAGTTGTAAAACCAACTGGTTTTACAGTTAAAACCAACATTTTCTTTGTGGAAGATTTTACTACCAATAATTAGTAACTACTGATTTAATTTCTTAAATTGTCCAAAATTTCAAGTTTTTCATTTCTATTTGAGCCAATTTTGATGTTATAATTTTCTAGAATTTGTCATTTCTGTCTAAGTTTTCAAATGTATTTTATAAAGTTTTTTTTTTTTTCTTTTTTTGAGATGGAGTCTTGCTCAGTCACCCACGCTGGAGTGCAGTGGGGCGATCCTGGCTCACTGCAAGCTCCGCCTCCCAGGTTCACGCCATTCTCCTGCCTCAGCCTCCCGAGTTGCTGGGACTACAGGCACCCACCACCACGCCCAGCCAATTTTTTTTTTTTTTGTATTTTTAGTAGAGACGGGGTTTCACCATGTTAGCCAGGATGGTCTTGATCTCCTGACCTCGTGATCCACCTGCCTCCATCTCCCAAAGTGCTGGGATTACAGGTGTGAGCCACCGTGCCTGGCCTGAAGTTTTTAAAATAACATATAGATGCTGTAAGATTAATCTCTGCAGCTTTAGCTACGTTCCCCTTTGCATTTCTAACATTTATTTTTACTTCCTCATTTAAAAAAATATACACCTCAGAGGACTTTCTATTTTCTTAGACTTTTTAAAAAAATCGTCTTTTGCTTCTGTTAATCTCTATCCTGGGTTTTTTTTTTTTTTTCTATCTTATTATTTCTAATCTTACCTTAGTTTTTTTCTTTCTGTTTCTTAGTTTCTCCTTCTGTTTTCTGTACCATCTTTCTCTTCCTTCTTTTATTTTTCCTCTTCTTCCTCCTCTTTTATGTGATCAGCTCCATAACTTTGAGGTTTGCTTCTTTTCTAATACATACATTAATGCTTTCTGGTTTTTAAGGGTTTCTATTTAAGTACCACTTAAACCAGATGACACAATGTTTTAATATTTTGTGTTATTTAGTTTTTATTTTTATTCTTTGGTAACTACTATTATTTACTCCTTTTTCCCTTAAGTTCTTCATAAGTGCATTTTCATATTTCTGAACTTTTGGGGTTTCCTCATTATCTTTATTTATTGAATTCTAACTTAATTGGTCAGAAATCATTATCTGTATTTCCCCAAACTTGAAATTTACAAAGAGTTTATTTATGAAACAATTTGTGCAAAACTTTTATAGTGTTTTTTGTCTGCTTGAAGAGTATGTATTCTTCATAATTATAGCATTTGTTATTTTGCAATGTTATGTATATCAATTAGATCAAATCTGTTAATGTCTGACTCTCGCTTTTCGGTGGCTGAGAAAGGGGTTAGTTAAATCCTCCCATTTTGGAGGTGGCTTTGACAACATTTTTTAGTTGTGTCAATTTTTGCTTCACATATTTTGAAGCCATATTCTTAGGTGCATGTACATTTAAAATAGTTTTATAATTATGTAGTGACCTGTGTTCTCTCTAGTAATGCTTTTTAAGTCTTTTTTTAATGCTGTTTTATTTGGGGGAGGGGCAGAGTATCATATTTTGACTTTCAATTTTCCTATATCTCCATGTTTTAAAAGTGTGAGTATAGTAAATAGCATATCACTGGATTTTAAAAATTTAGCTAACACCGCATGTTCTCACTCATAAGTGGGAGCTGAACAATGAGAACACATGGACACAGAGAGGGGAACAGCACACACCAGGGCCTGTTGGGGGTTGGGGGATGAGGGGAGGGAACTTAGAGGACAGGTCAGTAGGTGTAGCAAACCACCATGGCACACGTATACCCATGTAACAAACCTGCATGTTCTGCACATGTATCACATTTTTTCTTTTTTTTAGAAGAAATAAAGAAAAACAAAAATTAAAAAATTATATATGGTACTAAAGCAAATAAAGCACTAATAGCTGAAAAAATAATTTAGTCTGACAATGTATGTTTTTTCACCAAGTTTACTTCATTGACTTATATTGTTAGAATGGATAATTTTTATTGTGTCCTGCCATCTGACTTTATGCTTTTTCTTTTGCTAACTATGTATTTTTTAATTTTTTCATTTTCTTGCTCTTTTTTGATGTATTTGGTTTTCCCCAACTATCATGATGGTTAGGAGTATGAGCTCTGAGATCCAGCTGTCTCAGTTAGAGTCTCAGCTTTAGCATTTACTAATCTGGGCAAGTTACTTAACCTATTTCTGTTTCTTTTTCTAAAAATGGAGATAAGGATGACAGTTACTTTATAATGTTGTTGTGAGGAGTTAATATGTATAACATGCTAGGATGGGGCCTGGCACAGAACTTGCTATAGATGTGTTTGGCTCTTCTTTAAAAACCACAAGTTTCATTTCTAAGAGTGCTTTACTATAAATTTTGACCTAAATACAAAATGTAACAAAGTAAAATGTTAATCAATATCTTTTTTCCTCTTCTTAACAATATAAATGCCTGAGAACACTTTAACTCTGATATTTTACCATTTGATTTCTAGGGTTTTTCTTTTTTGCTATAGCATTTTAGTTTTATCTACTTGTTACTCTTTTTAATTCTCACAAAATAGAAATTTTATTATTGCTTTATATGTTAATAGTTTGTTTAGATTATCTACAAATTTACTATGTTTTTACTATTCTGTCTTTTCTAATGTTTAAATAATACATTTTCTTAATTTATTTTCGTGCTAAATTTAATATAATAAAATGACTTAAAGAATCAAAACAAGATTGTTTCTGAAACCATCAATGTCTTGCCACTTTCATGTCTCCTTCTCTAGAGGGAAATTCTTTTAACTCTTCCAATCATCTTTTTACCATTGACTTCTGTATTTTAAATTAACATGCTTGTATTACTAGTTCTTGATGTTTTCTACTGTAGACATAATCAGGTAACTTCTCATTGTGAAAGACGAGCATTATCTCTTTGTTAGTCTTCTTTCCTTCTATCTTCCTACCTTCACTACTCTGTGAAAGATTCCAACACCATAATCCTCCCCAAATAATCAGATTTTAATTGTATTTAGATCAGTGGTCAGGGTTTACCTCATTGTAACCACTGAAACTTATTTACACCTGAACCACATAGTATACTGTTATTATTTTGATTTTCCAGAACAACATTTTCAGACAAAGTTAATACTTGTCTTCTATTTGTTCATTTTGTTTTCTGTGTGTTTATTGCTAATTAAATCTAATATTTTTTATTTGTGTACATTTTCTCTCATTCTGGCATACTAGATAGCCCTAGTGATTAGTGATGTAAGGAATCTTTCATGTACTTATCACTACTAGTCATCAGGGAAATGCAAATCAAAACCACAATGAGACATTGCTTCATACATAATATGATGACTACTATTAAGAAAAAACAGAAAATTTCAAGTGTCAGCTAAACTGTGGAAAAATAGGACACCTTGTGCCCTGTTGGTGGGAATGTAAAATGGTGGAAGTGCTATGGAAAACACTATGGTGGGTCTTCAAAAAATTAAAAAGAGAATTACCAAATGATTTAGCCATTCCACTTCTGGGTATATACCTAATAGGTCTGAAAGCAGAGTCTTGAAGAGATATTTGCATGTTATGTACATAGTAGCATTATTCGGAATAAACTGGAAATAACCCAGTGTCTATTGACAAATGGTGGATCAATGAAATGTGGTACACATGTATGATGAAGTTTCACTAAGCCTTAAAAAGAAAGAAAATTCTGACTCATGCTACAGCATGAATGAAACTTGAGGACATTATGCTGTGCAAAATAAATCAGTTACAAAAAGACAAATACTGCATAATTTCACTTATTTGAGGTAGCTAGAGTAGTCAAAACCAGAAAGTAGAATGGTGGTTACTAGGGGCTTGGAGGAGGAAGGAATGTTGAGTAATTGTTTAATTTTTGCAGTGTTTTAGTTTTGAATATTTAAAAAACTCTGGAGAAACGATAGTGTTGATGGTTGCTAAAAAATATGAATATATATTTATGTCCACAGAACTATGAAGCAAAGCCTGTAATCCCAGCAGGAGGCAGGCAGACGGATCATGAGGTCAGGAGATGTGAGCCATCCTGGCTAACATGGTGAAACCCGTCTCTACTAAAATACAAAAAATAGCAGGCTGGTGGGCGGGCGCCTGTAGTCCCAACTACTCGGAGGCTGAGGCAGGAGAATAAGCTTCCAGGAGGCTGGAGCTTGCAATCCGGCCACTGCACTCAACTTTCAGGCTGACAGAGACTCAAGTCTCAAAAAAAAAAAAAAAAAAAAAGGTTAAGACGGTAAATTTGATGTTGTGTATTTTACCACAATTAGAACAATATTTTTGTTAGTTCAAGATGCACATTAAAATGATTACAGATTGAATGAGGAAGCTTGGGTGGATTCAGACAAAAAAGATTGGCAAAGTGTTGAAAACTGCTGCAGATGAGTGACAAGTACATGGGTTTCATGTTATTCTACTTTTATGACTGTTGAAAGTCCCATGATAATTCATTTTTTTAAATAAAACTTACATAATGGTTAATTTTATGTGTCAACTTTACTGAGCTATGAGATGCCCACTTATCAGGTAAAATACTATTTCTAAGTGTGTCTGTGAGGGTGTTTCTGAAATAGATTAGCACTGGAATTTGTAGATTGAGTAGAGAAGATCACTCTCATCAATGTGGGTGGGCATCACCTAATCAGTTGATTTGAATAGAACAAAAGGCAAGGAAGGGAAAAGTTGCTCTGAGCTGGACACTTATTTCTTGTCCTCATACATTGGCACTCCTGATTCTTGGACTTTCAGACTTAGATTCAGTTATACCACCAGCTTAACAGCTTTTCTGGTTCTCCAGAATGCAGATAGAAGACTGTGGCACTTCTTGGTTTCCAAAATTGAGTAAGCCAATTACTATAATAAAAATATATCTATACCTTATTGGTTTTGCTTTTCTGGAGAACCCAGACTAACACAACATACTAGATACTCTATTTGTATTATCTTCTTGAGGAAGTAGCTCTCACAGCCTGTCACCTGCTCAGACTGGGTAGTCCCTGTGTCTGTTGCATAGCTATCATCCTGGAAGTTTCCCTTTGCCTTTATACTCCTGCATGAGTTTGCAAAACAAAATACCTTTTGTCTGTGTTCATACATTCCTGATCTCTCTCTCTCTTTTTATAAGGACACTAGACATTTGGATTAGACCCTCACCCTTATAACCTCATTTAACCATCATTACCTCCTTCAAGACCCTATCTCCAAATCCAGTCACATTGGGGGTTAAAGCTTTAATACATAAATTTTGAGGTGCCACAATTTAGTCCATATCTAATATGGTTTCACTGTGTCCCCACCCAAATCTCATCTTGAACTCTAGTTCCCATAATCCCTACGTGTCATGGGAGGGACCTGGTGGGAGGTAATTGAAACACAGGGGCAGTTACCTCCATGCTGTTCTCATGATAATGAGTGAACTCATCTGCCTGAATTCACTCTGCACTTCTCCTTGATGTTGTCATGTGAAGAAGGGCATGTTTGCTTCCCCTTCTGCCATGATTGTGAATTTACTGAAGCCTCCCCAGCCCTGAGGCATTGTGAGTCAATTTAACCTCTTTCCTTTGTACATCACCCAGTCTCAGGTTATACCTTTATTAGCAGCATGAGAACAGAGTAATAAAATATCACTCAGTGATTTTCTTTGTCAATTTCTTCTCCTGAATTTCTTTTTTTCCTGGACCCTAGATCTTTATTTTCCTTGATTATATCATTGTTTTAGTAAAATTTATCCTCCAGTACTATCCAAAGAGAGGAAAATTTTTGAGACCTCATATATCTGAAAAACATCTTTTTCCCATTCTCACACTTAATGGTTTGATGGCTGAATTGTGCTTACAAATATTGAGGAGTAATTTCCCCTCTCCACCCAAGTTTGAATTAAGCTAATTTTTTTGTTCTCTCTTTCTGCAGGTCGGGTTTGTCTCTAGTTCTTGCGCAGGGTATGAAGTCCTTGCATACTAGCTTTTTGTGACCATCCCTATTTATACTTTTCATCTTTGGTGCATCTTAGACTTTGTCTCCTTTCTCCCTTGTTCCACAAGCCATTAAAATAAAAGCTAAGAAGGTCTGAACTTGGCAGACACTCCCAGTACAAAAGCCTGCATCTCTACTCACTTATGCCTCTGAATTACCCCTCCCTCTTTGTTTTTGGAACACCTAACCTCTGCTAGATTAACAATGCATTTAAAAATGTATTTCCCACATGTAATCCAACAATCATAATTGCTTGGAGGATGACTCTGAGTATGCAGTCCACCTGGAAACAGCAGTCATCATAAAGGACACCATGCTTTTAGAATGTGGGCATAATTGCAATGGGAGATAATTTCTAATGGACAAATGAGTTATTAATATCATTCATATAGTAATATTTACGTTAAAAGTAATAACAAATACTGGTCTTTATATGATTTTTATCCAATTTCAGTTATAATTGTTAGTTATCAATTTGAAGTTTAGTTTTTTGTAGAAACAATGTTGTTTAGTTCTGCTTTGTCTAGCTAGTACATGTGGAGAATGAGCGACTCCACCTCAGTACCTGTTCCTGCTAAGTGACATTGACCTGTTAAAATTGTCAAACCTTGTTTCAGTTATGTTAGTTGTACTACTTTCCAAAGTGTATAAATTATGTTTTGCACTTCTTAGTCTTGACTAATGAAGTAGTTTGGTCATCAGTTGACTTTTTCTTCATCACTCTGTGTAATTATTACTAAGAGCAGCATGGGTCAATGGCAGAATCTTAGACTTCTAAGATCTGAATACAAATCTTAGCACTGTTACTTACTAACGGTGTGATCTTATTCAAGTTACTTGTAAGTGATGTGGTGAAGCTGGCTTGTGCTGGCTCACGAGAGCCTATTGAGTTTGTGTGAGCTGATTCTTTAACACGGACTTTATTAAAAATTATTCATATAAGCTTACAGGTAAATAATGTATATCAAAAACAAAGTCAGTAAACACTTAAAATCATTACTTAGCTAATTACCAAATTTCACTGTTTTCTGTGGTCTTGAGGTAATTTAGATCTCTTGTATCTCAACAGGAGAAACACTGTAATATGGTGTGCTGCTACTGCTCGTCTTTTTCCAGCTCTGCCTTTAGTGATATCATGGTTGCAGAAATTGGCTGGTACTAGAAGTCATTATTTGATTTATTGTTTTGTTAGTTGTCTAGACCTTAAGAAGTGATAGGAAACATGTTAATAATACAGATTCAACTTAAAAGTAAGTTATGTTTGTGGCTGTGGTGTTGTGAGTAGCACCAAAAATTGAGGAGAGCTTCCAGTGTTTGAAAACTATTACCTGATTCAGCAGAGAAGTAGCTCATGTCACTGGTTAAAAGTGAAGTTTTGGTACATCTTTTGTGTTCTTTTCCTTCTGCCTGTGAATATAAGCAAAAATATTAACCAAAAGTCATATGATAACTACACACATTTGTCAAATTACAACTGTAGGTTGGCTACTGATATGGTTTGGCTCTGTGTGCCCCCAAATCTCATCTTGAATTGTAATCCCCATTTGTTGAGGGAGGGACCTGTAATCCCCACACATCAAGGAATGGAGGTGATTGGATCATGGGAGTGGTTTCCCCCATTGTTCTCATGATAGTGAATGAGTTCTCACGAAATCTGATTGATTTATAAGTGTTTGAAAGGAAGCACTCCTCCTTCACTATTTCTCTTTATTTTGCCACCTTGTGAAGAAAGTACCTGCTTCTTCTTCCCCCATGATTGTAAATTTCCTGAGGCCTCCCCCGCCATGCAGAACTGTGAGCGAATTAAACCTCCTTTGTTTATAAATTACCCAGTCTCGGGTAGTATCTTTATAGCAGTGTGAGAACAGGCTAACACAGCTACCAATATGACTTTGCCAAAAATCTAAAAGGGCATTCTATGAGAATCAGTTGGTTATATGGAGCTCATAGAAAAGAGAATTGCATAGTTTATTATCTGTAAATTGTGTATTATGCATGCTTTATATCAGCAAAATTGATAATAAACATATATACATATAGGTCCATGCTTATTTTTTAACAGATAGTGAGTTAAATATATGCCAATACACCACTGCTTAAGCTGACATTAAGCTTTTTCATTTATTAAATGAATCATCCAAAACTATGAGCATCGTACTTCAAAAATTTTAGTTTTGCGTTTGTTCCTATTTCATGCTATGAATACCACTCTTCTTTTATCTCCATTCCTTCTAAACCCCCTATGTAGACATAACTTGAGAGTCACTGGAATGTGTAAAACTATTTGCTTCTATAATTACATGGCTCCAAAGTAAAATACTTTCGAATATTCATAGCTTTTTTTTGTATAGGTATTTAGTATTCAACTTTGATATCAATGATCACTTTTGTTTTTGTCAGAGCTCCTTCTTTTAGCAGTCTCTTCTGTATCCTTATGGGGCCGTCCATGATTTCTTATCACTCCTGCTGTCCTGAGGTTGGAACTGGAGACTATACCGTATCCTTTTAGATCTGTGCACAAAATATGAGTATGTAGATGCTCAATGAGGACCTGGAGGACCTTCCTGTAATTGTTTTCATCTACTTTACTCTAGCTGTGACCTCTTTTCTTACATAATAATTATAAGATATACATTAGGCTTATAAAAAGGGATTGTGATATTATACATTAGGCTTATAAAAAGGGATTGAGAAAAATGTAATAAACAGCCCATCATATACCTTCTACCTTTTTTAATGAATGAAACATAAGAGATACATTTGGGGGCCCTGTAGACCCCTCCCTGGTTCCACTTCCTTCTCTTTTCCTCAAAGGTGATCACTCACCTGAATGGATCATTCCCAGGCATGTGGTACTTCTACCTCACGTGTATATGCTCAGAACATACATGGATTGTTATACATAGTTTTAAATACATAAAACATGATAAACACACTGGATATGTTCTTTTTATTAAATTAATGGACTTTATATTTTAGATCAGTTTTAGGGTTACAGGAAAGTTGAGCAGAAAGAGACCTCCTCTGACTGCAGCCCACACTTGGATACATGCCCTTCCCTGGTTTCTGAAAAAGAAAGGGCCTTTACATTGGCTGTTATGTAAGTTCCCCAAACAGGAGACACGACATAGTTCACTCTGGTATTCCCTGGACTTGGTGTCCTGCCTGACATATAGCATTTGCTGAATCAAGGGCGGTATGAATGAATGAATTTCAGATAGCAATATCATATCAACCATGGTGGAAACCAGGGCTCCCTCCCCTCCAGAGATGGACTGGACCATCACAGCCTCCATTGTCAGAGAATAGGAGAATAGAGTTTAAATATCAAGGGCCATACATAAAGTCCCGAGATCCTGTCATGTATAAGGACAAGGCGTGTCAGTCATGGCCGGGGGGAATGTTTGCAAGGAGGAGATGTTTCAACTCAGATATTTATAAGCCGGGGCCTGCCTCTGTTTACCAGCTGGGAGATCTTCAGATAATGAACCATGAAAGCCTGCTATGCAGTGGTGCTATGCAATAATTTTTCATTTGCCACCAGTCAGCTTCAGGGATCAAGGACAGCTAAACACATAACCCGCTCATGCATGTTATTTTAAAGGCGTATTTTAAAGTTGTAAATATGGTACATTGAGTTAATGAGGTATGTTCTTTTGGTGACAAATATTTACATTCCACATATGCCTCTTGATGTCAAGAGTGTAACTGTTTCATTTTCTTCTTTTTCTCAGGAGGCTGGGATGCAGATGGAAAAGGCCCTTGTGTCTGGGACACATTTACTCATCAGGGAGGAGAGAGAGTTTTCAAGAACCAGACTGGCGATGTAGCTTGTGGCAGCTACACTCTGTGGGAGGAAGATTTGAAATGTATCAAACAGCTTGGATTGACTCATTACCGCTTCTCTCTTTCCTGGTCACGTCTGTTACCTGATGGGACGACAGGTTTCATCAACCAGAAAGGCAAGTGTTTCTTAAAAATAGAAGGTTGCAGCTTTAATTCAAGGTTATTGCTGCAGTCTGGCATAATTAATCCAGTATGCTATTCTGCAATGTAGCTTTGAAATTGCAAGTTTTTCGAGTGATTATGGGATGAATTTTTTGAAATGGGTTTGCATTAGTTTTCACAGTAATATTTTGGTTTCCTTTGACTGTTGAGATCTTTTCTGGGGGTGGTGAGTGGGAGGGAGTTTAGAATAAGTGTTTTATTATATAACATGAGTGTTAATCTGAAGGTAAATTTAAAAAATTTGTATTAAACTATTTTCAGTTGTGTAACCCTGTGATGAGTTATGAAAAGTCCTTAAGAACTTGAGATGATTCTAAGCACCTCAATTAGGGCTGAATTAGTGGAGCTAATTAACTAGCATAGGGATTAGCATCAAGGCCCCTGCAGTTCACTTACTTAAGGTTAAGTCCAGCTACATCACTTGCTATCTGGGCAAACATCTCTTGGGCATCGTTCAGTGCCTCAGTTTCTCCATGAATAGAAAAGAATGCTGTAATAGTGACTAATTCAGAGAGTTATTGGAAGGTTAAATGAAATAATCTTAGTAAAGTGCTTAACACAGTAGCTAACATTTCATAAGCATTTAGTAAGTGTTAGCTATTCTTCTTCTTATGGCTTGTGAATAAAAGTACCACTCATTGCTCTATTGAATGCCTGTTATTTAGGAGGCATTTTTCACCCATTTTCTTTAATTCTCACCACCAGTAGGGAAGGCATAGTGATCATATTTTACAGAGGTGTATGTCCAAACCCACATATTTGGCAAATGGTAGATCTGTTATTTAAACCTAAGGTCTAGCAAGCTCTTTCTACAAAGCATGGTTGGAAAACAATGACCTGAAGGCCAAATGTGGCCTGTCACCTATTTTTGTTAATAAAATTTGATTGAAACATAGTCATGTCTGTTCATTATGCATCATCTATGGTTACTTTTCCACTTTAATGGCAGAACTGAGTAGTTGGGGCAGAGACCATATGGCCTGCAAAGCCTCAAATATTTGCTATCTGGTCCTTTACAGGAAAAGTTTGCCAACCCTTGCACTACAACATATGGTTTCTTAATGAAGATGCTTTATTACTACTTTGTCTTAGAAAAGATTTTACACTGTCCATAGGACTGGGACTAAGTGAAGCAATGAGGTGCCTAGGGCATAAAATTTAAGGAGAGCCTCTTAAATTTAAGGAGAGGCCTCATTTGTATGACTTAAGAGAACACCTGCCCGCCTCACCATACCTCCCATCCCAAGAACCTTCATTGATACAAAGGCATTATTCATGAGTAACTTATGTGATCCCCTATATAGAACAACCCTTGATGACAATTCCTAGATGGGTTTGTGCACTTGAAAAGCTCATTTTATTTAAGGTGGGGTAATCTTTGCATCATGAAATAGAATTGCAACTCATGCACTCACAGGTAGAATCAACCTCAGAGTAGCTTCCCTCATGTAGGGACAGTGCAGGATTAGCAGGTCCTTTCATTTCCTGATTCTGAAGACATTGGCCCATGACCAGTTGCTCCTGTTGAGATGTCTACTTTCTCGCCATCACTGACTAGTTTTATTTATGTTGAATGGGAGGTAATTTGTTGTTCAGTTTAAAAGTGAACTCATTATCTTCAATCTTCCTAATCCAACATCTATATTCTCCCTTCTTTCTGGTACCACCATACTCCAAAGTCTAAAAAACAAAAGTAACCTTTGAATCCTTGCTTGTGTTTTCTTCTTCCATCTAATGGGTTGCTGAATATGGTCCATTCTAATTATGACTTTTTAACTTATCTTCTAATCCCTCTTTTTTGCCCCTGCCCTAGTTTAGGTGTTTATCATTCTTACAAGGACTTTTTGATATATTCTTGATGGATCTATGTGTTTTCCCCTTCTCTCTGTCCTTTACTTTCTATAAGATGCCATCATAACAATTTTCCTAAAGCTCGACCCAAATCACATTGTTTTGATCATCTCCTGCTAAAAGTGAAGCAAGATGCACAGTGGCTCATGCCTGTAATCCCAGCACTTTGGGAGGCTGCGGCAGGTGGATCACCTGAGGTTGGGAGTTTGAGAACAGCCTGACCAACATGGAGAAACCCCATCTCTACGAAGAATACAAAATTAGCTGGGTGTGGTGGTACGCACCTGTAATCCGAGCTACTTGGGAGGCTGAAGCAGGAGAATCACTTGAACTCGGAAGGTGGAGGTTGCCATGAGCCAAGATCACACCATTGCACTCCAGCCTGGGTAATAAGAGTGAAACTCGGTCTCAAATAAAAAAAAAAAATAATAATAATAGTAATAATAATTTAGTTACCTAAAGCCTCGATATGCAGTCCATCCTCCTTCATATATCATTCCAGGCTCAATTTGACTTAGACTTAACACCTCCAAAACTTTGCAGGCTGAAATTACCCCATGCATATGATCATGTAATATCCCAAACACACATTGGTACAGGTCTACAATCTTTTATCTGTAAGTATAAGTAACTCACTACTTGTTAAACATACCATGCAGTTTTCCACCTTGTAGGAAGTTGCTTAAGGTTTTTCTTCTGCCTAGAATGGGCTTTCTTTAACCCCAAGTATACCTACTGAAAGCCTGTTCTGCTGTTCAGGTCTAGCACAATTGCCCTCTTCTTTAAAGTGGTTCTCTATTCTAAGCCAGAAAAAAAATCTCTCTCTCCTCTCTCTCTTTTTTTATTCTCATGGCACTTTGCAAAGCTCTTAAGATATTTCTCACATTCTTCATCGTTAACTGTTACTATATCCCATGTTAGACTATCGGTGCCTTAAGTTTAATTCAATTCAATGAAAGTGTGCTGAATGTCTATTGTGTCAGGGACCGTGCTAAGTACTCATGACATTCATATTAGAGAATCCCTGGAATTGTTTACAGTGTAATGGGTAGATAATTCTGCCTTGTTACCCTTGTAATCTAGTCCAGCACCATCCATGGAAGGGATTCAGTAAAAATTACTGAATTCGATTGAATGAGGTCAATAACAATCAAAAAAATGACTCTAAGGGTAGTAATGCTTGCCTTTCATTGAGCATATAATATACAGAGCTCACCATGCAAACATTGCACATATTTTTGTTGATTTTAACGTTCATAACAGTCCTATGAGTAAGGGGCATCTCTAAACAGAAGGAATAATGCTAACATCAGAAATAGAGTTAGGCATAAATTTGCCAAAATGACAAATTTAGTTAGGTTCAACCTAGGCTTGTCTAATATAAAAAAATCTTTTATCTAGTCTAGGGCTCAGTCAGTCTGGCCAAACCACTTGAATTCTCTGTGCTACAGTTTCCCTGTTGGTTAAATGAAGTGGAAGCCTCATGGTACTAAAACTCCTTGCACTCATTCTAGGAGTTTGGAGTTTTTACTGAGCTTCCATTTGGATGGTAAACAACAACAACAAAAACCAAAAACCCACCAACTTGTAGTATTGGTCCACAATGCCATATCTGAAGTTCTAAAATCCAAAAGGCTCTTATTACTAATCTTTCTAAAATTAAATTGGCAGCAAAAGCTAACTTGAATTGTTGTGAATATTTATTCTGTTTTTGAGAATATTTATTTATTTGACATATTGAGAGATACTGACTCAGATTCACTGAGAGTGTTAATATACGGTATATGCTCCTTGTTTCCTTTCTAAAACTCAAACATTCTGTACTCATATGCCCCTAAGATTTTCAGATACAAGATTATATACCTGTCCCAATATGTCAACATATTAAGCTTTGAAAACCAACTTGAGATACTCAGAAGTTCGTAGAGGTACACTGTAGATTAGCAATCCAAGAGCAAGGAAACCAAAACCACCAGAGAGTGGAGGTGGTGCTACCGGAGCCATGGAAACCACTCGAATATTGTGGAGAAATTGCTCGTGCAGATCTCATGTGGGGATCACATGCCCATAGCACTGAGCTTTTTGTGTTTGGCCCTACCTTTGGTAAAACCATAGCTGATTAATATTACAGGCTTTGCTTTGAACAAGAGGGCACTGGAGGTGCATCCAGGAGGTGGCATTTCAATAAGCAGTTGCTCATTCTTGTGCAGTGATCTGTTGAAGCAGTTGGAATGGTTTTAACTTGGAAAGGCCATCTCTTTTTTCTCATTTAAATATTTTCTCAAAAAGCATGTGAAGAATTAGAAAGTCCCTGTCACTGTTCTTCCCAAGGAACCCCCTTTCTGTGTTTGACTATCCATTTCAAATCTTGATTATAGGACATTTGGAAACTTGTAAAATTCTACGTCCCCAAACTAGAAGAATATTTTTATGAAGTGGAATTGTTACACAGACTGTCTCTTTCAAATGTCAGTTTTTCAAGGTTTAACAAGAAAAGATTGAGTTGGCAACTGAAATAATATATTCCTGCATTTCTCAAATGTTCAAGTACATGTTCATATCTGCCACAAATGTAAATTTCAGGCGATTAGTGGGAAGCCCAAGTATTGGAAATAAAAAAAGGGGGAATATTTGTGCAGAATTTAGTGCTCACTTTAAGATTTAAAATATGAGTGTTCTTAGCAGGAATGGTTTAAATAAATTAACTAAACAAGCATTAATCTTGTATTCTATGTTGGGCACTATAATAGACTGAAAATGGCCCTCCAAAGGTGTTCATGTTCTGATTCTTAGGAATTTTGAGTATATTAGCTTGCATGGTAAAACAAACTTTACAGATGTGTTTAAGGGAAGGATTTTGAGAGGCGGAGATTGTCCTGGACTATCTGTGTGGTCCCAGTATAATTACATGGGTCCTTAAAAGAGAGAGGTAGAAAGATCAGAGTCAGAGAGAAGAGGTAAAAGAGATAATGATTACAGCAGAGGTCAAAGAGAAGAGATGAGGATGAAGATGGGAGAAGAAGCCATGAGAGAAGGAATGCAGGTGTCCTCTAACTCCCGCAAAAGGTAGAAAGATGGATTCCACCTGAGAGCCTCCAAAAAGAATGTAACCTTGCTGACATCTTGACTTTAGCCCAATAAGCACTGTTTTGGACCTCTGGTCCCCAGAACTGTAATGTAACGCATTTGTCTTGGTCCTGCCATTAAGTTTGTGGTACTTTGTTTTAACAGCAATAGAAAACTAATGCAGACAGTGTGGCAAGAGAACACAGGAGCAGGTAAAGAAATTGATGGGAGGTGGGGGATCACAAGGTCAGGAGATCAAGACCCTCCTGGCCAACATGGTGAAACCCTGTCTCTACTAAAAATACAAAAATTAGCTGGGTGTGGTGGCGCATGCCTGTAATCCCAGCTACTCGGGAGGCTGAGGCAGGGGAATTGCTTGAACCAGGAAGTCATAAGTTTTAGTGAGTTGAGATTGCTCTCCAGCCTGGGTGACAGAGCGAGATTCTGTCTAAAACAACAACAACAACAACAACAACAACAACAACAACAACAAAACCCAAAAAAACAAAAAAAAAAAAAAAAGAAAGAAAGAAAGAAAAGAAAAGAAACTGATGGTGTGAATGGTGTGACTCTAGAAAGGTGTGAATCAAAGAAAGGTGTAAACTTGATGCATGATGGTAAGCATGAGATCAAAGTGAATTCTATGTTACTTTTTTTGTTGAAGGAGGATTCTAGATCAATTTTTTTTTTTTTAATTTGAGACATCATCTTTGCAAGTTCCAACCATGCCCTCTTCTAAGGGAATTCCCCTATATCTTTGTTTTATATAATCCTGCTTGACTCCAGGTCACAACTGACAGGACAAAGGAGAGACGTTTTCACTGGGTTGTATATGAGCTGTGACCTCATGGAAAATATGGCCAAACCAGTTGAATTCTCTGTGCTACAGTTTGCTCCATTATTTTCTTCCCTCAAGGATGTTCTGAATTGAGGTACTGAGAGGATGAGTTGGTTGGTGGTTGGCACTGGGGCACAGAAGTAGCTTTGGCAGGTGGGATGGCCATTTTGAGACCATGACAGATTGAGTGTGTAAAGAAAACTGGTTCTTTCTTAAGTATATATTTTTTGGTTTTATCTCTGCTGCTCGAATCAGAAGGAAAAGCTGTTTCTGAAAGAAGAAAAGAAATGGAGCAGATGTGTTGAGAGAAGCTGGGATGGAAGAGATCAGTTTTCCCTGAGAAGCAAAGATTTTCTCAGCACCCAACTTCAATTCTTTTGGCTTCCACTTGCCATTATTTTCTGTCATTGAGTCCCCGATCTATTTCTGTCATTTAAAATAATATCCGCTGCATCTATATCTACTACCCAATTGCCCCCAATGCCACCTTTGTATTTGAGTTCATCTGGGTTGGTTGATTTTTCTTATATCCAAAAGACCTCTACCTCAAATATGTTTCATATTTTCTAAGATCAAATATGCAGAAATGAGCTTAATTAAAACAGAGAAGATAATACTGACTATGAAAGAAAGCTGTAGAATTTTTAATCCTTAAAATAATCAATTCTGTCCTAAATACCCAGAAGCAGAACGGGATCCAAATGACCTCTCAAAGTTTCAGAATCCCTAGATTGATAACAGGTGATCATTTAAAAAATACACATTTATTCAGATAATTTATCAGTGACTTACGCCATTCTGAAAAACAAAGTTAAGTAACCCTTTGACAAATTTATTCTCATTCAATACTCACATGCTCCTAAGGTGGCAGTATGAACATTCCCATTTTACAGATAGGATACGGAAGTGTAGAGAGACCAAGTGATTTGTCCAAGATCCTTTGACTGAGTTTTCTGGGTCTGGGGCTCTCCTCTTAAAAATCCCACTCTGGTCGGGCACAGTGGCTCAAGCCTGTAATCCTAGCACTTTGGGAGGCTGAGGCGGGCGGATCACGAGGTCAGGAGATGAAGACCATCCTGGCTAACACAGTGAAACCCTATCTCTACTAAAAATACAAAAAAATTAGCTGGGCGAGGTGGCGGGCCCCTATAGTCCCAGCTACTCGGGAGGCTAAGGCTGGAGAACGGCGTGAACTTGGGAGGCAGAGTTCGCAGTGAGCTGAGATCGCGCCACTGCACTCCATTCTGGGAGACAGAGTGAGATTCTGTCTCAAAAAAAACAAAAACAAAAAAAAACAAAAACCAAAAAACAATCCCACTCCATTTCATGGAAAAGTTTCATTACGACATTGAATAAACTGTGTGATCGAGAAGTAAAGTGCTTAATTCTGGGATGGTGAATATTAATTATGCAATGCTCTGTTTCTCTGCTGTGCTGATGTGTGAGAAGAAAAATTTCTTAAAATTTACTTATCTTCATTTCAACGGACGGTTATCATGTGGTTTGAATTACATCGATTGTCCATCATTAATGACTTCTCCACAAAGGGGGGAAAAAGGAATTTGATATTGTGATCAGGTCTGAAGTAGGTGACCATGAAGGCTGGTAAAATAGAATCACATGTTTCTGGTATAGGAACATTAGTAAACATGAGAAGTGGGATGTCATAGTGAGAACAGCTTAGTCTTTATAGTGAGACAGACTGTGATTAAATGTGGGCCACGCCATTTGTCAACATTGAGACTCTCTGAATCTCAGTTTTCTCATTTTTAAACGGGAATAAAAACACGCATCTCTAGAGCTTAGTGCTTGGATTTGGCAAAATGCATGACATCTGGTACATATAGTATGAGTTCAATAGACGAAAGCTAATATTATTTTCATGTTCAAAGTCAATGGAAAGGGTTGGCTATGAAAACCCTCTCACATACCAACACCCAGATTAGTTTATCATATTATCTTTAGATATCTCATTTACAAATGTAGAAATGTGGGTTTACAGGGGCCCGGGGTGGGATGGTGAAATACTCTTTCATTGAGAGAAAAAAAGGAAAGTTTATAAAATTTCATGAGTATATTAGTTTGTACTGCTACTGTAACAAACGATCACATATTAGCTTCTTAAAACAACACAAATTCGTTACCTTAGAGTTCTGTAGGTCAGAAGTCTGTCATGGGTGTCTATGAGGCTGAAATCAAGATACCTGTAAGGCTGTTTCTTTCTGAGGGATCTTTGGAACAGTCTGTCTCTTGGTGCATTCAGGTTGGCAGAATTCAGTTCCTTGTGACTGTAGAACTGAAATCTTTATTATCTTTCTGGCTATCAACTAAGGACTGTTCTCAGCTTCCAAAGGCCATCTACATTCCTTGGCTCGTGGTCCCCAACCTCTATTTTCTTTTCTTTTCTTTCTTTTCTTTTCTTTTTTTTTTAATGAGACAGAGTCTCACTCTGTTGCCCAGGCTGGAGTGCAGTGGCCCAATCTTGGCTCATTGCAAGCTCCGCTTCCCAGGTTCAAGTGATTTTCCTGCCTCAACCTCCCAAGTAGCTGGGACTACAGGCACGCACCACTACACCCAGCTAATTCTTGTATTTTTTTTAGAGACAGGGTTTCACCATGTTGATCAGGCTTGTCTCAAACCCCTGACCTCATGATCCACACGCCTCTGCCTCCCAAAGTGCTGGGATTATAGGCATGAGCCACCGTGTTTGGTCCCCTTCTTCCAGTTTTAAAGCCAGCAATAGTGGGTTGAGTTTCTCTCAAGCTGCCACTTCTCCTCTTCTTCCATTGTTGCGTCTCTCTGACCCACTCTTCTGTCTTACTCTTCCACTTCTAAAACTCATGTCTTTATATTGTTTCCACCTGGACACTCTAGAAAACTCTTCCCAACTCAAGGTCCATACCTTAATTGCATCTGCCAAGTCCCTTTTGCCATGGAAGGTAGCATGTTCACCGGTTTCATGGATTAGAGAATGGACATCTTTGGGGGGAGGATGAGTTTTTCTGCTACCAAGTGAGAAATAGCACAGAACTGTGTCTTCCAAATATGGAGTTGTTATGCATGATTCACAGTACATTCCAGTTTGCAAAATAAATGAGCTGGTGTCAAAAATACCCGCTTACCCAGACAGAGAGAAAACACATGATTGTGCATAATTTGGCTTCTGCTTACCTTGCTCATCTCTCACCATTCTTATTCCTCTTTTGATACACTCTCCTTATACTGAATTCTTTATTCCCAGAAAGAGAGTGAATAGACAAATACTGGCCAGGTCATATCTGATAATAAAACTCTGACTGACAAAGGAAACCCAGAAAGTCAAACCACAGCCTCTGCAGCAAGTAGCCCAGAATAGTCACAGTGTGGTCAACTGACACCTTCTCTATTTTCTACCCCCTGCTCCCTGCTTCCAACTCAGGAGCAACCAGAGAAAACCAAATATGCTCCCCAAACTAATCACAATGGATGCCCTGCTTCTAGTTAGCGCTCCAATGCTTCCCAAGGCCAACAACCTTTAATCAGGGCACACCCAAGGGTTCTCTTTTTTCCACTCTAAAGCTTTTCCTCTGTCCTGACTGTATTTGAATACCTGCCAAATGCAAGTATTGGTGGCCGACTCTCTTGATACAGCAAACTCTGAGTAAATAGTCTGTTTTTCTCGTTTGAATGGTCTTTATTTTAACATTTCCTTTGTGTTTTTTTGTTTCCTCTTTTTCTCTTCCTTGATCACATTTTTCTCCTCACCTTAAGTGATTAACTTGTATTCATATTTTAAATATCAGCTTAGATGTCACTAATAACAATAATAATTACTACTTTGATGATCGCTAACCTGTACTGAGCCCTGACCATATGCCAAGAACTGTTCTAAACATGTTTAATTTATCTACTCATTAAACTCTCACAACAATTAATTGAAGAAGGTTTCTATTATAATCCATATTTCTCATACAGGAAAAGATAATTCAGAGAGATTAAGGATCTTGCCCAAGGTCGCAGAGCTAGTAGGTGAAAGGGTTAGTACTGAATTTAGGTGGTCTGGCACCGTAATTCACTCTTGAAACAATTACGCTACATTGCTTTCAGAATATTTTCAAATACCCTGAGTTTAGAATGGATATCCCTTTTCATAAATTAAATAGGACTCTGTACTTATCCCTTAAATTGGACTCTGTACTTTATCTGTACTACCTTTTGTAGATAAAAAACAGGAGTCTGTACTTTATCTACTACTCTATTGTAATTGTTTATGAATTTCTCTGTAGTCTCTGCTAATAAGCTCCCTGAGCACAAGGGTGGTATTTGTTTTGCTTATGTTTGTATGTCAAGCATGTAGCAGTTTCTCTATCAATGTGTATTAAAGGAATTAACAAACAAATGATCGAATGAATGAAATGCATACAAAAGTATGTTGTTATTTTTAAAAATTGAAGGCTCCTAGGTTAAGAAAAAAGAAAGGGACCTTTTCCTTAGGCAAACTTTCAATGCAACACACTTCTACATATGACTTCATAATCTTTATCCAGGAAACAACTTCTTAAAACAGGGCAGCTTCTCTTGTCTAAGCTTAGGTTGCCTCCATGTTTTTAAATATAAAACCACATGAAGTACTAACATCAGCCTCTCCAGAAAGCCTATTCCCAGCTAAGCATCATCATTAAGCTAGATTCAGTGAATTCTTGACATAAATTCTGAGCCAGGGCATGTTCAATTTAGAAACTTTCTTCTGAACTCGGCAGCAAGCCTAAAAACTCTGTCTTACACACTTGCAGTCCTGGAAAAATCAGATGAGAGCCAGAGGTGGCAGTGTATCCCCATGAACTATGTTAGGGTTTTAGAGCAAACCTCCAACCGGGTACTCTTAATGTCCTAAGCCTCTGGCTGTCTGCCCTTGTTACCCAGATTCTGGGGCAGATGTTGAGCTCTAGTTCATTCTCAGTAGGTCTCTTTTCCTAGACTTGTGAGACTAATAGACCTGGAAAAGCATTAAGGCAGTCATCTGGATCAATTCCTTTACTTTATACTTAATACCATTGGATCCATGCATTTATTAAACAAATATTTATTAACCTCTAAATTTCTGGTACTGTCCCAGGATTTGGAGATCCAGAGGTGAATTAAACAAGCCCCCTGCTATCATGGGGCTTGTATTCTAGTGGGGCTAAGGGACAAAAATGAGCATACATAGAAATGCATGAAATCATTTGAATAAGTATGAAAGTAACACAAAGTTAGATAACAGCGATCTGCCTAAATGTATCCATTTCAATACATTTATCTTTCAATCATGTCACCCCATTAAACTCCTACTTCTTGATCAATTACTCTTCTTTGGAATTCTCAGTATTTCCTCTCAGTCTTTCATTGATTGTATTGAGGAAGTAATAAAACTTGTTTTGAATAAAAGTCATTCAGAAAATTATTTGATCTCCCTTTTTAAAATTTATTGCCAATATACTACAAATAACTTTTCTTCTTTGAACACTTTCTTTTTTCCTCCTAGGAATTGATTATTACAACAAGATCATTGATGATTTGTTAAAAAATGGGGTTACTCCCATCGTGACACTCTACCACTTTGATTTGCCTCAGGCTTTAGAAGACCGAGGAGGTTGGTTGTCAGAGTCTATCATTGAATCCTTTGACAAATATGCTCAGTTTTGCTTCAGTACCTTTGGGGATCGTGTCAAGCAGTGGATCACCATAAATGAAGCTAATGTTCTTTCCGTGATGGCATATGAGTTAGGTATGTTTCCTCCGGGTATCCCTCACTTTGGAACTGGAGGTTATCAGGCAGCTCATAATTTGATTAAGGCTCATGCCAGATCCTGGCACAGCTATGATTCCCTGTTTCGAAAACAGCAGAAAGGTATGGTGTCCCTATCACTTTTTGCGGTCTGGTTGGAACCTGCAGATCCCAACTCAGTGTCTGACCAGGAAGCTGCTAAAAGAGCCATCAAATTCCATCTGGATTTCTTTGCTAAACCCATATTCATCGATGGTGATTATCCTGAAGTTGTCAAGTCTCAGATTGCCTCCATGAGTCAAAAGCAAGGCTATCCATCATCGAGGCTTCCAGAATTCGCTGAAGAAGAGAAGAAAATGATCAAAGGCACTGCTGATTTTTTTGCTGTGCAATATTATACAACTCGCTTAATCAAATACCAGGAGAACAAGAAAGGAGAATTAGGTATTCTCCAGGATGCGGAAATTGAATTTTTTCCAGATCCATCTTGGAAAAATGTGGATTGGATTTATGTGGTACCATGGGGAGTACGTAAACTACTGAAGTATATTAAGGTAAATGCATGATTTTTTTGTGTGTCCATTACACCCAAATATGTGAAGGTGGGCAAGACAGGCATATGTACATGTATATATGGACCTGAAAAAGAATTACTTTAGGTAATAGCATATACATTTGCTGGCCTGGGAAGAGCAGATTAAGATTTGAGCTGATGAGGAGTAACTAGCTAGTAAAGGTTTCAAAAGCAGTGGTCAAAGTCTAGGATTTGTTGTTAAAGTTAGTTGTGGCTATAGAAGTAGTTTGGATATATTTTTCAATCTGGTGTCACAACTATGATTATAAAAGACATTTTAAGGATTGAGATAGCTGGATTTTTTTTTTTTGATTCTCAGCTATATTGGATGACATCCAGTTAGCTAAAATTAAAATTTCAAGTACAGGTTTTCAGAACCCCTCCTGTGGGGGATGTCGAATGTAGCTGCTGGCAGGACTGAGGGGTTAAGGAGCAGTGACAGTCAACAGATGCTGATGGAAGAAAGATATTTCTGTCTTCTCATTATAATGAGAGTCATTTGACTGTCTTCATGGACATTTGCACAGTTTTGCGTTTCCATTGTTAGTTATAAAAGGTCAATGCATGGAAAATTAAGTTAATAGGGTCAGTGCAATTTGATGAAAACTAGTTTTGGGATTGTAGCTTACAGAAGATAGAGGGTAATGTACCTGATTTTATGAGCTTTCTTTTTTTAAAACATCTGTTTGGAATAACATTTCTGTTCTCTTTTTCTAGGATACATATAATAACCCTGTAATTTATATCACTGAGAATGGGTTTCCCCAGAGTGACCCAGCGCCTCTTGATGACACTCAACGCTGGGAGCATTTCAGACAGACATTTCAGGAACTGTTCAAAGGTACCGTTTGAAATGATGAGAGATCAATTGTGCAAACTTAATATAATTTTCCCATTTGCTTATTTGCATTCAGCAAAGACCAATAATTTTTGAAAGGTGAAATCCATGTAAATCAATGTAAAGCCATATAATCAGGCTTTACATTAGGGGGGAAAAGTAGGAAAGAGGAAGTGGAGGATTTTGGCCTAGCTACAACCTCCTGAAATTGAATCAAGTAAAAAGTGACTGTCTTCAGCATTTTGTGACTCCCCGGTGAAGGTGACAAGAACAGAAGGAGTGGTGGCTGTTGGGAGAGAACATCAGTTATTACAAAAAAGATTAGCACTGATCAACTATAACATGCTTATTTGCATATTTTAATATCCCAACTACCAAAAAAAATGAAATGACAGGATTTTTAAAGAACCCAAATTAAGCATCTGTGCAATAAACTTAAAAATGGCACAAGTCCTCCATCAATGTGTGTTGCATTTAAGCTGTAAGCAAGCAGCCCAGTTAGACACATTTTTATTGTCATATGGAAAATGTGAGTTGTGTTTTAAGATAATGTTGTTATTTTAGTACCTCTTTTCCCTCCATGGAATTCCTTACATATGAATTCTTATCATATTTGAAAACAGTCATGAAGGAATAATCTTTAATTGGTAACACTGATTTCTAGGCCAGTTAGCACCTCCTCTCCCATTATTTGTCGCTTCCTCCTCTTTTTTTGAGATGGAGTTTCGCTCTGTCACCCAGGCTGGAGTGCAGTGGTGCTATCTCCGCTCACTGCAAGCTCTGCCTCCCGGGTTCAAGCCATTCTTCTGCCTCAGCCTCCTGAGTAGCTAGGACTACAGGCTTCCACCACCATGCCAGGCTAATTTTTTGTATTTTAACTAGAGATGGGATTTCACCGTGTTAGCCAGGATGGTCTTGATCTCCTGACTTCGTGATCCACCAGCCTCGGCCTCCCAAAGTGCTGGGATTATGGACATGAGCCACCGTGTCCAGCCAATTCCTCCTTCTTAAAAAGGAATCATGTCATAGCAACAAAATCCAATGTAAAATGAAACTCTACATTTCCTTTTTTTAAAAAAACCATGCTAGCCACACTTAATTTTTCTCATTCTGTTTGAGAGGTTCCAACATTATTCTTTCTAAAATTATTCAGTATTACACTGGTAATAACCAGAAGGAATTCTGGAAAGTGACACAAAGTGGTCTCTTTCCAAAACTTGAAATTTATTGACTGGATCCTTCACTCAGGCCTGGAGTTTATTGGCAGAGAGCAATTGGATTCTTGCAATTTGACCCAAGTGAAGAAATTATTTTGTATTACACACAAAGTAGATTCTTCTGGGTAGGAGTTCATCTTCTGATAAGAGAGGGAAATCTCTAGTTTTCTGAGATTCCTCTCCACTTCTCCCTGTAGATGGGTCCTATTCACAGTTTGTCTATTGATATTCCCAGGCTTTATCCTGAAGAACAAATAGGCTAGTTACTATGATTTATGGATGGCTACAGGGAACACAAATGACTTGCCTAAAATTGCTCTGTGTATTTTTGGGAAAAGAGAGATAAAGAGAAATTGCTTTTTTTTTTTTTTTTTTCCTCCATTCCCAGCCTGGTACTCTGTTCAGCGCTAATCATATAGACGCATTTCATTGTTTTTTCAAATAGTTTCAAGTGCTTTACACTATCCTTTAGATCTTTAATGCTAAACACTTAATGATTGACCCCAAACTAAGGTGATTTAAGGATAGAAAAGTAACAGAAGGTAAGAGTGCAAAATGAGAAAAGATTTGGGTTTCTAAGAGACAGGAGAGAATAGGGTTAGGACAAAAAAATAAGTGTTTCAATTTGTTGAACTTCTAATTTGTCTTCAGATTACTTGATGAGAAGTTTATTAGGCATATAAAACATTTACTGTCTACAGCATCTGTGTTCTCTTTTGAATCTTAACAGTAGGTTAGCTATATTCACTGTAATAGACACATACTATTTTTGTTTTGTCTTCTTATAAACCTGTAGACTGTTTAAATGTGTAGAAATGTATATATTGAGAAGAAAAACATATGCATAAATGTATTTATTCTGGTCTGGGTATAGTGGTATGGTAACTTTTTTTTTTTTGAAATGGAATCTCACTCTGTCACCCAGGCTGGAGTGCAGTGGCGCAATCTTGGCTCACTGAAAGCTCCGCCTCCCGGGTTCACGCCATTCTCCTGCCTCAGTCTCCTGAGTAGCTGGGACTACAGGTGCCTACTACCATGCCTGGCTAATTTGTTTGTATTTTTAGTAGAGATGGGGCTTCATCATAGCCAGGCTGGTCTTGATCTCCTGACCTCATGATCTACCCGCCTCAGCCTCCCAAAGTGCTGGGATGACAGGTGTGAGCCACCACGCCAGGCCCTGGTGTGGTAACTTTTTTATGAATTCTCATAGTGGACACCAATTATTTCTGCTGTGGTGCAAGTCTCTTTCCCCATTCTTCTATAAAATATTCACCTCCCCATCTACTTGCTTACCACAGGGACATCCATGGAAGTGGAATGCAATCCTCCTCCTTGAGCAGATAATTGACTGGTCCAAAGTAGGCACAGGACGTGAGCTGGGACAATTTCAGTTCTTCCCTGGGACTTAGAACGTGGACCAATTAGTTTCTTAATCTCTTGGACTGGGTTGGGTGGGTGTAGCTTCGTGAGCCACCGGTGGCTCGGTTCTACCCTGTAAGCTTAGGCACAGTGAGAAGGGAAGATGTCCATGCATTAAAGGAAGGAAAAGTAAACATGAAGAACTTCCAGACAGCGTTGGAGCCTCTGCTTTTCATTTTTCCTGAGATCTGCCTGCATGCAAGTTCTCGAGAGAACATTGCTTTCATCATAATAAAGTGCTCTTTGTGCTTAATCTTATTCTAATTGGGCTTCTATCTCTTGAATACAAAGAAGTTTAATTGAAACCATCATCTCGTTTCCTTCTCAAAACCTCAAATGACCTCAAAAAGTAATGAGGTCATTACTCCTACTTTATAGATGAGGAAACTGAGTTTCAAAGAGGCTACAATATTTGCTAAACATCATAAAGTCACTAAGTAGTATTTTTTGGAACAAGGCTGAATGCATGTATATTATTACTATTGTTAACTATTTGGTGTGAGATATAATCTGTGAGTTCAGAGCTCTCTGAGTTAAAGTGTTTATTTGTTCCCCCACACAGAAACTTTTCCTTCTGTTTGGTTACTTTGGCCTTGCGTGTATTCTTTCAAAGTGCTTCAAGCTGTCTGTGAATGAGCTGACAGGTTCTGTGACCTTGAGCAAAGCTCAGATGCCTCATATCCTAGTTCTCATCAAAAGAGCAGAGCTGAACTTGCTAATCAATTTTCGGAGACTCCTCCGAGGTAATGCTGATGATCTTGGTTGGCAAGAACTTTACTAGTAAGAAGCACCCTGTGAGCAATTAAAAATAATAACAGGCCAAGGAAGATATTCCTGGGAAGCGCTGCAGGTGAGAACTCACCAAAACCCAGGGAGTCAGATGGATGATCGTTCTGTGATTCCCGCGAACAAAGCCTTTCCTCTGACATCACACATATGGACAGGCACATAATGACACTATAGATGGATCAATGGGTCCGCTTGGAGGTCTTCCTGATCTCTTCAGGTAGATTCCCACAGCAATTAATCGAGCATTAAAATGTATGCTAATGTTTCTGTTTCCTTTTGGGATATGAGAAAAGAAAAAGGAAAAAAAAATGTCATTTTAGAATAAAAAGAGAGAAATCAGCTAGTACCTTTTAAATCTTTGCATTGTTTAATTGTATGAAACACTTTTAAATAGGTTATATTTTAATTAATGTAGATGCAGATAAGAGTAAAGGATGCCCAAAACTTGAAATAACATATAACTAGATTTGCATTCTAGATCTGCAAATTATTCAATAAGGGCCTTTACCAAATCACTCAAATCCTCAGTTTGTTTATCTATAAAAATGGGGATAATGTTTTTATTTTTTTTTTCTGGCAGGGTTGTTATATCCAGATTCCATTTCATGAGCTAATGTGTAAAATTCTCTTAGCAACTGCCTGACCCATAGTAGCCCCTTAGCCAATAGTAACAATTATTATTATTACAAAATGTGCACTCTTAAAAACATATCTATTACCTCAAAGTTATTCTCCTTGTTATTAAAAAAATGTCATTCCAAGACTCGTTATCTTTCTATTGCCCCACAAATTACAGCAGACTATTTCCCTACATTTGCGTGTTTCTCTTCCTTTTTGAGGAGCTTCTGGATTGGTCCTCTGGCTTTTTCTAGTGTGAATTGCATGGAGGAGAAAGCAGAACCCCCATTCATTATTTCCCTCTGGGAGGTGACCAGATTAGGTGAAAAGTCAAATCGTTGACAGTGGAAACTGCTGTCAAGCAACTGGGAATTGTTCTGCCACATGGATCTCTGTGTAAGTTTAGGATTCAATGATGTTCAAATAGTTAAAATGTTCTCGTATCATAGGAATTTTTATTATATTCATAACATTTACGCCACTCCTTGATGCTCTAGAGCCAATGGGCAATTTTGGCTTCATATGTAGATGCACACAAATGGATATCTCTCTAGTCTAAATGCTTTCATGGAGATGAGGAAGGATGGGGAGCCAAGGGCCATTGCTCCAATGACCGATACTGTCCCCGTCACCTAAATTCTCTTGAAAGGGGATCTGAGCGGTGCTTAACCTGTTTCTCATACCTACCCAGCACATGTGTGCTTTTAGCCTGGCTTGTGATCCTTCTTCCACTTGGAATGCCATGCTGTTTGCTTTCTTCCTGGCCCAGTTTTGTTTGAAGCAGATGAACATGCTTGAAGTCGGAGAAAACATGGGTTTGAGACCCTGGTTCTGCCCATTATGAGCCCAAAACCTTTGGGAAAATTCTGAAGCAGGCAACCACTTCAGTCATCTAATCTCTGAAATGGGGATAATAAGAACATTGATCTTCTAAAGAGTGGTGAAAAATGAGCAAGATAATGCCTATGATGCCTAATAAAAGTCTGGCACATTTCCTAAGGATTCTGTAAATGATGACTGATTTTTTTTTGTGGGGGATGGAGGGTGCTGTGAATTCTCTGAGGGTTGGAACTGTGTCTTTTTTTAATAGTTATATCTTCAGCTCTAAGCACCGTGACTGTTATATAGCAGTGTTATACATATATTTGTTGAATTTGGTTCTCTCATGGAAAGGCTAGATAATGAATAATGAGAAATAAATGACTAAATGGTTGGGAGGCATATTTTCTTTCCCTGAAGAAATATACCCCACACATTAAAAAAAAATGCAGCCTTCTCAAAAGTTTCTGAGCCAGTCCAACTTTCCAGGCAGATCCATGCCTGAGTTAGCACAGCGGTAGATGATTGCAGAGAAGGTTTGTTAATGACCAGCTTTCAGCTTTTAATGACAAAACCCCTCAGCAAGATGTCATCGAAGTTATTGAAGACTTCACTGAAAGTGTTGAAGCTGATACATTGTAACAAGAAGGTTATAAATCTTGCAGCTTGGATATACCACCAAGACAAGATGCTGAGCACAGAATCACCCTGCTGTTGTCTGTCAGCATTCTCCCTCCCCCTACATCTTTCCCTTCCCACGGAGAGCAGGTAAAGGAGAAATACATCTATTTCCCAAAGTAGTGCAGACCTGGCAGCCACCTGCCTATGCCAATTTCAGATCACAGAGGCCCATTTAACTGGACAAAATGTGTTAAGCACCTGTGTTTTTCTAAATGTACATTAGACAAAAATCCTAAGCATTAGGGAAAGAACTCAAAGGTTAATACGGTGACCTTTTAGAAACACCAGCCAATTAAAAATCCATTGCAAGCTCAGAATAGAGACCCAAATTCCTGAATATAGATTCTCACTCTGTATCTATTGTTTTATTGCTTCTCAGAGGACATCTTTGTCACCTTGGCCCCTAGGAAGCAGTTCATCTCATAACTCCTGTTAAATAAAACTGTATGGCTTTGAGGCCATGTGGGGTGGGATTTGGATTGACTCAGCACTGCTAGCGAGGCTGCTCCTGGCTGCACTGGATGGCTGCTAGCCTCAAGGGGCCAGGTCAGAACACAGAGGAAGAACAAGGTTCGAAGGCTGGGCATGAGAATGGCTAGTGGGTGCTAGTATAGAGTGTGCAATTTTTTTTTATAAATTTTTTAAATTGACAAAAATTGTATCTATTTATTGTGTACAGCATGTTGTTTTGAAACATGTATACAATCTAAAATGCCTAAACACATGCATTACCTCACATACTATCATTTTTACTTTTTGTGGTGGGAACACTTACCATCTACTCTTTTAGTAATTTAAAAGAATATAACACATTGTTATTAATTACAATCACCATGTTGTACAATAAATCTCTTGAATTTGTGCCTCCTATCCAACTGAAATGTTGTATCTTTTGAAACAGCATCTCGTGAATCCCCCAGACTCATAAACGAGATCATTTATGTCTACATATGCTCTGAGTGCCTTAAAATGTTAGATGTTATTCTCACCATCTACTCTTTGCTTCTATGAGATCCACTTTTTTAGATTCCATGTACAAGTGAGATCGTGTGGTATTTGTGTTTCTGTGCCTGGTTTCTTTCACTTAACATAATGTCCTATAAGTTCTTCCGTGTTGTTGCAAATGACAGGATTTTATTCTTTTTAAGGTCAAATCGTAGGACCATGCTATTTTGGTTACTGTAGCTTTGTAGCATAGTTTAAAGTTGGGTAATGTGATATTTCCAGCCTCGCTCTTTTTGCTTAAGATTGCTTTGGCTACTCGGGCTCTTTTTTGGTTCCATATGAATTTTAGAATAATATTTTTCTAAATCTGTGAAAATGACACTGTATTCCCCATTTTCTTTATCCATTTATCCATTGTGGACCCTTAGGTTGATCCCGCATCCTGGCTATTGTGAATAATGGTGCAGTGAACGTGGGAATGCAGATATCTCTTTGACATACTGATTTCATTTCCTTTGGATATATGGTAGTTTTATTTGTGGAATTTGAAAAGTCATGAAGAAAATGATTTCTTATGTTTGTGTCCCACTAGTCTCCATATGTAGACCACACTTAGACTCAGATAGCCAGGGTTTACAGAGTTAACCTTAAAGAGGAATATGCCATATGCCCTTCTCATTTATTTCTACCTACTACTTCCATCCATGGCATGCTTGTCATTTGCCCTTCCTTCTCACTTGGAAGTACGGAAGAGTAGAATGCACTGAAGTAGAAAGTCTGCAGGCTTTGGAGAGGAAAGATGAACAGAGTTCTGTGTTCTAGTGGTGTACCTTTGGGCAAGTCATCATTAGTACTCTCTAAATGTCAATTTCCTCATCTGTAAAATGGGACTAATGCTAACTGTTGTTCTGCCTAACCCAAGGTCAGTTGTGAAAATAAAATGATATCATTTATATCTGCATATGCTCTGAACACCTTAGACTGTTAGATGTTATTCTCATATTTGATATATGTACTTTATGCGTCTGCTTAAGGATATCCATCACTCTGGTCAAAATACATTATCTGGACCTCAACATTCTCCACTGCCAAGGAAAGGGGTTGGTGCTCATTATTTGGGTCTTTTCAAAATCTAGATTCTCAGATTTTATGAATTTATTTCCCTGAACATTTCTGAGCTGCTGTAACAGTGCAATCAATTTAAGCATTTTTAGAGAATATGTACTATGACCTAGTGATAAATATAGTGCATAATAAAGTCCAGAATAACACACACACACAGAAATATCTATCTATCTGTCTGTCTGTCTGTCTGTCTATCTATCTATCTATCTACCTATCTATCTATCTACCTATCTATCTTTGTAAGTTTATGTAAGTTTTTTGATGAGCTATTTCACCACACTTGTCTGGTGAGGCACATATTGATGTGATAAGAAACCTAAACCATTTATCAGGCACATTCTCTTAGAAACATAGAACCTGGTATACCTGCTTCACAAGAACAGGTTTCATGGAGTTGCCCATGTGAGAAGCAGCTCGATCACACATCAGAGACTCTTCCCTTGTGCTTTTTAACTGGAAACCATTATCTTCTCTGTCTGTACTATTCCAATATCTATGCTGTGCCCCAACTGATGGACATCGCTTTGGGCTTTTTAACTCAGTTTCAACTACTCTGAAGTGATAATTACTTAAGGTCTCCCACCATCTCAGGTCCAGTGAATTTTAAGAATACTATAAAGTCTTTTAAAAAAAATCAGATGATTTCAAACTAACTTTTCTTTTTTTTTCAGGAAAATGTATAGTGTAACAGTAAGCAGAAGCTCAGTTTTTGTTTTCATAACTGTGAAAAAGACCAATAAGGAAAACAATTGAAGTGTAATTTATCTGAAAAAAATTAGCCTTTCCAATATGAAGAGTTGACTGAATGGAAACTAGAAAAAGGGGAAGGGGGAGAAGAGAAAGAATTCAATAATGATTTATATTATTTATTGATTTATCTATTCTTTTCTATTCCCTAGATAGCTTCAGGGAGGATTCAATAATGATTTTTAAAAATTGTCCCAGGAGAGAGCCATGTTGGAATATTCAAGTGATCAGAGGGATACTGGAATTGAAGCAAGGTGAATTTCTCAGGTTTCTTCCAGAGTGTAGATGAAGTGGTCCTCAAGCATCTGTCTACATTAGCTCTTATTCCCTGATCTCCAGAATAACCTGATTACTATATGCTTCTTAGTCATCTTGGGAGTGAAAAAGCACTGCCTTTGAATAAAGCCAGTAGAGTTCAATTTTAGTGTGATTCACAGGCATTGCCTGGATAACTGTGTTAAGGATTCTATTGGATAGCTATGGGCTCATGGAAAGAATCCAAAGAAGTAGATGGTCAAGTGCTATCTATTTCTGCTCAGGAAACCTAACATGAGTTTTCCCATGCTTGGAAAGAGATATTCCTCATTATAAATTAATACATTGACATTAGGTTTTGTAAATAAAAATCTTGTTCATTAGTAGGGATTAGCTCTGGGTGCAGTGAAAAAAAGAATGAAATTGTGGATTTGCAGTGCTGATTATCAGACCTTAGGTAATGCTGATCTCACCAGTTCTATAACCTTCCTCTCTGTAGTCTTCTCCTCTTACCTTTTTAGAGCTTCAATGTTGCTTATATTGGTCAGTTGCTCTACAGTGATATAAATATTGTTTCTGCCAACTTTCACAGACTCCTGTTTGTGTGAATTACTTGTTCACTACCTCCTATCTTATTTTTTTCAATAGTGAGCCTGATGCTATGTAGACGAAAGTCAGCAATATTGTGATTAAAAACATTAAAAATTGATGCCATGACCATTGCATGGGCTTCTAACAGCGGCGTTGTAACAAATGCTTGTTGAGTAAGACAACTGAATATATGAAACTTGAGAGATACTTTGATTCTTGAAGACAATATGCATGATAATCTTTGAAAAAAAGAAGAAGAGCATTTTCAGGAGAAAATGAAAGTTATTAAAAGGTATAAGAACTCATAGGCGGAAGAAGTGTACCTAAAGATTTTATTCACCATTTTTAAAGACAAAATTCTCACCAGAAAAAAATTTTGGAGTTTTGAGCAATATACTCAGCATTCACTAAGTGCTCAGTAAATGTTTAATAACTGGCAAGGAGATTCAGCTTAGATTAGCAGAAAAACTGAATTACTTCTGGGAATTTCAATGAAATATTAGACTTATACCACCATTGTGCTTTTTTGACTTCTAAAGAAGTGGCAGATTATTCTCTTATAAACAATTCGTATGCATTGGAATATGCATGAATGCTAATTATATCCTTTTGATATTAAAATTCCATTTGGGACAACAGTAATTTAAATATATGATAGAGTTTTAAAGCTCTTGTGTACAAATTCTCTTAAGTGATCCGTGCCTCAGTTTCTTTAATTGAAAAATAAAAGGGTTGAACTAGCTGATCTTTTGGGATACTGCCAGCCTAAGAATTTCGTGACCTTCTAGATAGTCCTTCTGCAGAAGTATGTCACGGATCACATTTTATTAGAACTCTTGATAATTTCTTAGGCTATAAAATTTAGTCTAAGGAATTATAATTAATGGTCTTTTTTATACAGAAAAAAACCTCTCTTCATTCTTCTTATCCAGCTACCTAATTTGAAATTTAACACCTTTCTTATATGGACATAAAATTAGACCTTGCTCTTCAGTGTGCTGTTTCTATTGATATTGATTCAGGTTCCAGGTAACATTTTCTTGACCTTCAATCTGAGTATTTCCTCTTCTATTCATTCACATTGAAAATGAACCTCACCTTTCTTTGCTTGAGAAAGTTTTCCCTCGGAGTTCATAGAGTCAGAAGGGCACTTCAGACTCAAGTTTAACAAAGTTACTGTAGACAGCATAAAATCTCAGAGAGGAAACTGGATGAACCAACTCATTTCAAAGCATTAGTATAAAATCCCCAGCTGAACAACTTCACAGCAGTTACAATCACCAGCAGTAAAATCACCTTTCAAAACACGATTATGGCAAGAGGCACCGAATCTATTAAATTTTAAGATAGTTAAGTATGAGCTTTTGAACTTTGCCATAAATGCATAATTTAATTCAATTAGATAGCATAGTAATTTTAACTTTACTTATATTTAACTTGAACGCTAAACTTTTGTTTCTGGGCAAGATCCTGAATTAGAAGGAGGGATCATGTTGCAGCATTTTCAGAATTACAGTCTCATCATAAGTCTGTGCAGAGACTTCACATAGGCAAGTCTGTTTTTCTATTCTGACTTTTGAGCATAGAGCTTATTCCAATCAGTACTGCTTTTACCGCAAGTTACTGTTTAGGTAGCATTTTCTTCAATACAATGAAAATATCACCCTGGTGCTAGAGATGAAAATAGTTTCTTTTAGAAAGTAACTCTTAAGGCTTATCTGAAAAGGCTATGTGCAGAGTTTGGGGAGAGAGGCTCGTCTCACTAAATAGGGTCATCTCATCAACAGCAAAGTATTCTGTGTGTTGAGATTAGCTAATGCAACAGTATCATGGCCTGAGATTAGTTTGTGCTATCCTAAAACTTGGCCACATTTCCCCCCTTGTTTGTGAAAGTCCATTATGGGAATCACTGCCTGCTTTAAAAATAAGCGACACTATTGTGGGTGGAGGAAGAAAAGGCATTTGAACCCTGAAGAATTTTAATTGGTGCTAGTGAGTGAAGGTGAACCAGAAGCCATTGATGTTTCAGGTGAAAACATTAATGAGTGGGGTCTAAACAATAGATAATAGGAATAGGGTAGGAGGAGGAATGTTTAACATTTGCTGATGAAATAACCTTTTTTACTCTCCTGGCAACAAGTAGAATTCATTTCTTTAATGTTTAGACACAACCCAAAGTCTTAAATAATTTTAAATGACCATATTCTTTTATGAGTAATAGTCAAGTCAAATATGTTTCATAGTTGAAAATGAGCAGAATAATAAAAAATTAGATCAGCACATAAAATATGAGTAAATGAGTCTATTTTAAGTGTATACATTTATTAGTAGATCATTTTTATGTGGTTGAGGCTCTGTGGGTGTAGTCCCTTAAAACATTTTTTTTTCGCAGAGATGTTCAGGATATGTTCTTGATACTCCGAATGAGCAGTTGGCCTTAAAAAAAAAAAAAAAAAAGGAAGCTTCAAAAATATTTCATGCCCAAAGTTTACTGCCCTCATGAATAGACGGTAACAATGTCAAGAATGGTTCAGAAAAAAATCCCTTAGCACTCCTACAAAAACAAATAGCTTGACCCATTGATTGTGTACAAGTTTTGTATAGTCAGGCAGAGAACTTTATGAATACTCTTATGCCACAAGGGTTTGCTTGTTTGACATAGTGAAAGAGCATATTCTTTGATTGATTGATTGATTGATTGATTGATTTAGATAGATTCAGCAGGGTACATGTGCAGGATGTACATGGATATATTGTATAATGGCAAGGTTTGGGCTTCTTGTGTACCCGTCACCCAAACAGTGAACATTATGCCCAATAGGTAATTTTCAATCTTCATCCATCCTCCAACTCTCCCCACTTTTGGACTGTCTAATGTCTATTCAATTTCCTTCTGTACGTCCATGTGTACCATTGTTTAGTTTCCACTTATAAGTAAAGACATACAACATTTAATTTTCTGTTTCAGAGTGATTTCTCTTAGGATAATGGCCTTCAGCATCATCTCTGTTGCTGCAAAAGACATGACTTCACAAAGAGTATATTCTTTAAAGACAGATCCATGTTCAAAATCTGGCTCTGATACTCTTTCACGTTGTGAACCTTTGGCAAGTTATTCTATCTCTATGAATATCAGTTCATCATCTCTGAAAATGTATTTTTGGTGCAGATTAATGGCGTACTTCATATCCTAGAGAAATGCCTACCACATAAATCCTCCAAATGATAACTATTGCAGTGAATTCTTTGTTACCAGCATCCAGTAAGCAGGATTTTGGAAAAACTGTGACTTTCTGCACAGTCATCAAGCACTGATAATTTATGCTTCTCTTGATGACCCCAGAATGCATTCTGAATAATTAGAGAAAGATTAAATTATAATCAGTTTAGTTTCAGTGTTAAGTGTATTTTAATTTATTCTCATTCTTTAAAAATTTGTAATCCTTCTGCATGTGGCAACAATTAACAAAAAACATTTGATTAGCTGGGGCACCACATTCCCTGACTATCAAGCTAATAAAGAGTTTTTGCAGGTTGTTGGAACTCAAACTTTTCCCTGTGCATAAACTGGGCATTTGCTGGGTAGAGTCTGTTCACACCGGTCTTCTATCCTTTCTCAGAGCCAGTGTGTCGACTGTTGGGTATCTTAGATTTAATCTGTATGTATCCTTGAACAACAGTCTTAGAACTTATACCAGGCCCTTTTTGTGTATTACTTTGACACAGCGTCCTAGTCCTGGCCATCACTTCTGATTTGGTGCAGATGAGGACCTAAGTCTTCTACCTTTGAGGTTGTCTGTTCTTTTCCTATGGATTTCTAGAGATGAACACCTCAGCGGACTTTAGTAATCCATCTATCTTGGTGTTTCATCAACCTCTACTCTTACCCAGTCATGTTTTGGACTTGTTCTCACTAGGCTTTTTAGGCTATATAACCTTCCTGATGAAAACTTCACTATGCATTTTATCATTTTTGTGGTTCTTTGAACTTTCCACTTTTTTTCCCCTTTGTCTTTTCCCCCCAACACACCAATGTTATATGTTGCTGTAAAAAGTGCCTTAACACTTGATTTGTGTTAAAGGACATCTCTTCAAAAATTCATTCATATTATTGTTCCTTTGTGATCTTGATTATGGTACATTTTCAGGCAAGCAGATTGATTTTTGTCATTTGATGGATCAACATAGGACATAGGATTCATCAGTTCCTTTTCGTCTCCCTTATTCTGCCTTCCTTTAAATATCTGCCCTACTCCAAAGTCCCTCTTTGCAACCTGACACACTCTTTTTCATAGTGTCCTTCACATCCCAGCTGACATCCCCAATACTTACTCAGTGAACAAAGTAAGGCAGAGACTGCTTGTTTCCCTTAAAGGGAGAGTGAGGCCAAGGGGAAAAACGGCTGATAAAGAAATAATTTTGCACACCAAGCCCAGGCCTGGTGTGAAGGGAAGATTGATTAGGATTCTCCTGTCAAAATGTAGAAGCCTTCTTTGGTCATGTGTGGGTGGGTGTCCGGTGAGAACTAGAAGCCTGGGTGCCTAGCTGGGAAGCAACAATTGGCATTCTACTCTAATTCTGTGATTTCTCTGATATGGAGCTCACTGGGTAGCTGCAGTTCGGTTGGTCAGGCAGGTTGCCTGCTACTGCTACTGTGTATAATTTCTCCCCAAAGTGATATTTCTTATTATATAGACATATATTAAAAGTCAGCAACTCAATGATAAAGCAGTCCCTGTTCCTCAAGCTGTGGTACACCTCTATTTGGCTACTGCAAATACGTTTAATATTTGGCAAACCATATGTATATTATTGGGCTATTTTGAATTTTCTGGGAACTATGATTTTGAGCTTTGCTGTGTTTGAATGGTCAATTGCAATGCTTTGTTGAATAGATTTCTTTAAAAAATGTGACATTTTCATAAATACAGCATAAGATAACCTAATAGAACAAACGAATTTATGTTAATAGAAAGGGTGAAAATTTCAGAACACTCACAAAATTGAGGTTAAAGTATTTACACTATCTTTCTGTATGGATACATTGTTGGTCACAGGGATGCCATATTAGGCTGGGCGTGGTGTCTCATGCCTGTAATCCCAGCACTCTGGGAGGCTGAGGGGGCTGCCGGGGGCGGCTGGGAGTTGGATCGCTTTAGGGCGGGAGATTGAGACCAGCCTAGCCAACATGGTGAAACCCTGTCTCTACTAAAAATACAAAAAATTTCCCAGGCGTGGTGGTACGCACCAGTAATCCCAGCTGATTGGGAGGTTGAGGCATGAGAATTGCTTAAATCTGGGAGGCAGAGGTGGCAGTGAGCCGAGATCACACAACTCCCCTCCAGTCCGGGCAACAGAGTGAGACTCTGCCTCAAAAAAAAAAAAAAAAAAAAAAAGGAAAAAATGCCATATTAATAACTTGTGCTGCAAAGAAGGAAACAACAGACAATGGGGTCTACTTGAGAAGAGAGTGGAGAAGGAGGGAGAGGAGCAGAAAAGATAACTATTAGGTACTGTGGTTAACACCTGGGTGATGTAATAACATGTACAGCAAACCTCCGTGACTTGTGTTGTTGATGTAACAAACCTTCACACGTACCCCAAACCTAAAATAAAAATTGAAAAAAGAGAAAACCATTTCCATGGGATTCCAAATAAACTAGCTCATGGAGTATGGACAAAAAATATGTGTTAGATGGTAGCTGAAGGCCATTTATATACCATATTCTTTAAATTTTGACATTTCGTGTGCTGGATTCTCATGAATTTTTGTAACAACATTCACTCTAAATAATTTAGTGCTTTCTTTTATTTAAGGGGTATTTTATTTTGTTAAGAAAGTGTTCTTTTTGTATTTCTATTTAAAAACATTTTTTTGGTTAACACAAACACAGTAGTTTCCCCTTAACCATAGTTTCACTTTCTGTGGTTTCAGTTACCTGAGGTCAACCGCCATGCAAAAATAATCAGTGGAAAATTCCAGAAATAAGCAATTCATAAGTTTTAAATTGTTCACCATCTTGAGTAGCTTGATGAAATCTCACACAGTCCCCCTCCCTCCTCCCGGGACATGAATCCTCCTTCTATCTAGCATATCCATGTTGTCAACGCTACCTCCCCATGAGTCACTTAGGAGTCACCTGGGTTATCAGATCCGCTGTTGCAGTATCACAGTGCTTGTGTTGAAGTAACCCTTATTTTACTTAATAATGGCCCCAGATTGCAAGTGTAGTGATGCTGGCAATTTGGATATTCTAAAGAAAAGCATAAAGTCCTTCCTTTAAGGGAAAAAGTGAAAGTTCTCAAATTAGTAAGGAAAGAAAAAAAATTGAATGCTGACATTGCTCAGATCTACGGTAAGAATGAATCTTCTATCTGTGAAATTGTGAAGAAGGGAAAAGAAATTCATTCATAGTGTATATACATTTCGGTACTATCCGTGGTTTTAGGCATTCACTGGAGGTCTTGGAACGTATCCCCTGTGGCTAAGGGGAACTACTGTACTGGAAAATCTTTGTGGTTCACAATAATTGTAGGGATGACAATTAAGAAATGTCAGTTTAAATTGTTGAGAGGTATTAATTTTTGTGAATTATTGAAGATGGACCATTTTATTAATTCAGGTTCTTGATAAAAAGAAATACCAGCTCATAAATCAGTGGTAGGGAGGGAGGTGGGAGAATGTAAATATCCTAACCGTAGTTGTTGACATAAAGCTTGAACACTGGCTTGTAGCTTCCTGGCATTCAGGTCAAAAGGAATTCACCATTGGTTTTCAACCTGTGCTCTCTGGAGCTTTCTGATCTACGGAGACATCTTTGGGGACTCAGTTAGATACACAGAGGGAGGGAGGAAAAGCAGAGCTCCAGGCACTTCTGCTTTTATTGGTTGTGTATATTAGGGATCCATAAAAATTTTTATTTGAAAGGAAGACTCTGGTGCTAAAAAAAAAAAAGAAAAATTGGAAAACCACTGAATAATAGGGATCTCATTATCAGAGGGGAAGAAGCATAGTAGCTCCTTTGGGGAAATAAAGCACAACTTTCTTTCTCTTTCACTTAAAAAATGAGTTATTTCAAACATACAGAAAAATACAGGTACCCATATAACTATGGCCCAGATTTAACAAATGCTAATATCTTGTCATACACATTATACATAAAAAGGGAAATTAAATATTATTGGCCCAGGGGAAGTCCCTTTATATCTTTCCTGTATCTCCTTTCTGTCTTCCTTCACTTGAGCTAACTCTGATCTTGAAGTGTGTGCACTACACATTTTGCTACAAATTTATACATCCATGGCCTATCTGTATAATGCTTTGTGCATTTTACTATTTACATAAATGGTGTCACACTATACATATATATATTTTCAACATTATGTTCTTTGAGATTTATTCATGTTGATCCTTTTAGCTCTGATTCATTCTTTTTAGTGGATCTATAGCATTCTGATGTGTGAAGAGACCACATTCATTTATCCCCTCTTCTGTTGATGGACGTATGGGGGTCTTTCCTTTATTTTTCATTTTTATAAACAGTGCTGCAGTGAATATCCTTGAGTGGCTCATAGGCTGAAAATGCATTTCTTACATGGGAGTTTGTAGGGAGCCCTACTGCTAGCCCACATGATATCTCTGTACCATTAGAATGAAGGTTTCCTTCCTCAAAAATGTTACTTTTTAAGAAAATGGTTGCAAAGACTATACAAATCTACAATGACTTTATATTAACAGTATTCTTTAAAGTTTTGATATTAAAAAAGAGCAATAGTTCTATATGTAGGGGATGCTACCATAGAAACCTGTAAGAGTTTGGGCGAACTAGTATGTTTAACAGGTTAGAGGCTA
The DNA here is from genome assembly GCF_008728515.1 of Papio anubis. NCBI lineage: Eukaryota > Metazoa > Chordata > Mammalia > Primates > Cercopithecidae > Papio > Papio anubis. The sequence continues at coordinate 164,051,477 of NC_044978.1, read as the reverse complement.
ATCTAAATAAAAGACTGTGGTTAGCCTATATAAGAGGTTTTTCTAGCTAAATGCAGGGGCTGGGGAAATTGTTTTCTTCAGAAACGGTATGTTGCAAGTAAAGAACGCAAGGAAAGTGTGTAAGGCTTTTGATTTTTCCCAGGTTACAAGGCCAATGGCAGGCCCAAAGCGATGTTGTAAGAGAGACCTTATCCATCAGTTTTCCCTTTTCCAGAATACAGCCCTCAAGACTGTCCATGTAGACATGTATACAGCGCAGGCTTCTACCAGGCTCCATCTGCTAACACAACGAAGGCAAGTTTCCTAGGGAAGACAAATAAGCCCTTACTCTGGGAAGGAAAGTTTGAATTGTGTCCAGAGGAGGTAGTGAGCCTCCCAGGAAGACTGATGCTCTAAGTCCCAATACACTGAAATAAGTTCGTGTTCATCCAAGTTCCATTGGTCCTCACTAGATGGCTTTGCCTGGGGAGGGAAACAGCCCCACAGCAGGCAATGCAAAGTCTTCTCCACTCTTTATGAATGTTAGTAGAGGAAAAATTCTTTCCTGCTTTGGAAACCTACTTTAGAAATTAAATTTGGAAGTACTCAAGAGTAGAAGCCTGGTGGAAATTGTTGGATATTCTTCCTAGAAGCAATTATATACATTGTGGTCATTAAAAATTTGCCTAAATTAAGATGTGGTAACATCACTCTCTGTTTATATGTGTAATACTATCTTCCATCCTGGGAATCATTGGGCATTAATATTAATATTCACAATCTAAATTATACCCAGAAGACAGGATCTAGGATGATTGTGTGTATGGAGAAGCCTATTAACTTCTGTTAATTCGTTTAAGAACTATCAGGTAGAAGACTAAAAAAATCCGTTTTATGTTGTTGTCGAGGGTGGAACTCATGCCAGTGGGGGACCATTACACGAAGACAGGTTTTAGTTCAGCATTAAGACAGAACTTTCCCACAATTAGAGTGGCCGAGTAAGAGAATGAGTGTCCTCAGGAGATCATTAGAGGCCTGTCAATAGATGGCAGGAAAGCAGACGCCAGATTCCCATCTGCCGAAGATGCTGTTGGGAGGATGTCTGCTCCTCCATGTGGGAGGGTCATTCCACAAGTGCGTGCAATCACCTGCTATTTATTAAATACCCACCGTGCACTTGCATTCACTGGGGATAGGGAATGTTGCAGGCACAGCTGCTGTCTGGATGTGATCATCTTCCAATCCTAAATTCTGTGAATCCCAGGGAGTTTTAGCCGGGGCCCTGATGACATTTTCACAAATTCCACATTAGAGCGGTCTGAAGTAATGAGGTCTCACAATGCGGCTAGCCGAGTGGTAATGCTTAACCTTAATCCCAGCAGGAAGGATATGGCGCAGAACACCACTTCTTAGCTAAAACCTGCTTTTGTCCCTGGATTTCGGCTTTGGCCTGGCTTTTGTGACATGAAAGATCTCAGCATATTAAAGTTAGTTTCTTTTCTCTGGTTCACTTCTCTTCTGGTCTTGAAAGTTAATATAACTTCTGAGCTCCAGATGATGTGTGTCAGCTTTCTTTAGTCAAACTCTGTTAAGATAAACATTTGCATTGGAATTGAATCTCTGTAATTTCCATTCATGACAAAAGCATGAATTACAAAGTGGAGACTTTATGGAATTATAACTAAATACACTTAATTCTTTAAAGTCAAATCTGCCTCAATCACAAAGTGTTTGACTTGGAAACCTCCTTTCGTCTAGTAGAGAATATAAATAAATAAATAAATAAATGGAACAGTTTTGAGATTAGATCTGGATATTATATTATGAACCTAACATTTTGGTCTGAATTCTCCGGCCTATGCTGAAGACACGACCTTGGCTGCCTCATGGATATGGCCTCTCTGTCTTTGACACACTTTAGAAACAAGTGTGTTAGAGTCTCATTAATGCACATAATAGCTCCCGCAGTTCGCTGATGCACATGCTACCACAGTGACCTGAAGAGTTAAGGTGTCCACTCCTTAGGCTACTTAACATAACATTGAGGCCACTTTGACCCAGAGTGGACTAAAATCCCAGATATTCAATATTTGCTTTCATCAATATATTCATAAATGTACAAAATCCTTGAGTGGTCTTTTAAACTATTCCTTTGTTATATAGTCTGGGTCCCTAGCTATTTCTTCTATTGGCTGAAGTTTCTTTGTGTGCGTCAACTTTTCGTTTATGGACCCTGAGATTAATCCGGTTTAAAATTACGCTCTTCAAATGTAGTTCAGATAATTCTGTTTTGAGGAAGAAACAGTACAGAGGGAGTCTTTCATGAAAACAACTTTCCCAAGCCATTGCTCTGGAGTTGCTAAGGGTGATCAGCCAGCAAAGCCCAAAGTGTTCATTTAGTATGACGCGCAAGTATTTTAAAAGGATCTTAGCTGGAAAAGCAATATAGTTGGCAAATTAAAAATATTAGAATGAAAGTTTGCACCTTCTGACTAGGGAGAAAACAGTGCCCTTACATTGTTCCTTTTTCTGTTGTGTTTTCTGCTCTGTGCACAGTAAAGATCTGTGGCACTGCTTCTTTTTTAAAAAATTTATTTTACTTTAAGTTCTGGGATACATGTGCAGAATGTGCAGATTTCTTACATAGGGTATACATGTGCCATGGTGGTTTGCTGCACCCATCAACCTGTCATCTAGGTTACAAGCCCTATATGCATTAGGTGTTTGTCCTAATGCTCTCCATCCCCTTGTCCCCACCCTCCGACAGGCCCTGGTATCTGATGTTCCCTTCCCTGTGTCCATGTGTTCTCATTGTTCACCTCCCACTTATGAGTGAGAATATGTGGTGTTGGTTTGCTGTTCCCGTGTTAGTTAGTTTGTTGAGGATGATGGTTTCCAGCTTCATCCATGTCCCCACAAAGGATGTGAACTCGTTCTTTGTTATGGCTGTATTGTATTCCATGATGTATATGTGCCACATTTTCTTTATCCAGTCTATCATTAATGGGCATTTGGGTTGACTCCAAGTCTTTGTTCTTGTAAATAGTGCTGCAATAAATGTATGTGTGCATGTGTCTTTGTAGTAGAATGATTTCTAATCCTTTGGGTATATACCCAGTAATGGGATCACCGGGTCAAATGGTATTTTTGTTCTAGATCCTTGAGGAATCGCCACACTGTTTCCACAATGGTTGAACAAATTTACATTCCCATGAACAGTGTAAAAGCATTCCTATTTCTCGACATCCTCTCCAGCGTCTGTTGTTTCCTGACTTTTTAATGATCACCGTTCTAACCAGCGTGAGATGGTATCTCATTGTGGAGCACTGCTTCTTAATCTTGGCTGCACATTGTCATCACCCAGAAAGATTTAAAATACGCTGTCATTTGGGTTTCCTCCCCAGCTGTACATGTAAATATCTTAATGTCTGGGGTGCTGCCTGAGCATTAGGGATTTTACAAGTTCTATGGGAGATTCTAATATACAGATAATGCAAATAATCATTGAATTGAGGGCTTTGATCTTCTAATATTAAAAAGAAATCTGAAAACTTGTGTGTTATTATTTGTAGAGCATCATTTGCATGGAACCTAGACTGCCTGTGAATGTAAGAGCTGAAAAAGGCTCAGTTTTTAAGAGATACTTCACTTGGTGTTTTCACTTATGTTGGGCCATTGTGAGATGGTAGATAACTTTTCTGAAAAAGACTTCAGCAAGAGTTTGTTACAGGTGCAATGTTTTCAGAGCATATCTGAAATGAATTGTTTGAGAATGCAATTCTGCTGTCTTTGCATATAAATAGCAATTTATATGTGTCTGAAATTCTTTTTCTTCTTCACCTCCTCCTCTTCTTTCTCTTCCTCACCGGAGGTCACAAAGATTTAAAAACAAGAGAAAAAATAAAAGTCATGGAGAACAGATTCAGAAAATCCAAAACTCTGTGTAAAAATATACTTCTCCTCTTCCTCCTCCTTCTTTTGTTTGGCTACATTTTCTTCTGAACATTATTGTTGTGGAAGAGAAGTCTGTAGGTAGACTGATCTTTATTTCTTTGTAAGTGATCAAGTGCCTTCATGAATGCTTATAAGAATATTTGTTTATCCTTGAAATAATAATTAGGTTGGCCTCATCTGTACCATGATCTCCAACTGAGAACTAATTTTTACATATAGATTATTGGATTTTTCTTTTCTAGTCTCCATGTCTATTTTTTCTCTTATATTTAAATCTTTTAACTTTTCTCTGAGATTTGAACAGATTTCCAACCCTGTCTTCAAATTTACTGATTTGATTTTCAGCTATGGCCAATTTTCTGATCTCTACCACCACCACAGTGATTTTTTAATCCAGCAATTTATTTTCTCCACTTGTTCTTTCCTAATCTTATGACTGTTTACTTGTTTCATAAATACAGTAAGAGTTCACATACTGTTGAGATAAAGGGGCAAAATTTTTCTAAACATGCGTACTTTTCTAGCAGTAAGTCCCTTTCAGAGTTGATATGGTTTGGCTGTGACCCCACCCAAATCTCATCTTGAACTGTAACTCCCACAATTCCCACATATCATGGGGAGATGATTGAATTATGAGGGCAGGTCTTTCCTGCGATGTTCTCATGATAGTGAATAAGTCTCACGAGATCTGACAGTTTTAACAATGGGAGTTTCCACGCACAAGCTCTCTTCTCTTGTCTGCCGCCATGTGAGACATGCCTTTCATCTTCTGCCATGATTGTGAGGCCTACCCAGCCATGTGGAACTGTGAGTCCAATAAACCTCTTTCTTTTGTAAATCTCCCAGTCTTGGTTTTGTCTTTTATCAGCAACATGAAAACAAATTAATACAAGAGTTAATTATTTTCTGTAAGTTTTTGGAGTAGTTTTTTTTCTTATGACGAGCAGTAGCTTTTCAAGGGTCTGATTGTTTTTCTTTTCATTTGGGAGGGATCCAGGCTGTGATTTTCCTGCTGATGATGTCTACCTTTCATGTGCGTTTTCTCTACTTCCTGCCCATGCTCCATTCTTCCTTCACCCTGGTGCCATCTACCCTCTCTCAAGCAGAACAAACCAGAAACTACATTTTTTTTTTTGCAAATGGAACACATCTTTTATGGTTTTCAGAGGTATTACAGGTTTTACTTACTATGTATTTTGAAATGTTCCATAGGAATATGGAAATTGGGAAAATTAGCTACTTGTGCTCACACTAACAGAATATCTAAAATCATGATAAATCTTTGGAGAATATTTTTTCGACCCGGCTTACGTCTACATCCTCAGGATATAGTTCTATATGGAAAATTACTAAGTCAAAGAATATGCACTTTTATTTTTTATATTTTAATGTTATTTTTTAATTTTAAAAAATTTCAATAGCTTTTAGGGTACAAGTGGTTTTTGGTTACATGCATGGGTTATATACTGGTGAAGTCTGAGATTTTGGTGCACCCATCGCCTGAGTAGTATACATTGTACCTAACATATAGTTTTTTTTTTCTAGCCTCCCTCCCTCCCTCCCTCTCCCTTCTGAGTCTCTAATGTCCATTATATCACTCTGTATGCCTTCGCATAATCATAGCTTGGCTCCCACTTATAAGTGAGAACATATGGCATTTAATTTTCCATTCCTGAGTTACTTTACTTAGAATAATGGTTTACAACTCCATCAAAGTTGCTACAAAATACATTATTTCATCATTTTTACTTCTGAGTAGTACTCCACAGTGTATATATACCACATTTAATTTATCCACTTATTGGTTGATGGGCACTTAAGTTGGTTCCATATCTTTGCAATTTGTGAATTGTGCTGCAATAAATATACGCATGCATGTGTCTTTTTCATATAAAGACTTCTTTTCCTTTGGGTTGATACCCAGTAGTAGAATTGCCGAATCAAATGGTAGATCTATTTTCAGTTCTTTAAGCAATCTCCATACTGTTTTTTACGGGGGTTATACTAATTTACATTCCCACCAGTGGTATGCAGGCATTCCCTTTCATCAGATCCACACCAACATGTAATGTTTTTTGACTTTTTAATAATGACCATTCTTGCAAGAGTAAGGTGGTGTCTCCTAGAGGTCTTAATTTGCATTTTTCTGATGATTAGTGATGTTGAGCAATTTTTCATATGTTTGTTGACTATTTGTATATTTTCTTTTGAGAAATGTCTGTTCATCTAATTTGTCCACTTTTGATGGGATTATTTCTTTTATTTCTTGCTGATTTATTTCAGTTCCTTGTAGATTTTAGATACTAGTTCTTTGTCAGATGCACAGTTTACAAATATTTGGTGCCATTCTGTGGATTGTCTGTTTCAAAGTGTATGCACTTTTAAAAGCACTTAGATATATATTATCAAGTTGATTTCTAGAAATTTTTCTCTTAACACTTGTTAGAATATTCATTTTGCCACATTGTATTAGTCTGTTCTCACACTGCTAATAAAGACATACCCAAGACTGCATAATTTATGAAGTAAAGATATTTAATTGACTCAAAGTTTCACATGGCTGGGAAGGCCTCATGATCATGGTAGAAGGTGAATGAGGAGCCAAGGCACATCTTAGTCTTACATGGTGGTAGACAAAGAGAGCATATGCAGGGGAGCTCCCCTTTATAAAACCATGAGATCTCACGAGACTTATTCACTATCATGAGAACAGCATGGGAAAGACCTACCCCCATGATTCAGTTACCTCCCATTAGGTTCCTCCAATGACACATGGGAATTATAGAAGCTACAATTCAAGATGAGATTTGGGTGGGGACACAGTCAAACCATATCACACATTATCACCAATACTGAATGTTCTTTTTAAAACACACATGCACACAACACACACTTTGCTAATTTGACATGATACATACATTAAAAGTATATTTTTATTTTCATTTACATTAAATTACAGAGAAGGCAAAATATTTTATTTATTAATTTATTTGAATTTCTTATGCTGAGTTTCTGTCCATGTTATTTGACCATTCTATCCTGGTTTTTGTGTTTAGCATGTATTTTTTAAAAAACAATAGCCATTATAATAAATGAATGCCATTTCACCTAGCAATCCCCAAAAGTTATTTAGAGACAATGATGATTCCAATGTATGAAACAAAATCTTCAATTTTTAAATATTTTAAAATATTGAATCTATTCATTATAATCTTGGCTGCAGTTTTACATACTTTTTTAAAGCTTAAAATAATATTTTAAGATGCCATTATATGAAAGACATAATATGAAGACAGCTAAATGAGAAAGAAGTGAAGGAGAGGGGCTCGGAGTTCTGCCCTCTTGACTGTAATACTCTTATAGTTTCATGAGGCACAATTTAAAAGCCAGAGTTTAGAGCTTTCTTTTCTGTTCATGTTAATCAAACACTTTGGTATTATTTTCCTGTAACTTCATTTATCTTCGGCTTCAGCAAATCAAATGGAATATTCCCATAGCTGCTTACTGCCTACATACATACTTACATGTTTATATATATATATATATTCTGGATATGTGTTATGAATTTAGCAATCATAATGAAAAGAAACAGGCTGCTTGTTGAATCCTAATTAAAACCAAAGTTATTTTTTATGATTCTTTAAATCTAGGTCACACTTTAATTTCACCAACATATCCCAAAGAGAAGGCAAACATAAATACATTGTATTATATTTTTCTAGAGGTGCATGATTTATGTTCCCTCTGGGTACAAATACGTTCATATGCTATTGCAATTGTGATAAATCGAAGGTGTGATATTATACATTGGAATCTGGAGTACAACAGACTGAAAATTAAAGTTTCTGTTAATGGAAAGGATATGTTTTCAGATGTCGCTGAACTTTGTAGTCAGCACTCAATATATCTCGGTATAAAAGATAGATATAAAAATTCTTCATTTCTTGGGAAAATGAATTTAGAGCCTCATTTTAATTTTTCTTGCTGACTTTGTGATGGTGCCTTCCTTTCTTTGATATGACCTTTCCTTTTCTTCATTGACCCTTCTTTGTTCACTGTTATTCTTTTATCTGTAATACACCATTCAGCCTGACTTGGAATAGTTTTGTGTAAATAAGATAATTGTGTTATATGCTATTCAATCTTAAGGGATAAAAATGATTTTTACTTTAGTGAAAAGAAGCAGCACCGCGTTTTAAAATTATAGGCTTTTAGAGCTGGAAGGAGCCATGGAAATCATAGAGTCCATCCTTCTTGTTTTATGGATTAAAAGTGAGCGTGCAATCATTCTGTCATAGGTAAACTGCTCCGTGTACTGTGGAAGCGGCTTGCTTCATATATCCTGACTACCTTATTTCAGATTAAGTTTAGCCAGAGTTAGACTAAAGGATAATAGTTAAGAGCACAAGTGTGAGGTTAAACAGGTGTGGATGCAGACTGGTCTTCTATCTTTCAGTTCTTAAAGCTTGAATAAGCCACTTCACTTTCTCAAGCTTCAGTTTCTTATCTGTAAAACAGGGCTACGTATATCTACCAAATTAAGACTTTTTGAGAATTGAATTATATTATGTTTGCAAAATATTTAGTTCAGTGCTTGATACTAAATATGTGTTATGAAATAAGTGTCCAAGAAATGGCAATTTCTTTTACTAAGATTCTTTTTTTTTTTTTTTTTTTTTTGAGACAGAGCCTCACTTTGTTGCCAGGTTGGTGTGTAGTGGCGTGATCTCGACTCACTGCAACCTCTGCTTCCTGGGTTCAGGTGATTCTCCTGTTTCAGCCTCCTGAGTAGCTGGGACTACAGGCGTGTGCTACCACATCCAGCTAATTTTTTTTTTTTTTTTTTAATATTTTTAGTAGAGACAGGGTTTCACCATGTTGATCAGGAAGGTCTTGATTTCTTGACCTCGTGATTCGCCCACCTTGGGCTCCCAAAGTGCTGGGATTACAGGCGTGAGCCACCTCGCCTGGCCTACTTAGATTCTTTTACTTGTCCACCTCTCTTCCTAGACTGTGATTTCTCAGAGCCACCATGTCTTGGTAATCTCTAAATGGCCTTGTGCCTTCACATAGCATCTCATTCAATGACAGCTCCAAGCTTCCAATTATTTGAGTCCAAAATCTTGGAGTCATTTTTGTCTCTCTCTCTCTCTTTTTTTTGTATACTCTCAGAAAATTAATCTGCAAACTCCTAGGTTCAAGCTGCCATCATCTTTTTCTGGATTCATGAAATTTGCTCTTAACTGGCTTCTCATTTATCCATTTTGCAGCAGCCAGAGTTATCCTCTTAAAGTATAAGTCATATCTTATAAATGTTCTGCTTAGAACTCTTCAGAGGCTATCCATCTCTTATAGAGTGATCTCAAACTCTTAACTGAACAGCCCTGCGCTGTCCCCTTCTTATTCAAACTCTTTGACCTCATCTTCAGCTGCTCTCTCTCACTCCACACCAGTCACACTTGCCTTCTGCTGTTCTTCCTGCAGTTCTTTCTCAACACTCCACCTATACAACTGCCCCGAGTGAGGAGTAGAGTCAGATTTTTAAAGAAAGGTAGTTTGTGGCAGGAACAGAAAAAAAAAAACCACAAAAAAACCAAATCCTGCATGTGCTCAGTTATAAGTGGGAGCTAAACACTGAGCACACATGGACACAAACACGTTGTATTAGTCAGTGTTCTCTAGAGGGACAGAACTAACAGTATATATTTGTGTGTGTTTGTGTGTGTGTGCGCATGCATATATATATATATATGCACACACATATATATAATATATACTATAAATTTATATTTTTTATATATATATGTATATAAACGAGAGTTTATTAAGCATTAACTCACAGAATCACAAGGTCCCACAATAGGCCATCTGCAGGCTGAGAAGCAAGGAGAGCCAGTCTGAGTTCCAAAACTGAAGAACTTGGAGTCCTAAGTTCGAGGGCAAGAAGCATCCAGCATGGGAGAAAGATGTTGGCTGAGAGGCTAGGCCACTCTCTCTTTTCCATTTTTCTGCCTGCTTATACTCTAGCCGTACTGGTCGCTGATTATATGGTGCCCACCCAGATTCAGGGTGGGTCTGCCTCTCCTAGTCCACTGACTCAAATGTTAATCACCTTTAGCAACACCCTCACACACAGACACACCCAGGAACAATACTTTGTATCCTTCAATCCAGTCAAGTTGACAGTATAAACCATCGTACATGGGAACAATAGACACTGCAGACTATGAGAAGGGGAAGGGAGGGTGGGGGCATGGGATGAAAATTACCTTTCTGGTACTATGCTCACTACTTGGGTGGTGGGATCTTTACCCCAAACCTCAGCATCATTCCATATATCCCTGTAACAAACCTGCACATGTACACCCTCTATCTAAAATCTAAGTTGAAATTAAAAAAAAGAAATGTGGGATAGGTGCCATGGCTCTCGTCTGTAATCCCAGCACTTTAGGGAGGCTGAGGCGGGTGGATCACATGAGGTCAAGAGTTTGAGACCAGCCTGGTCAACATGGCAAAACTCCTGTCTCTACTAAAAACACAAAAACTAGCAGGGAATTGTGGTACATGCCTGAAATCCCAGCTACTTGGGAGGTTGAGGCAGGAGAATGGCTTGAACTTGGGAGGTGGAGGTTGCATTGAGCTGAGATCACACCACTACACTCCAACTTGGCGACAGAGCAAGACTCCGTCTCAAAGAAAAAAAAAAAAGAAAAGAAAAGAAAAAAGGTGGTTTATGCACTGTAAGTATACCACAAGCTACCTCCTGCAATTTAAGTGGGTGTTTTATAGTCTGTCTACTTGCTTTCATATGGGAGTAGAGAACGCTTAAAAGAAAACTAACGTGAAATTCAACAGTTTAGAAACAAAAGTGCAAAATTAAAGGAAGGTGATTTTTTAGTAATTGAAGGTGGTCTGGGAAATCTCACCATGCAAGGTAGGAATTGGACTTCTAGTTCCATTACCCAAATAATGAACATTATATCTGATCGGTAAGTTTTCCGCCCTCTCTCCCCTCTCCCCTTCCCCACTTTTGGAGTGCCAAGTGTCTATTGTTTCTATGTTTATGTACACATGTGCCCATTGTTTAGCTCCCACTTCTAAGTGAGAACAAGGGCATATTTATCTTTGAAAATGCACTAAAATTTTTACACTATTTGGTGGAGGGAGGATATAGACTGAGATTGACTATGTTTTGAAATTTAATTCACTTAAGAATAACTGTGTGTTCAAAAACTGTGAGAAACATTACTTTTTGTGGAGTGGTGATAATTTTTATGGTCTTAGAGGACCATTGTGACGCAACAAAAAGAAACTTAGATTTAGCCCAAGAATCCTAGGCCAAAATGATGTGACGATAAACAAGTTGTTTGAGACCATTTTGTCATGACTTGTGAAACAGTGACTTATTACAGCTCTTAAATTCTATACAGTGGTTTGACTTTTGGCTACTTTGAATGAAGAAATCACAATATTTCAACCTATAAAGGAATCTTTTATGCTTCTGATTAGAGTGGAAGTTGATCCTTTGCAATGAAATTAACCTGATAACCTGCATGGCTCTCGTAGTTTGAAGGACATGAGCAAAAGGGATGATACCTGGAGGGTCCACCCAGACAGTTGGACAATGCCCTTTGGAGGACATTATTGTGACTGGCCACAGCCATGATCCTCAGCTTTGTTTGCTCAGAAACTAAAGTTTTGTCAACATTCTTAGAGAATATCTGTTTCTCCTGAAATAGACTCATATCTAGCAACTCTCAAGACAATGATACAGAAACCAAAATGTCAATTTATAAATTTACGATTTAAAATACAACAGTCAAGGACATTTATGTCGGTTAGGTGGCATATCTTTTTGAAAGACATCTATATGTGAGCAGAAGTCAAACTTAAAAAATGGCCAGATGATCACGGCAGGGCAAAGACTAAGAGCATTGTAATCTTGTAGTCAGATGCACCCATCTCTGTTTTATGGTTATTTCTACTTGGGGCACAGAATATTGTACTAGTTGCCCAGGGCATCTAGTCCCTGGATGTGCTGGATACATATTGACAAATGACCCAATTTCCTGTTTGGATGGCAGAATGTCCCCTTTCTCTCGCTACATCCTGCCTTTAGGAGTAGTCGTACCTTCATTTTGGCTCTGGTCAGCTCTGTCCTGTGTTGGAAGCAAGTGCTGTTCAAGAGGATTTTTGCAGTTGTCTGCTCGTGCTCATTTTTATATGGGTGATGCTTTTCTAACTGACTGAGTTCTGAACATGCCTTTTGTTCCCCTTGCGTGTGTTCCATCCACATCATACTGCACGATTCTCTCTACTGTATGTATGTATATTTTGGCAGTAACAAAAGGAATTCTTCAGGATCTGCATGCCAAGGCATGAGTTATCTCCCGGCCTAAATGCTGAGGGAGGAAATGGGAAATTAGATGGAAGGGGATGTAGGGAAGTCTGAGGGGAGTGGCTACTCCCAAAGACAGATAATTTGTCTTTGCTTTGTCCTTGCTGGGCTCAAACCTTGAAGGATGGATGTTTGGTATTTAGTTAACACTTACTGTAGTCTTGGACTCTCTTTTTGCAGACCTTGAATATTTACCCCCTCAGGGAAAACTTGATTCTCAAGAGTAAAATGAATTATCTATTTAGCTAATTAGCTAGAACATAGCAAAATTCTCAGGAGGATCATCCCATCTGAGGATTGCTATAATGTATGCTTATTTTTGCAGAGTCTATCTCTTATCATTTTCTAGCCTGCCCATCCTATCGCTCAGGCTTCACAGAGAAGGGAAAATTGTCCAGTAAGCAAAAATCTCCTTTTCTTTCCTACACTTCTCTGCCTTGCTCCCCTTGCTGTGCCTTGTAACCTCTGATGCTGATGGGTGACCTAAGACACTTGATCTTTGCGTTTTCCTGCTCTATAGATTACTCACTTCAGGAGACGCAATATGCTCACCCCACAACACTCACCCAGACTAACATTCTCTGTACACTCTTCTTCTCAGATGCCACGATCTGCAATCAGTGAACATACCAGTATCTTGAAGAGCAGAAGAGTAGCTACCGGGGGCAGAGAGGTGGAGTGGAGGTTGGAGATGTTGGTGAAAGGATACAAAATTAATTGGGAGAAATAAGTTAAAGAAATCAGTTGTATAACATGATGACTTAGTTAATGCATTGTGTTCTTGGAAATTGCTGAGAGTAGATTTTAAGTGTTTTCATCATGAAAAATGAAAAGTGTGATGGAATGCATAGGTTAATCAGCTTGATTCAGCCATTCCACAATGTATACATATATCAAAATGTGTTGTATACCATAAATAGATGAAGTTTTTATTCATCAATTAAAAAAAGAGAAATAGTGTGCAGAACTGCACTACATGGGTCCTGCCTGATGCATTGTTTACTCAGAAAGTGGCATTTCTTTCTCTCCCCGAAAACAGCCAGAGACATAGCCTAGTGGAGTAGTTAAGAACATAAACTTAGAGTAATACTGCTTGGGTTCAACTCCTGGTCTCCCCACTTTGGGGCTAGTAAGCAAGGGCAAGGTGATTATTAATAATCCTTCTGTTCCCTCAGTTTCTTCATCTGTAAAATAGAGACAATAATAGCATTTACTCCCAGGGATTAATGAGGAAGAACAAGGACAAGAGGCAGGAGATGCTAAGAGCAGAGAGTGGAGGATTGGATGTGAGGAGTTGGTTATACACATATCTGTATATAACCAAAAGGCCCACCTAGTAGGGGCCTTTTGAAGATAGACTTCAAGGAGCTGAGGGTACAGACATCTGAGGAAAAGCTTCCAGAGAGAGGGAAGCACCAGAAAAAGGTCTCTGAGTTGGGATGTGGCTTGACATGGTCCAGGGACAGCAAGGGAGCCCCTGTCGCTCCAGGGGCATGGGCAAGGGGGAAGAGTATGAGTGAGCAGTTAGAGGGCACCAGTGGGAGAGAGGGAACCTGGATGATGAGATTCCAGAGGACCAGGCAGACCTTTAACAACAATGACCTCTACTTTGAAACAGGAGCTTTTGGAAGGTTTGGCGCAGAGGAGGGACAGAATCTTCTGTGCGTTTTAAGTGGATCTCTGGCTGCTCCCTGGGAGGAGATTTGGGCTGCCATTGCAAAGTACGAGAGACTGGGTGGCTTAAACAAGAGAAATTAATTTTCTCACAGTGCTGGAGGTTGGAAGTTCAAGATCAAGGTGCTGGCAGGACTGGTGTCTGGTGAAGGCTCTCGCCTTGGCTTCACAGAGGAAAGACTGTGTGTGGTTGCCTTCTGTCTGTGTCTTCCCACGGCGTTTCCGCTGTTCATGTGCATCCTGGTATTCCTTCTTCTTTTTGTAAGGACAGCAGTTTTAATAGGTTAGAGCCTCACTCTTTTTTTTTTTTTTTCTGAGACGGAGTCTCGCTCTGTCGCCCAGGCTGGAGTGCAGTGGCGTGATCTCTGCTCACTGCAAGCTCCGCCTCCTGGGTTCACGCCATTCTCCTGCCTCAGCCTCCCGAGTAGCTGGGACTACAGGCGCCCGCCACCACCCCCGGCTAATTTTTTGTATTTGTAGTAGAGACGGGGTTTCACCGTGTTAGCCAGGATGGTCTCGATCTCCTGACCTCGTGATCCACCTGCCTCGGCCTCCCAGAATGCTGGGATTACAGGCGTGAGTCACCGCGCCCGGCCCAGAGCCTCACTCTTAAGACCTTATTTCACCTTAATTAACTCCTTAAAGGGCCTATCTCACAATATAATTACATTGGGGGTTAGGGTTTCAACCATATATATTTCTAGGAGATCCAGTTTAATCTACAACAGGTACTATGACGGTTCATTTTATGTATCGGCTTGGCTTGGCTATGGTGCCTGGATGTTTGGTCAAACACTGGTGTAGATGTGGCTGTGAAGGTGTACTTTAAATGTGCCTAACATTAAAATCAGTAGACTTTGAGTAAAGTAGGCGACCCTCCATAATGCAGATGGGAATTGCCCAGTCAGTTGAAAGCCTTAAGAGAAAAAGACTAAGGCATTCTGCCTCCAGGCTGGCTTTGGATTTGGGCTGCAACATCAACACTTCCCTGCAAATTTTGGACATAATCATGTGAACTGATTTCTTAAAAAAACTCTAATATTATGTCTAGATTTTTATTAAATGACCATAACATGTAGTTCTATATTAATTATAATATCACAGTGCGCATATTATATTATAGATTGGGTTATTTACATCTGTCATAGAAGGTATTTTATATTCTAAAAAGAACTGGGATCCCACATGAGAGAAACAAAATGGGCAATTTTTGTAAGCATGGCATATATAGGCTTATGTTTTGTTTTGTACTTGGTCCTTTCTGCAAGGTTTTAAAGGCACATAATATTCAGCAGACTGTGATTACAGCTGACCGAGAACCACACACTAGGCTCATAGTAGCTTCTCAGTGCATGTTTCGTAAATACATAAGCGTGAGGGCCACGGCTGGTTAGAAAGAAAGCTTTAGGGGCCCTCAGTATATTGAAAGCTACTAATGAAGCATCTTTGGCCCATTGCATGCTCTCTCCTTGGGGCAGTGGAGGATTTGCCTCTTTTATGGACACGTAGCCTAACTTCTTACACTGAATTTCTTCATTTGTGAAATGGAGATGACATAGAGACAGAATGCAAATTTGTTGTTGCCATGGGCTGGATGAAGGGATGAGTGAGCAGTTAAGAATTAGCTGCTTAATGGGTATGAGATTTCCTTTTGGGACAATGAAAACATTTGGGAACTAGATAGAGGTAGTGGTTGTACAGCATTGTAAATACACAATTCACTTTAAAATGGTGAATTTTATGTCAGGTGAATTTCACCTCAATAGAAAAAAAAATGTAGATGATAATAGTACTCAGTTTATAGGGTTATGAGACTTATGGATGTTAAATACTTAGCATATGCCTAATACTCAGAGCATAGTAAACAATCGAAGAATGTTAAGCCTCCTCTTCCTCCTCCTCTTTTTCATTGCCACTGTTGTCATTGTCATAGCCATTATACAACCAACTTCTTTTTAAATAAAAGTGCTAACCTGCATCTATTGTCACTCAAAGGGCAATACTGGGATATAAGGCTGGAAATAAGGCTGGGACTAAGTTATGCCTACCTGAGAGAGGGAGAGAATGTACATAGTACAGAAAGGGACCACTAAAGATGCATGCATAGAAGATCAAAAGGAATCAAGCTGTGCTTTCAGTCAATTAGCCTGGCAGCCATGGGTCTAGTGGTTTGAAGTGGAAGAGGCTGAAAGAGGGAGACATAGTTAGCAGGTTACTCTCAATAGGGTCCTTAGATTTCCCTTGTTTCCTCCTCAATCACCTTGGATTTGGCTGGCTACATAGCAAACGCTTAATAAATACTTGTAGATTAGTTATTTTACACTTGTTTAATGCCTTTCTTTGAAGTACTTCCAGTTGAGATTACTTCTACAAATCACATAATATAAGATAAAATACCCTATATATCTGTGAGTTTTCTCTGAGACTGTTTTCTAAGTATTATATGTGCTTGGTTCATGGACTGGGTATTCAGTTGCTGAAAAAATAGAAATCACTCCATTAGCCATGCCTCTGCAAATTTCACATTTTATATTCCAAGTTTGTGGTAGGTGATATTTAAAGCTTTCTTTTTTTTTTGCTTGCTATTGTATCACTACAACTGTATATTGCTTGTGGACATTTTGATCTCAGATCTCAAGAAAATGATGATGTTCCATTTGTTATCACTTTAAGGGAAGCACAAAAAGACCTTAAAGTGAAAAACACAGCTTAATTAGCACGTTGGTGATTTATATTACCCAGTGTGAAATCTCCATTAGTACCAAAAAAAGGATTTAAAAAAGGCATCTTTTGGATTTTTAAATTATTTTTGGTCTTATTCAGAATTCACAATCTTATTTCCACGTCTCTGATCTGCAAATCCCAAAATATAACATCATTGTCTCAAAGTTATTGCATTTCACAATGTCATGCAAAGGAACAGAGTTGCTTACTGATTAATCACTGAGGACAAATGTCTTTTGTACCATTTTATATGCAGGTTTATACCTTGATTTATGAAATGCAAAAGCTCTTAAACATCATAGAGTTTTAGAATTTGAAGGGACTGCCAATATTTTCTAGTTATTCCTGTACTATATATTGTTGAGGAAATCCTAATGGAAACATTTAAAAATTTATGTAAATTTATATTTTATTTAACACATTATCTACATATATTATAAATATTTGAGCTTCTTTGTACTAGACTGAAGAGTCAACCTATAGACTGTACATATCAGATATAGCTCTTTCAGTTACAAAAACTTAGAATCTGGTTTAAGAAACGGGAATTTATTTGCTCAAGTGACTGAAAAGTTCGAGAACAATTCTTCAAATTAGCAGGACTCAAAGACTCCAAGGAATGTTTCATTTCCATCTCATGGCTCAGCTTTTCTGTGGATTTTCGACTCCTAGGCTCTGTCTGTGTGACTGTTACCAGATCCTGGCTTATATCCTTCAGGTTCAAGACCAGAGAAAAGGGAACAACTTCTTATCACTTCTAAAGGCAATCCTTGGCTTAGCTCTGATTAGACAATTTGAGTCAGGAGTCCATCTTTAGAGCAACCACTGTAACTTTAGTTTTAGAAAAGAGTGATTGACCCGAAAAAGGGTTTGTGTCCATACTTGAACTCAGAACCCATTGAAATCATGTCTACTGAGTGTGAACAGAATGGTTTTTCCAGAGAATGTGGAGTGGCTGGTGGAGGATACGTGTAAGGTAGGCAAAACCAGTGTATGCCTGTGAGACAGTTACAGGTGGATTCCAGGATATCTTGTGGTAATAACAGAATGAGAAGGAGATGTAAGGAAGAATCTTCCCCCAAAAGACTGTCAGTCTATGGATTAGCACCCCTGTTTATATTTCAACTTTTTCATGAAGACGTAACCTCAGAAAACTAAGTGGCATGACCATGGAATCACAGTTAAAAAAGTAGAGGCAGGTTAACACCATTCTAATTCTCCTCCAACAGACAAGGACGTTTCTTAGGTTATTCATATATATGATTAAAGATAAATTGTAAATTTTTGAAAGTGATAGTTTTGCCTAATTTCAGGAATTTGGATAATTAAAAAAACAGAAAAATAAAGTAAGCAAATACCCTTATTCTCTATATATGTGTGTGTGTGTGTTGGGAGGTGTGTGTGTGTGTACAATGAGAACTGTCATAAAAATTGTGTTGAATTATTTTGATTTAATTCTGTAAAAGGAAAACACATGCTATTCCTATTTAATCAGAATCTCTGATAATGTCATATTTTTTTCTTTTTTAAAATAGTTTCAACTTTTAATTTCAATTCAGAGAGTACACGTCCAGATTTGTTGCGTGGGTGTATTGTGTGACGCTAAGGTTTGAGGTACAAATGATTCTATCACTCAGGTACTGATAACTTAGTACCTGAAAGGTAGTTTTTAAGCCCTTGCCCCTCTCTCCCTTCCCTCTTCTAGTAGTGACCAACGTCTATTGTTCCCATCTTTATGTCCATAGGTACTCAGTGTTTAGCTTGCAGTTATAAGTGAGAACATGTGGTATTTGGTTTTCTGCTTCTGTGTTAATTTGCTTAGGATGATGGCCTCCAGCTATTCATCCAACTTTCAGCAAAGGACATAATTTCATTATTTGTTATGGCTATGTAGCATTCATGGTGCATATGTACCACATTTTCTTTATTCAATACACTGTTGATGAGCACCTGGGTTGATTCTATGCCTTTACTATTGTGAGTAGTGCTGTGATGAACATGAGTGCATGTGTCTTTTTGATAGAATGATTTATTTTCTTTAGGGTACATGCTCAGTAATGGGATTGCTGAGTTGAATGGTAGTTCTGTTTTCAGTTCTTTCTGAAACCTCTAAAGTGCTTTCCACAGTTGCTGGACTAATTTACATTTCCACCAAGAGTGTATGAGCATTCCCTTTTCCCCACAGCCTCACCAACGTCTGTTATTTATTTTATTATTATTATTATTTTTTTTATTTTTGAGACGGAGTCTCGCTGTATCACCCAGGCTGGAGTGCAGTGGTGCAATCCCGGCTCACTACAAGCTCCGCCTCTCAGGTTCACGCCATTCTCCTGCCTCAGCCTCCTGAGTAGCTGGGACTACAGGCGCCCACTACCATGCCTGGCTAATTTTTTGTATTTTTAGTAGAGACGGTGTTTCACTGGGTTAGCCAGGATGGTCTGAATCTCCTAACCTCGTGATCCGCCTGCCTCGGCCTCCCAGAGTGCTGGGATTATAGGCGTGAGCCACCTCACCCGGCCCCCAACCTCGGTTATTTTATGACTTTTTACTAATAGCCATTATGACTGTTGTGAGATGGTATCTCATTGTGGTTTTGACTTGCATTTCTCTGATGATTAGTGACTTGGTTTGGCTGTATCCCCACCCAAATCTCAGCTATAATTGTAGTTCCCATAACCCCCTTGTGTTGTGGGTGGGACTCAGTGGCAGATAAATGAATCATGGGAGTGGTTACCTCCATGCTATTCTTGTGATAGTGAGTGAGTTCTCACGAGATCTGATGGTTTTATAAATGGTTTTTCTCCCCCACTTCCCTCTGTACTTCTCCTTGCTGCATTCATGTGGAGAAAAATGTGTTTGCTTCCCCTTCTGCCGTGATTGTAAATTTTCTGAGACCTCCCCACCTATGCTGAACTGTGAGTCAATTAAACCTCTTTCCTTTAGAAATTACCCAGTCTTGGGTATGTCTTTATTAGTAGTGTGAGAACAGTCTAATACAATTAGTGATATTGAGCATTTTTTGTATGTTCGTTGGCCTCTTTTATGTATTCTTTTGTAGAGTGTCTATGTCCTTTGCCACTTTTTTTTTTTTTTTTTTTTTTTGAGAGAGAGTCTTGCTGTGTCACCCAGGCTGGAGTGCAGTGACATGACCTCAGCTCATTGCAACCTCCGCCTCCTGGGTTCAAGTGATTCTCCTGCCTCAGCCTCCTGAGTAGCTGGGATTACAAGCACATGCCACCATGCCTGGCAAATTTTTTGTATTTTTAGTAGAGACGAGGTTTCACCGTGTTAGCCATGATGGTCTTAATCTCCTGACCTCGTGATCTACCTGCGTTGGCCTCCCAAAATGCTGGGATTACAGGCATGAGCCGCCGCGCCCAGCCGTTTGCCCACTTTTTGTAGGGTCATTTGCTTTTTGCTTGTTGAGTTGTTTAAGTTTCTTCTAGATTCTGGATATTCGAACTTTGATGCATAGTTTGTGAATATTTCTCTCATTCTGTAAGTTGTCTGATTACTCGATTGAGTAAGCAGAGTTTTGCACATTGTTGTACAAAAGCCCTTTAGCTTAATTAGATCCAATTTGTCAATTTTTGTTTTAGTCGCAATTGGTCATGAGGATTTAGTCCTAAATTCTTCAGCAAAGCTGATGTCCAGAATAGTATTTCCCAGAATGGTATTTCTTCTAGGATATTTAGAGTTCAAAGTCTTACATTTAAATCTCTAATTCATCTTGAGTTAATTTTTGTGTATTTTGAAAGGGTAGGGATTCAGTTTCATTTTTCTGCATATGACTAGCCAGTTATCCCAGCACCATTTACTGACTAGAGAGCCCTTCCCCCTTTCTTATTTTTGTTTACTTTGTCAAAGATCAGCTGATTGTAGGTGTGCAGCTTTATTTCTGAGTTCTCTAACCTGTTCCATTGGTCTACGTATCTGTTTCTGTACTAGTGCCATGCTGTTTTGGTTACTGTAGACTACAGTTTGAAGTTGGATAATGTGATGCCTCTAGCTTTGTTCCTTTTTTTTAGGATTCCTTTGACTGTTTGGGTTCTTCTTTGGTTCCATAGCAATTTTGGAATAGTTTTTTCTAATTCTGTGGAAAATGATGTTGGTAGTTTGAGAGGAATAGCATTGAATCTGTAGATTGCTTTGGAAAGTATTGTCATTTTTATGATATTAATTCTCTAAATTCATGAGCATGGAATGTTTTTCCATTTTTTCATATAATCTCCAACTTCTTTCAGCAGTGTTTTGTAGTTCTCCTTGTAGAGATCTTCCCCTTCTTTGGTTAGATGTATTCCTAGGTATTTTATCCTTTTTGTGGCTATTTTTTTTTTATTTGAGATCATTTCCTTGATTTGGCTCTGAGCTTGAACATTATTGGTATATAAAAATGCTACTGATTTTTGTATGTTGATTTTTTTATCCTGGAACGTCATTGAAGTTGTTTATCAGTTCCAGAAGCCTTTTGGCAGAGTCTTTAGGGTTTTCAAGGTATAGAATCTTATTATCAGCAAAGAGAGATAATTTGACTTCTTTTTCTCATCTTATTTGGATGTCTTTTATTTCTTCTTCTTGCCTGATTGCTCTGGCTAAGACTTACAGAATTATGTTGCATAGATGTGTTGAGAGTTGGCATCCTTGTCTTGTTCCAGTCCTTAAGCGGAACAGTTTCAACTTATGTCCATTCAGTATGATGTTGACTGTGGGGCTGTCATAGACAGTTTTTATGATTTTGAGGTCTGTTCCTTCAATGCCTAGTCTGTTGCGGGTTTTTATCATGAAGGGATGTTGGATTTTATCAAATGCTTTCTCCTTTCTCTGTGTCTACTGAGATGATCATATAGCTTTTAAAAATTTTGTTTATGTGGTGAATCACATTTATTGATTTGCATATATTGAAGCAGCCTTGCATCCCAGAAATAAAGCCCACTTGATCATGGTGAAGTAACTTTTTGATGTGCTGCTGGATTTGGTTTGCTAGTATTTTACTGAGGAGTTTTGCTTCTATGTTCATCTGGGATATTGACCTGTAGTTGTCTTTTTTTGTTGTGCCTTTGCCAGGTTTTGGTATCAAAGTGATGCTGGCTTCATAGAATGAGTTAGGGAGGACGTGAAGAGGCCTCCACCCCGTGATGACATTTTTAATGCAGAAAATTTTCACTGGGTTGTTTTGACAATTTAGGTTGCATGTGTGGAAAGCTACATTTGCAAATTCTTTGATGATCTACAACCTGAATTACCTTATTACGTAAAAGGCATTCGTCTTAGGGTAAGGGGCTTCTTGCAGGCTTTTCCAGAGCCCTGTAATTTGCTTCCCTTCACTGACTAGCTGTCACTCTTCTGTGTGGCAGATTCCCAGTGGCCTGTCTCTTTTGGGTGCTCATAGTACAGCCCTCTTCACACTTGCCTTACACAGTCTGCTGGCCCAGAATCATAGCTCAGTTTTGACCTCGGCCTGCCAGCTTCAACCGACAGGTGGCAAGCCACCCACCCTGTCTCCCCTTGCTACAGGGTCCCCTCACTCATTGAGTGGCCCTTTTGGGAGTGCTTAAATCCATCTGTACACTGACATTTGATCGACATATAGGAAAATCTCCATATGCTTGCCATGGTCAATTGTGAGGGTGCAGTCTGCCCCCTACCACTGCCTGCCTTACATCTGCTGTCCAACTCCTGCATTTTGTCCTACATATTTGCAGCATTAAGCACTCTGAAGATCCCATTGCTCAGCCCTTCAGGCAAGAAATGATCACCAGTCCCTGACTTAGTGGAGGTGGGGAGAACATTTGGGTCCCCTCAATATTATAGAAGAGAGTGGTGGAAAAGTCCAGGAAGAAAGAATGTCAACTGCTCCAAAAAACTGTTATAAAGTGACCTCTCTCTGTGTCTTATTCTAATCAGATCTACCTAGTTGGATGGAGGTTGAGGTGCCAAGCTATCAAATGAAGCAAGCTCTGTGGGGAAGTGACTGCCTTTGACTCCTGACAGTTCTCTAAATTTAGGAAGTGGAGAAGTCAGTGCCTTTTTGGTCTTCACCATGATTGCTACAAAAAATAAGATTCCACCTTGCCCCTAACTCCATCCTACCATACAAGTCCTGTGTAGATGAAGCGAGCAGGTCTAAAACCTCTTAAAGTGATGACAATTTTGTCAAATAAACTTTTGTCAAATAAACTGAAAGATTTTACTCTCTGCCTGCCAAGTTTTCCCTTCAGAATTGTACCCATTTGTCAATCTGTCCACAAATGTGGTATTTTAAGTGATGTTTCTCTTTCAGATTTAAAGCAGTAAATATCAATTTTTGTCTATAACCTATGAGCCAAGTGCTGGGCTAGGTTCTAGGGATTCAAATAACACAAAACAACATTAGGGCCCATCTGTTGGGCTTCCTCTCAGGCCTTGTATTCATGTTATATGAATATTATTGCTAATTCTTAAATCTGAACTGTAAGATGAGTATTTTTCATGTTTTTATGATGTGGCAATGGAAGCATAGAGAGGTTTCATAACTTTCTGAAGGTTTTATATCCAACGAGTTTGGAAGTCAGAGCCTATTTCCAGTATATTTACTATAATATTTCTTAAGAAATAGGAATAAAGACGTAGCTCTTGCCTTCAAGGGGTTCACCATCTAGTGAATTTATTGGTGAGTACCCAACGAACAATAACAGAAGCCTGATTGTGATACTGTAGTCCTCAAAGTGCTTTACAAAGGAAATGAAAGGCTAAGAGATTTCAGCTCAGTTGTGAAGGGTAGTTTCCCAGAGGGGGTCTCAAAGAGGAGTGTTTATTCTATCTTTGGTTTCCTAGATGATGAATCTGAGAATGGAATTGAGTGTATGTGATAGATAGGCTGGATGTGTAGATGCAAGCTGAAATGGATGGTTGCTTCACTACAGCCCCACTTAGGAGTGGCCCTAGAAGAAGTCATGTAGAGGCAGGGAAACCCATCCAACTGGCAGAACTTTGGATGGTCTACCTGGTCATCACAGGCTCATGAGCAGTGATAAAGGGGTTGGTTGGTTAGTCAGGCATCTGGAAGGAGAAGGCTTTGCCTCTGCTGGAAGTCAAAGGGTCCCTTCGTTCCTGAAATATCACAGCCTCTTTTCCAAAGAATTTTGTCTCAAGATGCAGTCTCAGACTCATCTTCCTTTTCTTGTTACTATATCAAGGGTTATCATGAAACTTTAGTATTTCAGTCTCAGGCTAATCCCAGTGGTAGGTCAGCTTGGCTTGCTACTTTTTAAAATTCTTCCTGCTGCTCTAATTCTGAGTCTTATTTGTATGGCCTTACTGTTGGCATATTGGACTAAGTTCTGGGCATTCCAACCTGTGTCCTGAGAACTCCCATAATGGCCATCACAGTTCCTAGAGCCACTTCTTTCTGCTCAGTTCTCCTTTGTGTATATGAGAGAGTGTGGGTGTGTTCTTCGGATCTCCTTTGAAGCTAGCAATGCAATGTGTGTCCAAGAATTTATCAGTTCCAGGTTAATCATGATGTGGGAACCTTCTTCAAAACACTTAGATATTAATAATTACGCCCCACTCTGTTTTTGAACCCATTCTATAGGACCTTTGTACCCGCTACTTCAATAAAGCATCTCTTACAAGAAAACCTATGACCTCTAATTGCCCAATAAAATGGTGATTGCTGAGTTCTCGTCTTACTTTATCTGCAGGCAGCAACTGACATAGTTGTTCCCCTTTTCCTTGAAATACTTTCTTCCTTTGGCCTACAAGGCACAATATATTCTCTCTTAGTTCTCCTCCTACTTCACAGGCAGCTCCTTCTCAGCTTCTTCAGTGTATCTTTCTCTTCTTCTTGACCTTCAAACACTGAACTACATCAGGATTCAGTCTCCAGAAATTTTCTTTATCCATGTTCACTCCCAAGAGAATCTCAGCCAGTCTCATGGCTTTAGGTAACTGTGTAAGCTGATGATGCTCATTTCTATAACTCCATCAAAAACTCTCCCCTGAACTCCAGACTTTTATATTCAACTTCATACCCAACGTTTATACTTGGAGTCCTAATAAACATCTCAAATTGTAACATGTTCTCAAGGAATTTGAAGAATTGTCTCATAGTCTTCTCTGCCCAAATAACTGATACTTTTAGTTGCTCAGGCTAAGAATCTTAGAGCTATTATTGACTCTTCACTTTATATTATACTTCACATCAGTTTCTACTAAATCTGTCCGGAATCTTGACTATCTACATTAATACTACACTTCCACTTCACCATCATCTTTTGTTTGGACTACTGAAGTAGCATCCTAACTAATCTACCTGCTCTATATTTGCTTCCTAGTCATCCAGTCTTTGTATGGCAGCCAAGTTAGATCATGTTATTTCTCTTCTCACAACACTTCTAATGGCTTTTCATTGCACTCTCAGAATCAGATCCAAAATCATTGCTGTGACCTCAGGACGCTTAACTGATCTAGTCCTCACTTCTTCTCTCCCACCTGCTCTTTCATTCTTCCTCTGCTCATTTAAATCTAACCTGGGATTCTTGTTGTTCTTGTACATGTCAAAACTGCTTCTTACCTGAGGGTCTTTGCATTTTGTTTCCTCTGCCTGGAATGCTCTTACCACATATTCTCAGGATTTGTTCCTTTTATTTTTATTTTTTATAACTTTTATCTCAAATGTCACTTTATCAGCAAGGTCTTTCTTGAACATTTCATATAAAGTAACATCTTCTGACAATCTTAGTTCTTACCGCAATTTCTTTTTCTTTATATCATCTGTCGCCACCTGATATATACATATCTATACTTGTTTATTGACAGTTTTCTCCCAGGGACTTTTCCTGTTTGCTTAATTGCTATACTCCTGCAGTCAGGGCGACACCTGACAATTGGTAGCTCTTAGTAAATACTTGTGGACTTAATAAGTGAATGACAGATGAATAAATTAAGGGTGGATATAGTAACATTGAGACAAAACAAAGAAACTTATTTCCAAGTTCCAGTTGACTGGTTTTAACCAAATGCAAATTTCAAATCCCCGACAGAAAAGCCAGTTCCTCGCTTAATTTTGACACAATAGTTTTGACTGTTCACATTTTCGTAAGGAATAACTAGAGAACTGCACAAATGGTGAGAAGCCCTGTGGGCATTTGGCACCATACATTCATTTCTTCTTTGCCAGTGGGGCTGTTAGTGCATTCCACATTTTTACTCCCACATGCTCATGTGATGGAAGCTACAAGACCTGACTGGGTAACTGGTAAGATCTCCTTTTTCTCTAAAATGTATACCCTGTGCATTTCTTTTCCTTCCATTCCACTCTGTGTGCATTTAGTGCAGACATTGTTCCTTTTCGCCTCATCTGTATTGTTCGCCTGCTCATAACTTGCAGATAAAGCTATTGTGGGACATGATTTGGAAGACTGATCTTGACTATGTCTTTCAAATGTGAGTTAATGGTGTCTGTAGAGGCTGCTCATTTAGGAATATGATTCAGGTAGTGTGGATGATGTACCTATTGTTCAGACTAAGGCTCTACTTGAGGCTATCAGTTTTCATCTGTAGAGCCGTGTGGAGTTTAGGGCTCCGAAGGCCATTAAAAATGGCTTCTTTCCCTTTAGTCAAGGAGATCTGCAGAGGTGATTTTTCAGTTAGTCTCTGAGGTTGTTGACAGGAAACAAGGAGACATGGCTGTTTCTGTAAATATTTCTCACCAGAATTTTTAGACTCTCATTCCTGGCATAAGATTTTTGTTACACTTTTGCCTAAAATCAATACACTTAGATTTGTCTGGGTCTAAGAGAATTATGTGTGTGTTGGTGTTTGCGTGTGTGTGTGTATGTGTTGTTTTTCCTCTTTTAATTTATGTAGCGTGGGAGAAAGAAGATTTTTATGGCTGAAATGACAGAATGTTTGGGTTGAGCACATTTCCAGCAAAGAAAAGGAAAGAAAACAAAATAAAAGCCCTAACTTGGAAGGAGAAAGTTTATTTAGAACTAGAATTAACCTGTCGTGAACATGATAAATGCCATACTTTTCGAAGGTTTGTTATAGAATTGATTTCTTTCCATATGTTTCTAGTGGTTTAATTTGATTGGCAGAAGAAAACGTTGCCATTTGATGTGGGAGAAGTTATTTTTAATGCACAGGGCAGTAGGTGTAAATTTTATTTGTGTTAATAATGTTGAATAAACAGCATTTATGTATTGGGTTTATTTCTGGATACTGTGCTACTACGTAATTTGATTGTTCAGTTTTCAGACATGGTTTTAAATCTTTATGCAGCTGGGAATTAGCTAGTCACATTGTATTTGCTTCTGCTTGTGGAATCAGGAAAATGACCAAACTAAAGAAGAGGAGCTATTTCAAGGTTTTCTTATCTATTTTTAAAGTACAAAAATATTTTCTGTAGGAACTTCTTAATGAGAAGCAACTTAACTCTTTCCAGAAATGTGTTTGAATAACAAATCTGAAGGTATCCACTTCCGACTTTTCTGTTTAATTGCTACATATTGCTAAACAGAAGATGTAATATGTTTTCTATATTTTCTTTAAACAAACTTTTTATTCTTTTAAAAGAGATTAAATATACATTAAAAGTTGGCTTTTATTACATTATAAAACTATTATCTTCAATATTTACACTGATAATTTTAATTTTCAATCAATGATCTTCAAGTACTCAAACTTGTGAAATGGTTACGGGGTAATGCTGTTTCAATAATACTAAATGTGTAGTATTCTTATATACTAAAATAGACTTAAATTTTTGTAGACCCTAAAATTATTTCATCAAGTTGCACAGCTTCAGTGACAATTCCAGTTAATTCTGGCAGGATTTTAATTTACTTTCCAGAGTCTGTTCTACTTCTTAGGCTAACTGTTGCCCAACTCCAGTGGAGTTAAGACCATGAGGCTTTAGTATACATATATTTTGATTTTGATTTGAAGTCCTCATAAAATAAGCCACCTTTGGCTCAGGAGTAAGGTAGGCTTTTTTTCTGGCTTATTTTATTACTAATTTGTTCTATGGATCTGTTGGGGTTTAAATGTATGTGTCTCCCCAACATTCATACGTTGGAATCTAAGACCCAATGTGTTGGTATTAAGAAGTGGGCCTTTACGAGGTGATTAAGGTAGGAGGGCTCCACCCTCAGGAATGGGGTTAACAACCTTTCAAAAGGGTTGAAGGGAACTACCTAGACCTTTTTTTTTTTTTTTTGCCAGTCCTTTCTTCTACTGTGTGAGGACACAGCAAGAAAGCCTTCGCTAGACAACAACTACTGGCACCTAGATATTAGACTTCCCAGATCCAGAACTATAGGAAAAAAAGTTCTGTTTTCTTTAACTTACCTAGTTTTAGGTGTTTTGCTATAGCTGCATGAATGGACTAAGATAGGATATGACTGCATGTTTGTCTAATTGGATACTAAAACATGACTAGAGCTTAAATGGTTGGAATCATTCAATCTCAAAGAGTTAGCACTCATGGATAGTAGAGCTAACTCATCAATATTCAGTCCAGCTGATTCTCATCAGGAATGACAAAAATTTAATCAAGAATGTCAATCAACAAACAAATATCTATTGAGTGGATGATCCTGGTGGGTATGAAAGTAAACATGAAATCTATCTTCAAGGAGCATAAAATTAAATTGATGAGAAAATTATATCTAATACTTACCTAATGCTCAAGCATATGAAAAGTTACTTAGCTACATAGTAATACAAATTAATAAAATATAACTTAATTGCCAATTGACGGACATAGGGGATACAACAAATGTCCTGAGTAAATTTGATTTTCAAACCTGAGTAAATTTATTCTCTCCTCTGACTTTTTTATTGGGTTAAGGTGGGTTGTTGCATATAAATAAGCAAGAACAGTAAATAGTATCAGTTCACATTTACTGAATGATTCCTATATGTGGGGCGCAGGTTTATTACCTCATTTGAGACCGCTGAATCTCATGAAATTATCCCCATTTCACAGATGAGGAAACTGAGAACAGAATATCTTGTTGAAGGCTGCACCTCCGGCAAGCCCAGGACTGAGATTTGAATCTAGGCAGTCCAGGCTTAGCACCAGTGGTCTTTGTCACCACTCCATCCTGCCCATCCAGCACGCCAGATCCCGTGGTGTATCAGAGATGGAAATCTGACCACAGAGAGCCAGCTTCTTTCTTGCTGCAAGTTTATTTTCACAGGGCTCCAATTAGTACACTGAAAGAGCTCATTTACTAAACGGGCTCTGAGTAATTGGCTAATGGGCTCGGGGTGAGTGGTGTCCTCCAGAGGGCTATTTCCTCGGGCTGACATATTGGGCAGTCAAGCCTGCAGTTGTTTATCCCACTCCAGGATCACACAGCCAAAGCACATTAATGCTCCTGGAAAATGATTCTCTATTTAAAACTCGAACTGGATGAACAGAGCATGGCTCTAGCTTTCTTTCTTTCTTTCTTTTTTCCAACTTTTATTTTAGGTTCAAGGGGTTCATGTGCACTTTTGTCACATTGGTAGATTGTGTGTCATGAGGTCTGGGGTAAGAATGATCCCGTCATCCAGGTAGCGAGCATGGTGGCTAATAGGTAGTTTATCAACTCAGCACACGGAGCCCAGCAAGGTGGTCCTGGGTGTACTAGGGTGTAAGCTTTTAAGCTGGGAGTGGGGTGGGGGAAATAGTTCTCACCTTTCATTTACGGGTTAAAACAATGGGGGCTTGTGTCTGGGTTTTCCCTCACTTCACATGCTCTGAAAGAAGCATGACCGTCTGTGAAAGGGGCCAACTCACTCAGCTTTACCACTCTGTTTTTCTACTCCCCATTATCCTAGATCCTGCCCAAAGGGGAAACTGTAACATGAGGATCATTTGTCCCAAGTGACACAATTTATTGCTGTCACCTCTTTGTACCCCACGTGTGTCTTCTATAAAATGGGGCTAACAATAATACCCAATAATACCTGCCCTATGGAGTTGTTGCGAGTGTTAAGAGTTGATAAAAATAAGGTATTTAGAAGAATGACCAGGCCACAGTAGGCATTCAACACATGTTAGCTATCTCATTGTTATTTTGCTACTATTATTCTTTGTATCAGATTGTGCAGTGGAAAAAAATGGGCTTTGAAAAGAGTTCAGGTTCTGATCATTCCATTTACTATGATTGGGAGCTTGGGCAAGTCACTTACCACTTCAGCTTAGTGTTCTCATCCAAAGTGAGAAAAACACCAAGTTCGTAGGGCTGTTTAAAGGAATAGTCACAAAATCATTAACATCTATCAGTTTCATTTGCAAACTGTAACACTTCATGTTCATTATCATTATTAATTCCCCAAACCTGGTTCTTCCATCGAATTCTCTTTTGTATTAACCTAATGACTGAACTAGGAGTCATCTTAAGCTCTTTTTTCCAATTAGTTGGCCCTTAAGATTTGTTGATATCTCTAGCATCTGGCCACTTCTTCCTATTCCATTGCAACTTCCTTAAGATAGGGCTTTAGTAGCCTCCTAATTGGCCTCCTGCCTCCAGTCTCTAGTCTGCAGGGAGGACGATTTTTCAAAAGCACAAATTCCATCTTGCCATTCTCTTTCTTAAAACTCCCTAGTGGTTCCTCATTGCCTTCAGTATAATGTTCTGATTTCTTAGCATGGCAAGCAAGGCCTTCCATGCCATGGCTTCCATTAACTTCCTTAGGGTCACTGTTACCTTTTTGCCTTTGTCACACCAAATTAAACGTGGATCCCAGAATGTATCTGTGATGGTTCACTTCATGTGTCCACTTGACTAGGCTATGAGATGTCCAGATATTTTGCTAAATGTTATTCTGGGTGTGTCTGTAAGTGTGTTTCTAGACAAGATTCACATTTGAATTGTGGACTGAGTCTAGCAGATTGCCTCCCCAATGTGGGTGGACCTCATCTAATTTGTCCAAGGCATCAATAGAATAAAAAGGCTGAGTAAGGGAGAAATTGCTCTTTCCGCCTTACTGTCTCTGAGTTGGCAACATCCATCTTCTCCTGCCTTTGCATTCAGGCTAGACCTTTCCCATCGGCTCCCTC
Organism: Papio anubis; assembly: GCF_008728515.1. NCBI lineage: Eukaryota > Metazoa > Chordata > Mammalia > Primates > Cercopithecidae > Papio > Papio anubis. The sequence goes on along the minus strand of NC_044978.1, from coordinate 164,020,713 downwards.
CGGTCTGCAGCTTGCTGACTGCAGATCTTGTGATTTCTCAGCCTCTACAATCACATGAGCAAATTCCTTATTAAACATCTCTCTCTCCCTCATATGTATTTCCTATTGGTTTCATTTCTCTGGAGAACCCTGCTAATACAGTGTCCTTGTCTCTTTCTTGTGCTTTCTGGCCTTTTCTTTTCTATCCTCTTCTACTTACCCTTCAAGATTACTCTAACATCTTACATCTAGCACCTACTACAAAGCAACCTTCTTTGGCAGTCCCTTTCAACACCCTGGCTGAGTTAAATGTCCCTCCTCTTTGCTCCCATTGCACCCAGTATTTACTCTGGTCTGATCACACGGTACCACAGCTGCTCCTCTATGCTTCTTCCCTTTTATGGAGGAAACCTTCAGGATTCTACTTATTTCTGGATTCCTAGTGGGTTGGGAAAAAAACAATAAACATTGATTGAATGAAAAAGTAAACATTATAATTAATAAAAAATAAGATGATGTAGCTGCCTTTCAAGAACTATGTCCAAATTGCCAATTTGCTCTACTCAACAAGAAGAGACCCTATGTGAGATTTATTACTAAATAAATGACTTTGAGCAAATGACACAGCCTCTCTCTGCATACATTTTCTCAACCTGTAAAATGGGACTATTAACAGTATTTGCCTTATAGGACAGAATCTGCCTTCCTTATTTTTGGAAAGCCTAAAAGAAATATGTGTATTAAACTTTTAAAGCAGTGCTTTGGTACTTGGTATCCTGTAAACACCCAGTGAATGCGAATTTCTACTGTCTTATTAGCTCTAAAATCGGAGTAAAATTACTCTTTCATTCAAGATAGTTGCTATTAGAGGTGGTCAATGAAATTGGTGGGAGAGCTGGTCTATGGATTCCCCTGACCCCACTGAAGTAGCTCATAAAAGAATACATTTACTAAAATCCAACAAAGTAAATATAAGGTAAAACAATGGAACTCACAGACTTAAAGAGTCCTGGCATGACCCAGAGGGAAAAAAAAAATGTTGATCTCCTCTCCCTTTGTCTGATGGTTTTCTCTGCCCTGCAGTTCACAGGGAAATACAAGGTTTTTAATTCCCATGCACATTCTCTAATCTTTCTCCCTTTCTGCTGATGCCTTTTAGGAATATTTTTATCTTTTTAATATTCAAAACCAGAAAAGAATAACTGATATATAAAAGACAGGGAGGTCAAATAAGGAGAGATGCTAGTTGGCATGTCACTGTCAGTCACATGCTCAGTGCAAGGCACCTGTCTAGAGCTCCTGTGTCACCTCATTTGCCATGGCCACCTGCAGTGCTGTGATCAACAGTCTTTCAAAGCATAAGTACAATAAATAAAATACCAGTGATCCTTTACATCTAAAACTGGGGCATGAACGCTGATGAAGATTAATCAGCAAAAGGGCAAGATACGGTTTTAGAAAGAGCATAGATTTTGGAGGCAGACTGGATTTCAATCCTTTCTCTACCGTTTTTGTTTTTTTGATTTTCGTTTTTTCTTTTGAGAGGGAGTCTCAGTCCATTGCCCAGGCTGGAGTGCAGTGGTGCAACCTTGGCTCACTGCAACCTCTGCCTCCCGGGTTCAAGCGATTCTTCTGCCTCAGCATCCCCAGCAGCTGAGACTACAGGCACGCGCCACCACACCTGGCTAATTTTTGTATTTTTAGTAGAGGCAGGGTTTCATCATATTAGCCAGGCTGGTCTTGAACTCCTGACCTTGTGATCCGTCTGGCTCGGCCTCCCAAAGTGCTGGGAATACAGGCGTGAGCCACTGCGCCCAGCCTCATTTTTCTTAATCACTTGGAACATATTTATTTACTTTCTTTGAACTTCATTTTCTATGTCCATATAATGGACTTAACAGCATCAGTCTTCAAGGGTTGTTGTGAATAGCATGGGTTTTAGCAATAAATAAGAGTTGTTCTTTCTTCTATGTGCAAGGGAAGTATCAGGTACCATCTTTGGCAATCTTCTGATGTTCTCCTTGAATCTGAAAAGCATTGAAAGATAATATCATGGCTACATATTTGTTGCGAGCTTAGAGATAAAAAGAGTTTAGAAATACTGTTGACTGTGTAAGTAAATGTTTCTCCCTGCCTCCAAACTTTCCCTCCTTGCTCCCTTCTTCCCTGCCTCCCTGCCTCCCTCCTTCCCTTCCTTCCTTCCTTCCCCTCAATATGTTTCCCAAATAACAACCCTTAGTCGAAGCTCATCGTTTTGCATGTTATTGATGCCAGCATCAATACCTCTAGAAAGCAACAGTTACTTCTTTTATGTGTCTCCAGGTCTACCATGTAATTTTGTAGTTAAAATCTTCATTTCATCTATCGCTATTGGTTCTACATTCTTCATTTTATAGTACAAGTATGATATCCTTCTATGACACAAGTCAGAGGCTCTTTTGATGTTGAACAAGGGGTTTGGGGAAAAAAGATGGAATCTTAGCAGGCAAGACTCAGCCACTCTATCATTGTGCATAATGATTAGGCTAAGCCATCTTATGTAAAATCCATTCTTAAAACCCTACCAGGTACCACTGTACACTGTTTTGGGGTAGATAAATAAAAGGGTTGCCATTTTTATGTGGACTCTTAGTTCGGGAAGAGATTTGAGTGCAGTGGATCTATAATAATCATCCATTCCAAACCAGTCATTTAATCATGTGAACACTCACAGACACACACATCTTGTTCATGGATAGGCTAATTAAAGACAGAGGTGGAAACAGCACTTGGGGCTTCAAAGTGGATCACACTGCCCAGGGCCTTGGGAGAGGTCAGTGAAAATGACACATGAACATAGTTTCAACCCCAGTGTAACTCACACCTGCTCTTTAATGACTAGCTGGCAGACCCTCATTTACTTTTCAACTTTCTATTAAAATCCCCTTTCCTTTGGAAAGTTGTCCATGAACTTCCCAGAAAGGCTAAGTGATTCCCTCCTTTGTATCTGGAGTTATTTATTTATTTATTTATTTATTTATTTATTTGAGATGAAGTCTCGCTCTGTTGCCCAGGCTGGAGTCAGTGGCACACTCTCGGCTCACTGCAACATCTGCTTCTTAAGTTCAAGAGATTCTCCTGCCTCCGCCTCCTGAGTTGTTGGGACTACAGGTGCGCACCACCACCCCCAACTAATTTTTGTATTTTTAGTACAGACGAGGATTCACCATATTGGCCAGGCTGGTCTTGAACTCCTGACCTCGTGATCTGCCTGCCTTAGCCTCCCAAAGTGCTGGGATTACAGGTGTGAGCCACTGTGCCCGGCCTGTACCTCAAGTTCTTTTATAACTCTTGTTTCTCTGTGTTTCCATACCAGTTCTTTTGGATCTGCTTTTCCAATGAGCCCATTTATAGCTGAAGGCAGAAACTACGTGCCATTTATCTCTAAATCATCACCCTTGGCCTGTAGTCTGGTACGTAATAACTGCTCAATGGATATTGGTGGAGTGATAATGAACAAACTGTGCTTCTCATATATTTGGACCAGATGTGGAGTCACAGGGCTCACTTGTGAAGGAAAGCTGCTCATATCCCCTCGGCCCCTGACATTCCTGATGAATGATGTCCAGCCTAAATTTATGTCAAATGCTCTCCTGTCTTTGCAGGGTTGCACAGTTGCATTGCTTCTTTTTCTTTCTCAGGAAGACTGGAGGGTTTTGTACACAATGTTGGAGTCTCCAAAGTTTAGGAGGAGAGATATATATCATGGCTCTCATTCTGAGGCCTATAAGGAGTTGTATTTTCTGAATAAGTATTGATCGTAGCTTACAAAATACTGCAAACCCATATAATTAAAAATAATGAGGCCAGTCATTGGTGGGCAGTGCATGGCTAAGTATAAGAGAAGACAAATTCTTCAGGTGCCTGCGATTTTATAATTGTACTTGGCTGGGAAGCTTATTAAAGCCTTGCAGGTGCAATGTTTCATCACAGAGTGGTGAACCTTTGAAAGATATGCATAATAAACAGAGTTTGAAATATGTTTTTATTCCAGGCCATATGGTCCTGTCTGGAGCTTTCCTGGATCTTTGGGTCAGTTCATTGTTGAAAGATGGGCTTGCAAGGACCCACCTCTCGGAGCAGCTGTCAGAGCCCTATCAGAACGAATCTCCTTTTGCATGATTATTTATTTTATGTGGCTCTCTGAAATGAGCCCAGCCCTGCTCAGTAGCTGAAATGTGCTGAGCAAAGTCTCTTCCCTGAACAGCTTGTGGCCATATCACCAAGCAGTGTCCTTCCTTGTCCTTAAAAAGCAGACTAGTGAGACTTGTACCTTAGGTCAGGATGGACAGTCTGGGTGAGGTGTGCCCACCTGGGCTTGAACTTGGTGCCAGCAATATGAAAACTTACACGGTAGCATTTTAAAGAGGTGTCATTGCTCTTTCTTCTCAACTGTACTCATTTTCCTATCTCTTTCAACTCTAAGCAATTACTGCGACTGCTGTCCATAAGCATTTGAGGTGTTTTTGTGGTGTAGTGGTGAGAACAATGCTAACACGGGCTCTCCTTTTGTAACAGAGGGTGGCATTGACTCCTCTGAGAATGTCTTTTTAGGGGTATTTAATGTAATTTATTTAGCATTTATTGTATATATATAGCAGTTATTGACAAGAGATGTGGTTTTGAAGTCCAGTGATCACAAGAGGATGATCTGTTTCCTAACATAGAAAACGGGCAGTGAGTTGATCAGAATGGAAGAAGATTAAACCTCATATCTCTTTATGGTTATTTGAAAAAGTTGAAGTTGAATTTTGTTATCTTGGTCAAGGGAAAAATCTTGCCATTTTAGGAACTGTCTTTTCTCTAAGCTTATATTGCTGACATTATATTCAATGTCATATATATTTATTTTTTGTTCATTTGGACTATATTCATTAAGCACCTGTCCTTCATTAGCCTCTGTGCTAAGACTTGAGAATGCAAGATGCCCAGGATTCTTGCCCTCCTGGAACTTAGAATCTGAAGTAGAAGACAGACATTGAACATAATTAAGACATTAATTATATGTCTTATATTGTACAAAAGAGTGAGAATCTTTGGTAGATGTACAGAAATCTATAATGTGGTGTTTGTAATTCTTGCGTTAAAGGAAAAGTCTATGTCAGATTTCTTTCCTCCTATATAGGAATCACTCTAGAGCAATAGCAGCCATATAGTACTGGGTAACTTTTTAGTCAGGCTCTGCTGTTATAACAGAATATCTCAAACTGGTTAATGTATAAAGAATAGAGACTTATTTCTTACAATTCTGGTAGATGGGAAGTCCAAGATGGGGGACATAGCACTTATGTCATGCCATCATAGCCATTGAGATAGAGAGTGGGAGGTGGGGAGAGAGAGAGAGAGAGAGAGAGAGAGAGAGAGAGAGAGAATGATATAAATACCTTCCATTAGGCCTCATCTCCTAATACTGAGGCATTGGGGGTCAAGTTTCCAACAAATGCTTTTTGGAGAACATATGAAAACCATAGCATTACTTAATAAAAATTTGTGGATATAATGGAGGAATGAAAGTAAGAAGAAGAAAGTGTTAAGATTATTTCATTAATTCAGGCTACAGTTTAATAAATTATAATTTGAAAGCCCTAAATTAGTTTTACAGTAAAACTACATGTTTTTCTTTTGCCCCCCACATTCAGTGTCGCCATTTTAAAATTTATCCATGGTAACTATTTTTCCATTTCTGGAGTCATAGAACCTAGAACTTAACCTTTTACTTGAGTACAGAAATATGAGACTCTGATCTTTCTCTCCAGGGTGTCAACTACTTTCTTTGGAGGATATTCTTAGGTGTCTTTGGTTGGTAGAAATGAGCTATTTCTCTCTTTCTTTCTTTCTTTCTTTCTTTCTTTCTTTCTTTCTTTCTTTTTCTTTCTTTCTTTCTTCTTCTTTTTTTTTTTTTTTGATGGAGTCTCACTCTGTTGCCCAGGCTGCAATGCAGTGACTTGATCTTGACTCACTGCAACCTCCGCCTCCCAGGTACAAGCAATTCTCCTGCTCACCCTCACGAGTAGCTGAGACTACAGGTGCACGCCACCACACCTGGCTAATTTTTTATTTTTAGTAGAGATGGGGTTTCACCATGTTAGCCAGGCTGGTCTCAAACTCCCGACCTCAGGTGATCCACCTGCCTTGGCCTCCCAAAGTGCTGAGATTACAGGCATGAGCCACTGTACCTGGCCAAAATGAACTATTTCTATATACAAGTAGATCAATATTCTTATGGACTAAAAAGTGGTAGCTATTTCAAAGTGTATATCTGAGGCCTAGGGATAAAATCATACAATGGAAAATGTTTTCTTCCATCTGTACTATGTTAACATAAGGGACTCCCAGGACCAGGGAGACACCATTCAAGTTTCATGCTGTGCCCCAGGAGAGTGTGGTGCTATTATCCCAGAATATCTGAAGCTTTCAGAGTTAACAGATCATCAAGAGGAAAACACTCAAGAGGACTGCCCAGAAATGTAACCAAGTGCCAAATAGAGAGTTATTGAGAAGCATTGGGAATCAGAGTTGGAAGTGTGGTAGCAGCCGCCGAGACAGTGGAGGAGCTTTTAGGCAGTGTCACAAAGTAGGACAGTGGGAAGTGATGGGGAATAATTGGTCTGAATGGATGGAGAGTTGAAATCATCAGGTTGGGACTGGAAGCAGTGGCTGGTTGTGATGGGAGACAAGGACTACCAGCAGTGGTAGTCCATCTTAATCCAGAGATTAAGATGCTGGATAAGGACTTGAAATCCATGACCACTGAAGCCTTTGTTGTTCAGCCTGGAGATGCTGTGATTCCACCACCTAGATGGGAATAGTGAGACCAGAGTCCTATTAAAGTCATGTTAAGATGATCCCTCTTTGCTCCTTCCCTTTTTTCCTCCCTCCCTCCCTCCTTCTTTCATTCCTTCTCCTCTCATATCTCTTTCCCTCCCTCTCCCACTTGTTCCTTCAGCAAGTGTTTGCTTAGCCTCTACTATGTGCTACTTATTGTTCTCAGGGTGAGGCATATTAAAAAGAATAGATGAACATGGTCTCTTTTTCTCATGAGTCTTTCAGTCTTCTGAGGGTAAATAATACAAAATGAGTAAATACATGAAGAAAACACTTTATTTTAATGGTAAGGGCCACAAAGAAAACAATACATGATGATATGAGAGAGAATGGGTTGGTCGGGAATAGAATTTTAAACTGGAGAGTTAGAAAAGACTAACTAAGGTTGAATTGGAACTAAGACCTTAGTGGCAATGAAGAATCATAAAGTGATTGATCCAGAATGATCCAATCAGATGGAAAAGCTAGTGTAAAGGCCATGAGATGGTCAAGAGCTAGCACATTCCAAGAAGATAAAGAATCTCAGTGTGCCTGGCAAATGTCAAGTAAAGAGCAGGGCCTCATCATGTAGGACCTTGAAGGTCATAGAAGGATTTTTGTTATTAGGGATCTGGTGTTCCAGGTGTGTCTCCCACTTCCACCCACTTCATGCTCTCCACATGGTCTAGCATTGCTCTTCCCATAGTGGCTTTGACTCTTGCTTGCCACTTCTTTTCCTTGTGTTCTAGATTTGCAATCTTCCAGTGCTAACCATATGCAAAGACCATGGGTTTTGGAATCAGACAGCCTTTGGTTCTATCAGCAGGTTCTCCTTGTATTGGCTGTGTGACTTCTGTAAAATCACATCCACAGGAAGCATCTCTTGTGATTTTATCAGCTTAAGGGTCTGGGGGTATTTCTGGCCTTCTTTCTCTGTCTCCCTTTGCCAGCCTGCCTTTAAAACCTGGAATGCGGTAAGGCTTGTATCAAAGTCTTATTTTCTTATTCTCTAAATTCTATTCAACATCCATGATTTCAATTACCATCTTCCTGTCGTTATCCAAAGTTTCCATCTCCATCTCGGACTCTTCTTTGAGCTCTTTATCTGTCTATGTAATTAAAGTTTCAACTCTTTCTTTGGAGGTCAAAAAAGGCAACCTAAAGTCATCATAACCAAAGTTTCATTCATTATCTTCCCTACCACGCCCCTAAAACTTATCTATGTCCAATATTTTCTAATTCAGACATTGACAACATTCATTAAATTGTGCTAACTTTGCTTTCTTATCTCCTTCTGCACTGATAGCCAGTGAATTGCTAAATCTTGTTGATTTTTATCTGAATATCTCCTCTGTTGAATCCATCTGGTTTTCTTCATCTTCACTTAGGCCATCCAAGACCAACCTCTCATCAACTCCCTTGTGATTTACTGCAATTACTCTTAAATGCTCTCTTTGATTCCGTTCTTGCTACACTCAAATCTATTTTCCGCAGAGGTCACAGTAATCTTTTAAAAATACAAATTAGCTAAAGTGACTCCCCTGCTTAAAACCCTTCGATTTTTTTGTTGTCGTTGCTGTTGGGATAAAGATCAAAATTTTTAAAATCTTTAAAGGGAGCTGAATGTCTTAAGCACTAGTTTGTGACTTTCTCCCCATACATTTTTTATAATTTATCCTGCTGAACTGTCTTTTTTAAGTTCCTTAAATGCGTTGTGAGCCATTCCCATAGCTGAGCTTTCAGATGGATTTCAGATGAGCTTTCTGTTTTCTTGGATTGCTCTTGTCGTTCTTCATCTAGTGCAGTAGACATCTGTCATGTTTTCTGCTGTCTAGCATTTGTTGAACACATTGGTTACATTTGAAAGATATCCAGCATTATGAGTTTTGTCTAGCCAAGGTAGAGAGTGAGATCCCCCAGGTTTCTCTGGAGCAAGGGCACAGACATGTGTCCCACCAATCAGACTCATCCGTGTGTGAATTCAATTCGAAAGTGAACAGCTTGACGAAGGCAGAACCTGTTGTGCTGGTAAGGATGGCAGAAGAGACATCCAGCTTTTGAGAATGACAGTCCTTGTAAGGTCTAGTTTCTGCTACAGAAGTTGCCAAGATGTTGGTATCTGCTAGGATTGTAAGAAAGTTGGATTTGGGGAGCCACATGAACTGCAGAAGCTCATGCTCATTGGATCGTTAGCAGTTTCTTTCCTGTTTTTTTTTCTTTGAGACGGAGTCTCGCTCTGTCACTCAGGCTGGAGTGCAGTGACGTGATCTCGGCTCACTGCAAGCACCACCTCCTGGGTTCAAGTGATTCTCCTGCCTTAACCTCCCAAGTAACTGGGACTACAGGTGCCCGCCAGCATTCCCGGCTAATTTTTTGTGTTTTTAGTAGAGACAGGGTTTCACCCTGTTAGCTAGGATGGTCTCAATCTCCTGACCTCATGATCCGCCTGCCTTGGCCTCCCAAAGTGCTGGGATTACAGGAGTGAGCCACCGCGTCCGGCCCGAGACTGTTTCTTTAACCAACTAGCTCTGTGGTGTGCTTCTGAGCACTGATCCTGAGAGCTTTATGTGAACCTGTTTGATCAGCCCAACCACTTCTATGCTTCAACAGCCAACCTCAGCTTCTGTTGCTTACAACCGAGAAATAGCTCTGTTGGTTAGTGCCAGGTAACTCCGACTCATTCGTGGGCATTCGGCTCTAGTTTACTCCAGGAAACGGCTCCACTAGCCTTCTTCTCCCACTTTTGCTGATTAGGGCAGATCTTCCACTCTTGTATGCTGTCAAGACTCAGTATGGCATGGTGGCTTCGCCTGCTGCTGCTGTTGTTACCCTGCCTGGGTTCCTATCTCAACTCTCCTACTTACTTGATGTATGAATTTTGCAAGGCTTACCTAACGGTTCTGTGTATCAATTCCCTTACCTATAAAATAGGGGCACTGATAATAACTATCTAACTCATAGGTTGATTGTAAAGACTAAATGGATGAATGCATACATGAAATCCTTAAAGTGGTAACTAAACATTCAATAAATGTTAACTAAAATGTTCTCACATTACCCACTTCTTTCATTTCATACTACTTTTCACAGACAATAATTCGATACTCACAGAGTGATAATTTGATTTAGATACGCCTTCCACATAAACTGTAAATGAAAGGCTGCTTATTTTGTTCATCATGGTATTCCCAGTTCCTAGCACAACATATATTTACTTAATGGATGTAGGATGGATGTTGCAGGATCCTAAAAATCTTGAGTGATGTCATCCCCATCTCCCAGCGCACTAAAGCAGGGGAGCTTCAACAGTATCCAGTGTTCCTGGTAGAATCACCCCAAGCTCTTTGTTTTTGCTGATTATTTTTCATGACCCACAACTGACCTGTTCTCACAGAACGCAAACCCTGTCCCAGATGCTGAACTTTCCCTCTATGCCCTGATTTCTCTGCTTCTCAGCACTGATCACTTTGTGCTGACTCTATACCCTCTGAAAGCTGTTTGAAGCCAGATGGGAGAAAGAGATGAAACAGATTTCATTCAATGCCCTCCCAGACTCTGAGAGAAATAAAAACAATGGCAACAGCAAGGTAGTTTATATTGGGTGTTTACTAGGCATTATTCATTATTTAATCCTACCACAATCCTATGAAAAAGGTACTATCACCCCATTTTGCAGAAGAGGAAAGTAAGTCCCAGAGGGGAAAAACAAAAGAAAGAAAGGAAAGTAAAGAGAAAGGGAGGGAACGGGGTAAAGAAGGCAGCTTTTCCAATAGAAGAGAAATTCCCTTGTTGAGAAGAAATTTCGTTCCCATAAAAGAATCTTCTGTACTGGAGGATAAGATACTGTAAAAATAATATTGATAGAGAAGTTATAGAAGATGACCCAGAACATGAACCTAGCCTCAGATCAGCTTTAATATTTAGATTTTTAAAATATAATTCCTTTCAACTACTTGCTATTTGCAGTCTTTTCCCTCCAAAGTCTAATGTAAGTAGTAGGAATAATACTGATAATTAAGAAATCTGTGCAGTTTTTTTCTGGTTAATTGGCATTTTCCTATAAAATATTTAAAAATTAGCTTTTGGTTTTCAAAGACTCTCTTTTCAGAAAGTCATAGTCTTTGCTATTAAGAGTTCCCACCTGCAGGTGGGCTTCCTGCACTGGGATTATTTGGGCATTTTCACAGATGTTGTCCAGCCACTGATATTCAGCTGGAGTTGGAGCAGGGGGGCTTATGATGCATTTTCTATGTTTAGATCTTCCTGATGTTGTTTTATTTATTTTTTTTCCAATGAAAGGGAAAACAGCCAACATGCCAGTTTTCTTGCAAAAACTGTTATCCAGCTAGAGATGCCCTCCAATTGTAATGCTCTTGTGCATTTCAACCGAACTCAAAGAAACATACTTTCAAAGTAAGTGTGGGTGCAATTGCCAGAAAATTGGCTTCAAGCTGGGTCCCTGGAAGGCTTTCTTTCTCCAGCTTTGACAGGCCTTGAGAGAGGTTCTCATAAGCCCCCAGGAAGATCAGGTGGGTGGTTTGGGACTCAGAGCCCAGTTGGCAACCACTCTAAAAGAGCATGGTGCATTAGCTTCCCGTGGCTGCTGTAAGAAATTACCACCAACCTGGTGGCTTAAAACAACAGAAATTTATTCTCTCACAGTTGTGGAGGCCAGAAGTCTAAAATTAAGGTGTCAGCAGGACTGGTTCCTTCTGGAGGCTCTGAGGGATAATTGATTCCATGCTTCTATACTGGCTGCTGGTGGTTTCTGGCAACCCTTGGTGTTCTTTGGCTTGCAGATATTTCACTCCAATCTCTGCCTCTGTCTCCACATTGTCTTCTTTCCTACATGTCTTTGCCCTTTCTCTTATCATCTAAGGACACTTGTCGTTGGATTTAGGGCACGCTGTCTTCCAGGATGATCTCATCTTGAGAGCCTTAATTGAATTACATTCTCAAAGATCCTTTTTCCAAATAAGGCCACATTCACAAGTTTTGGGTAGACAGACTTATCCTTTGCAGGGGCCACTATTAACCCACACATATGGTGAATTGAGAGAACTTTTCCTGATCCACTGGGGATGAAGCTGGATTTCAACTAAGCAGTGGGCTAAAAAGGCATTTGGCCCTGCTGAGCCGAAGCATCTTCTTAGTTTCTCAGTTATCGCCATAGATTTCTGAAAGGAGATACGGCATTTGTCAGCAGAGGCTAACTTCTCGCTGTGTCTTCACATGGACTTTCCTCTGTCCATGTGCCTTCCTGGTGTTTATTTTACCTTAGGTTCTGCCTTCCTTGTTATTTCATTTACTCTTTTTAACATCACTAAGAGTAGATAATAGAGTCTCCATTGTATTCATGAAAAATGAGAGGCTCCTTCCAGCCAGCAGCTGGTGCAGCTGGGATTAAAATGTAAGCCTGTAGAGGTTCCCTTTCCAAACATGTCACCTCAGCTTTTATGGGTTCCTAACCTTGAAGATATTTCAAGTTTGTCTCTTTTCCTTAAGCATGGTAAATGTGGTTGTTGTACAGTCTGTATGACAGTTCTAATAACTGAGTGCTTTGTGGGTTTGTTTCTGTTGTCTGTTGGCTGTGGTTATTTCTTTTTCTTTATGTCATAATTTTCCATGTCTTTCTCATTATATTTGATTATGTGCTGATGATTATACTTAAAATATTATAATAACAATTGGAGTTTTAGAATATACAGGTCCCTCTTTTCAAAAATAATTTGAATATCCACCTGCCAGGTACTTGGGGGATCTACCAGTATGCCATCACCTTAAACCAAGATCCAGACTTTACACTTGTTGAACCACCAGGGGTTAAACTCAAGACTTTCCAATGACTAGTTTGTGTCTGGCACTCTCTCACCATTACACTGAATGTTTTGTCTTTTGAGTTTGTAGTCTTCTCTGGGTGGGGTCTCATACTAGACTTCCCACCTGCTATGACTCTGAGTTTTGACATCTAGCTTTACCCCAGGAAATAGAAAAAGATTTAGATTTTCTAAGATTGGAAAATTCCGTCAGGCAAAAGTAGCTCCTATATCTACCAACCTCAAATTCCACTTTCTTTTGTTAATTCTCTACTAACTTTTCAGCTTTCCATTGTTTTGAAGAAGATTTATTTTTAAAAACTCTATTCAGCATTCTTTACTTATTTTCCTTAGGAAGGTTTCCTTGAATATTATATCTCGCCATTAGTTGAACACAAAAATCTAGAGTCCTATATATTTTTTTCTCCCTGCTCATTCCTGGCACTTTATTCCTCTCTCTTTTTTTTTTTTTCCTTTGTGAGGCGGCTGCTTTTTGCACTGCCCTGAATTTTTCCATTGATTCTTGACATGGCAGTTTGGGTCTATGGATGAGTGCTTTCTTTTTTTTTTTTTGATAGCTTGATAGTTTTGTCACATCCACGGGTATCTTATATAAGCCCTAGACCATCCTGAAAACAAAGACTACCTCTGTTTATAAATTGCAGAAAAATAAATTCCATTGATGCTGGGCTTCCAATTTCTAGAGTTTTGTAATGTGACAAACACAGGCATAATTAGGATGTTTCATAAACCAGTAACTTACGAAGATTCTGTCCCTTATCATAAAATAATGAGTTTCTAAAATAATGTCTCTATGTATGTGAGTATACACACACGTAGTGAAGAATTAAATTTTGTCCAAAGAGTGGTTTGGTTTTTGCACTCAGCTTCTGAGAGGCCATCTATGTCATAATTGATAAAAATCTCTTTGTTTAGGTTGGGAGCTCATCACATCAGGAAGACCAATCACATTTAATGTGGGGGCTTTAGGTTCCTGGCAGCAGGTAACCAGGAAACTGAGTTAATCCACTTGGGTCATCAATTGATCAATCCTGCCTTTGTAATAAAGCCCTTGTTATGGTTAATACTGAGTGTCAACTTGATTGAATTGAAAAATGCAATATTGATCCTGGGTGTGTCTGTGAGGGTGTTGCCAAAGGAGATTAACTTTTGAGTCAGTGGGCTGGGGAAGGCAGACCCACCCTTAATTGGGTGGGCACCATCTAATCAGCTGCCAGCAAATATAAAACAAGCAGAACAACGTGAAGAGACAAGACAGGCCTGGCCTCTCAGCCTGTGTCTTTCTCCCATGTCGGATGCTTCCTGTGCTCAAACATTGGACTCCAAGTTCTTCAGTTTTGGGACTCAGACAGCCACTCCTTGCTCCTCAGCTTGCAGACAGCCTATTGTGGGACCTTGTGATTGTGTAAGTTAATACTCTTTATACATAAAGCATAGTTTATATACATATATATCCTATTAGTTCTGTCCCTCTAAGAAAACCCTGACTAATACAGCCCCCCCAATAAAAACTCTGGACACTGAAGCTCAGGTGTGCTTTCCTCGTTGGCGATTCTCTATGTGTATCGTGCACGTTAATACCAGGAAGACAATGCATCTGACTCCCAGGGGAGAGGATATGGAAACTTCATGTTTGGAATCCCTCAGATCCTGTGCTATGCATTTCCTTCTTTAGCCAGTCTCTATCTCTTCCTGTAATAAATCAGAACTGTGAATATAACAGTTTTTTGTGAATTTCGTGAGTCTTTTTAGCAAATTACCAAAACTGAGGGAGATTTTGGCAAACCATTGATCTTGTGGTTGGTATCACAGTGAGGACAGTCTTATGGTTGATGTTATGCCCTCAACCTTTTCAGTCTGGCTAACTGGGCAGTGTGCTTGTGTGTGTGTGTGTGTGTGTGTGCATGTGTAGAGTACAACAGTAGCATAGGGTTTGTTTGTTTGTTTGTTTTTTTGACAGAGTCTCACTCAGTCACCCAGGCTACCTCCTGGGTTCAAGCAAGTCTCCTGCCTTAGCCTCCCATGTAGATGGGACTACAGGTATGTGGCACCATGCCCAGCTAATTTTTGTGTTTTTAGTAGAGACGAGGTTTCACCATGTTGGCCAGGCTGGTCTCGAACTCCTGACCTCAGGTGATCCGCCCATTTTGGCCTCCCAAAGTGCTAGGATTACAGGCATGAGCTACCGCACCTAGCCCACATAGGGTATTTATAATTAGAACAGCCTGAGAGAAGCTATAACATATTAGCAAGGTTTAGATACTTCTCTTACATTTTTATTTCCAACCTGCTTACTGTGAGACGTTTTCCACTGCTCTTGTAGTCTAAACCCACACCCTGACTTTGTGATGCATGTCGTTTTTATCCTAGTGTACTCCATACTCACCCAAAGCTCCTGTGTTTATTTTGACTCCAACTCTGGAAACAGAAAGTGAACTCATAGAACTGTTTTTTTGTTTTTTTTGTTTTTTTGTTTCTTGGCAAGATTTAGGACCTCATAAATCATGGTGGCAAGAAATGTAATGATGGTCTCTTTCGGTTCTTGAGGAGATTGGAAGAGGAGAGGCGTGCAGGTTCCAATGTGGTTTTATAATTTTTCCCAGTGGTGGCACAGTGAGGAAGATTCCAGCAGACTAGTTCCTCAGTCCTAACTAGGTAGTAATTCTCTACTTGAATGTTCTTGCAATGAAAATGCACAGACATTCACCAGTGTCACTCGGGCAGGGCAGTTTAGTGCCTGCTGCGGAACTCCTGGCAGTTAACAATGAAATTGTCAAGATTTCCTTTGTGTTCCCTTCCAAGCAGGCAAGGCATCGTTTTTGTCCAGTGGTTTAGCACATGAATCAATCCTTTTATGTGTGTTCAGTGGGACCATGTGTGTTTTCAGAAACTGTCTGGCTTTATACCTGGCAGGATTTCTTGTTGGGCAGTAGTTCTGCAAATGAGAAAGAAAATATGCAGATTCTCACGTGTCCCCAGATTGAATTACAAGGCAAAAGAGACTATTGTTTTCTGGCCTGGTATTTGGCTTTGATATATATATATATTTATTTTTTTGAGTTGGAGTCTCACTCTGTTGCCCACGCTGGAGTGCAATGGCATGATGTCGGCTCACTGCAACCTTTGCCTCCCAGGTAAAAGTGATTCTCCTGCCTCAGCCTCTCAAGTAGCTGGGACCACAGGTGCCCACTACCACACCCAGCTAATTTTTGGAATTTTGGTAGAGACAGGGTTTCACCATGTTGGCCAGGCTGGTCTCAAACTCCTGACCCCAGGTGATCCAGCCACCTCAGCCTCCCAAAGTGCTGGGATTAAAGGCATGAATCACCGCACCTGGCCAGATCATTTTGATTCTTAGAGATATGCCATCCAGTACTAAACCTGGGTTCTTAAAAAATAAATTATATAAAACATTGATATTTTCCAGATTATAACTGACAGAGGGAGGAGGAGACACACATAGCAAATGTGGACAGGTAGGAGAAAAAGGAATATCTAGTAATGCTTTTATTCCTGCACAGCTTATGTACTTATTGCTATATTTCTTATTTCTCAACAATGTTTATTTAAGAAGAGCTAATATGTAAATTCGTACAACCAGTGTGGAGTACAGTGTAGAGGTTCCTCAGAAAACTAAGAATAGAGCCACCATCCAGCCATCCCACTGCTGGGTATGTACCCCAAAGAAAGGAAATCAGTGTACGTCCATGTTTGTTACAGCACTATTCACAATAGCCAAGATTTGGAAGCAATCTATGTGTTCAACAATCAATGAATGGATAAAGAAAATGTGATACATATACACAATGGAGTACTATTCGGCCATAAAAGGAGTGAGATACTGTTATTTGCAACAACACGGATGGAACTGGAGGACATTATGTTAAGTGAAATAAGCCAGGCACTGAAAGACAAACTTCACATGTTCTCACTTATTTGTGGGAGCTAAAATTTAAAACTATTGAACTCATGGAGATAGAGAGTAGAATGATAGTTACCAGAGACTGGGAAGGGTAGTGGAGGGTTTGTAGGAGGGGGCAAAGTGGGAATGGTTAATGGGCATAAGAAATAGAAAGAAAGAATAAAACCTAGTTGTTGATAGCACAACAGGGTGACTACAGTCAATAATAATATAATTGTACATTTAAAAATAATTAAAAGTATAATTGGATTGTTTGTAACACGAAGGATAATGCTTAAGGGGATGGATACATGAGACACTTTGATATAGACATGCAACGTGTAATAATAACCTCATGGTAAATCACATCAGTTACCGTGTGGTCGTGGTCAGTGTCACAGTGAGGACAGTCTTATGGTTGACATTGTGTCCTGTGCCATTTGCCATGATGTGGTTATTATACATTGCATGGCTATATCAAAATATCTCAGGTACCCCATAAATATATACACCTACTATGCACTCACAAAAATTGAAAATTAAAAAAAAAATTTAAAGGAGTCAATCCAGCTTGGCTTAATTCCTGCCTCAAGGCTATTTATAAAAAACTGTCTAAGCAAAGCAGATCTTACACCTCCATGCACAAATGTTGAGGGGGTTATATGTCAAACTGTTGGGGGTCTTTTGTCTACAGAATATCCATAGAAAAAAATTCCAAGAATGTTTGGAGACCAACACATGTGTAGTGGAATATAGATATAGTGCTTTTAAGAGATCTGAAAGACAAAATGGACACCAATGAAAAAATTAAAGGTTAGGTATTGCCCTGCTGAATATTTAACTAGAGGGGTCATTTTGGTTGAAAGCAATCTCTGAAACAATTGAAATATGATTTAGTATATGAATGTTTATTCTCACCCAGCTTATTTAGAAATATATCCATCTTATAAGGCAACTGGTCTTTTCATTTAATTTCTCTACTGAAAAATGGATATTTCGTGTTTTAGGAAGCGTATCCCATAGGTTGGGTTTATTTATTCTGGTTTTAAAAAAGAAAATGCGCAATGCAAGGACTCACAAGACCTCAGAGTTTTGCGAAGCTTGAAATGCTAAGAAAATGTAATCTAAATTCCCTGAATAAAGTGATGGAAACCAGTGTGAAACTATGTGGCGAATAGTTGCATACGTTAAATCTACATTTTGAAGTCTTAACATGGAGTCTGTCGATGGGCTTCTGGGCATCCACAAATAAAATTACACCAAATATTTATGTGTGTATACACTTAGTGGAGAGATGCTCCATTGCTTTGGCTCTTAAAGGGCTTAAGCACCATTTTGAGTTTAGGTGTGGGGCAAAGGGGATGTGCTGTAGATGGAAAGTTTTGTCCCCCGCAACCCCCCAACAAATTCATATTGACATCTTAGCTCCCAGTATCCCAAAGGTGGGGCCTTTGGGTGGTGATTAAGTCATGTGGATGGAGCCCTCATAAATGGGATAAGTGCTCTTATAAGAAGGGATATGAGATAGCTCCCCGGCTCCTTCTGCCTTATGAGGACACAGCAAGAAGACACTCATCTATGAACAGGATACAGTCCCACACAAGACACCAAATCTGTTGCCACCTTGATCTTGGATTTCCCAGCCTTCAGAACTGTGAGAAATACATTTTTTCTCTTTATAAGTCACCCAGTATATGGTGTGCTGTTATGGCCACCCTATCAGACTAAGAAAGGATGCCAGAGCATTTCTGTACTCCCTCAGTCTAGGATATAGTCATGGTTAAAGCTGCATGCTGACCCTTGACTCTTTTCATTTTGGAGGCTCTCTCTCTTCAGAATTATAAGACAAGTCTCAGTTTGACCATTGGGACAGCAGGTAACCTCTGAGGCTTCCTCAGGCATGCTACTGTTATCTCTTCCAATTTTCTAGTGGACTTCCTGGAATATCTGGAGGCTGTACTTAGAAATGGAAAAGTGTCTTTATTGAATACCCTTCTAGGTACCAGAGAGGACCTTGTGCGTGTGTCCTTGTGCCTGAAAAGTGGTAGGTACTGAAAAACTGTTCATTGAGTAAATGAATGAATAAAGCAAATTTGAAATGAATGAATAGCCAAATAATTAGAATAATATATAACAATTTATTGAATTAAGTCCCTGCTTGATTCAAGCAGAAAACTGAAAAAGGGGATTTTTAAAATAGACAAATAAAAATTGGATGTATTTAAGGTATACAACATGATGCTTTGGTATATGTGCAGCATTGTAGAATGGCTAAATCAAGCTAATTAGCATGCGTTACCTTACATACTTATCTCTTTTTTTGGAAAAGGGGGATAGAGAACAGGTTTTGTCTTCTCCCACTGTGATCTCCTGCAAAGATGGAGAAAGAGATGCAGACTGTTCACGAGTGATTTTGTCTAGGTTCTCATAAGGCCTTCCCAGAAATGATGATTTTTTTTTGTAAATTTCAGCTATCCAACTTGATAAAGTCAATCTTCAAGTATATTGTGCGTGGTCTCTTCTGGATAACTTTGAGTGGAACCAGGGATACAGCAGCCGGTTTGGTCTCTTCCATGTTGATTTTGAAGACCCAGCTAGACCCCGAGTCCCTTACACATCAGCCAAGGAATATGCCAAGATCATCCGAAACAATGGCCTTGAAGCACATCTGTAGGCAAGATGGCTGAGAAATATAGGAGAGGCCTCCGCTTTTGAAAAGGAGATCTGCTTTGGTGATGATCTTTCAGGCAATCTCAACTTAATTCTGTAATCAACATCTAATATCAGTGGATCTGTGATTATAAAGTCTGAATATGTAATGCCTCATGAAGTGTTTAATAATGGCCTTTACTTTATTTGTATTCGGATCAATTAGGTTTTTAAAAAAAGTAGAAAAGAAAACCACTAACCTTGATTTTTATATTGCAAAATCAGATAGACCTGGAAACGTACATTTAAATCCGTAGACATTTTTCTAGGAAAAAAATGCAAAGTTTATAAAGATAATATACCTATGATTTGCAACTGTAACAGGTGATCATTTATTATAAGAGTACCTGCTTGTGAACTTAATCATTCCGGTTCCATAAGCTATTTTTGCCTAGGAGATCCACTGTCATGTGATCCATAATTTTTCTACATAAAAAATCAAAGTTAAAAGTTAGTCACATTATACAGTTATGCATTCATTTCAACAAAATAGTGAATTGATAATCTATTTGTTAATATATTCGGCACATATTTTGTGTGTTTGGACAAGTACATCTCCCTTTTGCCTAATGAACTTTTGAAAAGTAATAAAATAGTAGAATAAATTAGACTTTCAATGGCAGAAAAAGTATTTGAGTGTTGATGTTCAGTAAAAAACAGATTCCTACTGCAGAGTGGTGCCAAATTAAAAGCCAAGTGATAAGCAGGGCATAATTTCCACTTTTGAATATTTCTTTAAAGTTTAGAACCTTAAGAACCTCGTGAAAAATTAACATGAAGTGACTGACCGACCTCAGTGTAGGCAAAGGTGGGGTGGGGATTTATTACCCTGGTAATTGAAATGTCTGAGGTTGGTGTGGGGTTGACTGGAGATGGACATTTTGCTGAACTTCCTAAGGTAGGGGTCAGGAGTAGAGTCAGGGCTCCTTCTGGACTCCATGTCTCCCCTCCAGCAAACCCTTCACATATGTGGAGCTTGACCTTTCACATCCATATTTCAGTAGAGTTTACTAAGCACCTAGTTACCTATTAGACTTGAAGCTAAGAGGTGTAACTATGATCATCCCCATTTTGCAGACTGAGAAACTGAGGCCATACTGTTGTGCATCTTTCTCAAGGCATTTGGGTTCCGATTAACTGGACCTGACACTTCCTTGGCATCAGCCCTATTCTCACATTGCAGCAAACTGTAGTTTGAGGTACCATGGAAGTCTTCCCTGCATTTTCTGAAGACAGGAACAAAAAAATAGAGGTGTGGAGTTGCCTTATGCGGGAGGAAGGGAAAATGGTTTTTTGCATTCAACCCCTGCTTCCCTGAGGAAACGGCACATGCTTTTGGCATTCTCATAAGGCTTTTGGCCCTGAGCGGATGCTCTGTCATTTTTTTTTCTTTTATAAACTGTGGTCAATTTCTGGATCGTTCTCATGTTCATAATCAGGGAATTATTTACAGCAAAGAAACACACTCTCAGTAACTTTGGACAGAGTGAGAAAGAAATGGTTGTAGTAGTTCAATAAACATGGATGCACTGGGGAAAATTATATTAAGATTAAAATGGTATACAGAGGAAATTCTATTACATCTTTGCCACTGGTTTGTTATTTTTATTGTTCAATGAGACATTATCTCACAATTTGTGTTCATTTAAGAAGCACATTTCCAAATCTTATTTCATTCCTCTCCTATCCAGCCTGTCTTTTTCATTTTTACCATGTATCTTATTTACAATTTATGTGCCCTTTTATTTTATCTTGCAAGACAACTGAGTTTTCCTTTTAATTAGGATGTTGCTTTGAATATTACTTATCCTACAGGGCATATTTACAAGTTTTACAACAATACAAATGAGCACTGTAGTTTCGTTACCAAAACCAAAAAATTAATATTCACACTATAAATAAGACGATCTGTCATGTTTGGTCTGCCAGGTGAAATAAAGATTCTAGCTGCTGGCGCCCAAGCTAACTCACAGTGCTGTGGCCTTCTGTAGTTCTTTGCTGGGTTTTAAAGGCCAGCTCTTTATCCTAGAGATGGATCATACAAAGGGTGCTTCCTTAATTGGTCCTGTAAATTAGTATAGCCACAAGGTTAAGATGAAGGAAAAAAAAAAATAACTCACCATCTAAAAACCTAACAGCCCCTGCAGTATTTCAATTAATGTTATTTTTAATTACTTGTATTAGCATTTGAGAACAGGATTGATTGGCTTTTGCCTGTTAAGGAAACAGAATGAAAATTCTTTAAATAGAAAAACAAGAGTTGTTAATTATACTTAAATCCATAGATACTGTACTTAGATGTCTTGAAGGTCATCTGAGACTTGTAAAGCACATGTTTTATGTCTGTTTTATCTAAGGAGAAACCTAGATATCACAATGATGAATTGGATCTATTTGTATTTCCTTCTCTATTATTTCCCTCTTTTCTTTTTTAGAAGAGCATGAACACATGTTATTTACATTCTAGGAATCACTTTTAAGAAATTTTGTTGACAGTTTTTATTTTAGGGCAAGTCATTTCTGAATTTCTAAAAACATATGTAAAATAACAGTAGCCCAGTTTCATTTTAGATGTGTAGGGTTTTAGTTTTGTAACTCCTGGTTATATCAGGAATTATACTAGGAACACCAGGAGGAATTGTCCACCTAAGCCCTTTATCGAATGAGAAGGTAGAAGTTCTCATTAAGCAACCCATAAACTCAGAAGCTGGCAACCTTGGTATTTGGCAGTGGGACGCCAGTCAGGTTTTTGTGTTCTGGGAATTTGTGTTTGGCCTGTAGCTTTTAATTATTTTTATGAACTAGGGAATAATGAATACATTTGTAATATATTGAAAAAAACCTCCAACACTCGCTGACCGAAAAGTAGATTTATATGATAATTCTTAAACACCAATTCTATTACTCAATGCTAGGCAGAATGAAAATGGAATACTGAGCCTTATTACTGAGAGAGCAGAGTATAATCAAAGCTGGTAGAATTAATACTGTTTAATTATTAGCAATACGCCTCACCCAGAGAACACATATTCATCACTAATCAGAATATTTTAGGCTCTTGTCCTAGGAGGGACATGGTAGAGAGTACAAAGCATGCTGAGCCCTAAAGAATGAAATTAGGAAAAGTGTGACATAGAGACATTTGACGATGGTCTTTCATAATATGGGTGATGGTGATGTGAAGGGAGAATAAACCTTATTAACTGTGGCAGTAGGTAAGATGGGGAGGTGGGGGTTGAAGTGCCAAGGTAGGGCCGGCCACAGGAAAGAACAATCCCCAACTGTGTGAGTTGCTGAGTGTGTCTTGAAGAGAGTAGTAGACAAGGCCTGTGATCCCAGGCTTTCCCAGTGTCCGAATGTGATACCTGAGCAACGACCGACCTAGATGACCTTGCCGGAGTGGTTGTTTGTATCTGGTATCAGGCAAATGTAATGTCATCATTAAGAGTGCGGGCTCCTGAGTCAACTCACCTGGATTCAAATCCGGGCTGTGATGTTTATAATCGAAGTGACATTAAGTAACTTACTCAAGTTTCCCATGCTTCAGTTTCCCTATCTGTAAAATGGAGATAAACTTCCCTATAAGACTGTTGTGAGAGTTAGTGAAGCTGATAGATATAACATGTTTATATTCTGAAGCATGGTAAAGGCACAGTGAGTGTCGAGCTATTATTTTAAACTCTCAAACTTGTCCACACTGAGCCCCCAGCAATTCATCAATTATAGTTTGGCTTTTCCTGTTCTGGGACAATCTTCCCGCAGAAGTATCTGTTCATGAGTTTCTGTCCTGTTAAGTTGGGATTCATGTTTTGCCTATCTGTGTCTCTAATTTTGGTGTCAGTGGTTTTTCCTATGACCTTAATTCTCTGATGACTCTAAAAAGAGATGCTAATTTTCTGTTTGGCTTTTTTGCTTGTGTTAGGATGGGAGTGACAAGTTCTTAGCTCCTTAAATGATGAGAGTGACAACTTCCAAGCTCCTTAAGTGCTGGACTGGACACCCGGAGATGACACTACATATATCATTAGAGTTGACGGTGTCCAGCTGCTTAATCAGTACATATTGATTAAACTAAACTGTGCAATACTTTGTAAAGATGCAATACTGCAGACAAGACAGCTCTCCAAAGAAGTTCATGAACTGGTTGGGGAACTAGGATAGAGACTAAAATGACAGCAAACAATGCTGGGTGAATTTTCAGAGAATCATAGTTGTACAGCTATGTTTCACATAACAACGTTCAGGTCAATGACAAACCACATACACAATGATGGTACCAAAAAATTATAATAGAGCTGAAAAATCCCTATCACCTTGTGACATCGTAGCCCTCATGAAATCTTAGCACAATGCATTGTGCTAAGATGCTTTTGTGGTGATGCTGGTGTAAACAAACCTACTGTGGTACCAGTTGCATAAAAGTCTAGGATATATGAGTGTGTGTGATACATAGTATTTGATAACGATCATGACAGATTGATACTGTTTTATGTGTTTACTATACTTGTAACCATTCTTTTAAAGTGTTCTCATTCTACTAATGAAAAAAAGTTAACTGTAAAATAACCTCAGGCGGATTCTTCAGGAAGTCTTCCAGAGGAAGGCATTGTTATCATTGGAGAAGACAGCTCCATGCCTGTTATGGCCCCTGAAAACCTTCCAGTGGGACAAGGTGTGGAGGTGGAGGACTGACATTGATGATCCTGACCCTGTGTAGACCTAGGACAAGGAGTGTGTTTATATCATAGTTTTCAACAAAAAAATTGAAAAGTAAAATAAAATAAATAAAAATAGGAAAAAGCTTATAGAAAAAGGATATAAAAATATTTTTGCACATCTGTAAAATGTGTGTTTTAAGCTATGGTGTTACCAAGGAGTCAAAAATTAAGGAAATTAAAAGTTTATAAAGTAAAAAGGTTATTTTAAGCTAAGATTAATTTATCATCGAAGAAAGAAAATTTCTTTTTATAAATTTAGTATAACCAAAGTATACAGCGTTTGTAAAGTCTTCGTGTACAGTAATGTCCTATCACATTCACTCACTACTCACTCACTGGCTCACCCAGAGCAACTTCCAGTCTCGAAAGCTCTATTTGTGGTAAGTGCCGTATCATTTTTAACCTTTTAAAAAACCTTTTATACTGTATTTTCCCCTTATCTTTTCAGTGCTTAGATATGTTTAGCTACACAAAACCTGATCTTGTGCTACAAATGCCTGCAGTGGTCAGTACAGTCACATGCTATACAGGTTTGTAGTCTAGGAGCAATTGGCTCTCCCATATAGCCTAGGTATGTAGTAGGCTACACCACCTAGATCTGCGTAAGTGCACTCTACGATGTTTGCACAATGATGACATTGCCTAACAATGCATTTCCCCGAATATATCCCTGTCATTAAGGGATGCATGTCTGTGTATAAGCAGAGGAGCATGAGGTGGGTGGGGATGGCTTTCATGGACGAGGGAAAATAATACAATTAAAAAGTAACCTGAGTGATAATACAAATAATATAGGTAAAAATATGGAAGTAGAAAGCATAAAGCCTGTGGGCTGTTGGGGGCAGTGCTCAGGCCAGTTCACCTCAGGGAAGAGAGCAGGCAGGCTGGGACTTGAAAGTGGAGAGTCTCTAATGTTCTCCAAAGACCCTTCCGTTTTCTCTCAGAGTAAGGTTGAAGATTTCTGAGCAGGATGGTGATGATTTACAGGTAACACTTTGAGGAATAGTAAAGGAAATGGGATATAGAAACCAGATTGAAAGCTTCTTATGGTAGAGTATAGTTGATGTGTTAAGAGCCCTATGTGGGGTGGGAAGTACATATACATGGAAAGTTAATTTATAATTGTAATTAATGTATCTAAAGTACATGGGAACTGAAATGCAAGATGGGTTTTTGGATTAGATCCTGGAACAGAAGAAAAAACATTAGTGGAAAAACTGGGAAATCCAAATAAAGCCTGCAGTTTGATTAATACTGCTTTATCAGTGTTAACTCATTAGTTTTGATAAATATACGACAATTACCATTAGGAAATGCTTGGTGCAGAATATATAGAAGTCTGTGTACTCTCTTGAAACTCTTCTGTAAATACAAAATTATTTCAAAATGAAAAATTAAAAATGTATATGAAAGAGTTAATAATATACTCATGCAATACATTAGATATAGGGCACATATTGCAACCTCTCTCTCTCTATATATATACACACACACATATGTGTATATGTATATACACACACACAAAAAAGAGAACAGATGGAAAGAAATAACCACTATGAATATCTAAATTTTTTTCCAGGTTGTGGTGTTATAGCTAATTTTTTTCTCTTCTTTATAATTTATTCCCATGTTTTTCATACTTAGCTTCTTTTCATTTTATTATTGCAAAAATACATTTAAAGGTAAAGACAAAATTCAGCAGTCAAGATAATTTATTGAATAGTTGGACAATGGAAAAGGGTAGGTCAGCAATGGCTCCGAATACGAACAATGGTTCAATTGATAGACTTTGGCCAGTATACGCAATACTCCATCTAGGTGCACAGTAAGACAACAGATATTTTTTAAATGGTAATAATTTTTAAATGGATATGTAATAATTGTAATTTTTTAGTACATGTGATATTTTGATACCCATATACAATGTGCAATGACCAAATTCAGGCCACTGGGGTATCATTTACCTCAAACATTAATCTTTTCTTTGTAACATATTTTTAAAGTAAAACTTGTTAAAGTTTTGAGATACTTAAAAATTAACTGCTTCCTCTAGTCTAGTCTATAATCACTAATTTATACCTCTGTCACCCATAATTTTTTTTTTCACCAACATCTCCCCAACCCCTTTCTACTCCCACCCCTAGTCCCTGGTAACCACCATTTTACTCTCTACTTCTATGAGACCCACTTGTCTAGATTTAACATATAAGTGAGGTAACTCAGTATTTGTGTTTCTGTGCCTGACATATTTCACCTGACATAATACTTTCCAGGCTCATTTGTGTTGTTCCAAATGACAGAATTTTGTTCTTGTTAAAGGCTGAGTAGTATTCTATTGTGTGGATTTGTATGTATATACATATATTAGTTTATATGTAGTCCATCCACATATATGTATCCATATGTATGTATGTGTCTGTGTCTCCCACATTTTCTTTATCTGTTCATCTGTTGATAGACACTTAGGTTGATTCCATGTCTTGACTATTGTGGATAATGCTGTAAGGAACATGGGAGTGCATGTTTTCTTTTGAGCTTCTGATTTCATTTCCTTTGGATATATGTCCAGTAGTGAGATTGCTGGATCATATAGCAGTTCTATTTTAAATTTTTTTGTTGTATTTTGAGTTCTGGGATACATGTGCAGAACGTGCAGGTTTGTTACATAGGTATACATATGCCATGGTGGTTTGCTGCACCAATCAATCCATCATCTACATTAGGTATTTCTCCTAATGCTATCCGTCCCCTAGCCCCCCACCCACTGACAGGCCCAGGTGTGTGATGTTCCTCTCCCTGTGTCCATGTGTTCTCATTGTTCAACTCCCACTTATGAGTGAGAACATGTGGTGTTTGGTTTTCTGTTCTTGTGTTAGTTTGCTTAGAATGATGGTTTGTAGCATCACCCATGTTCCTGCAAAGGACATGAACTCATTCCTTTTTATGGCTGTGTAGTATTCCATGGTGTATATGTGCCATGTTTTCTTCATCCAGTCTGTCATTGATGGGCATTTATTTGGATTGGTTCTAAGTCTTTGCTATTGTGAACAGTGCTGCAATAAACATACATGTGCATGTGTCTTTATAGTAGAATGATTTATAATTCGTTGGGTATATACCCAGTAATGAGATTGCTGGGTCAAATGGTATTTCTAGTTTCGGATCCTTGAGGAATCACCATACTATCTTCCACAATGGCTGAACTAATTTACACTTTCACAAACAGTGTAAAAGCGTTCCTATTTCTCCACATCTTCTCTAGCCTCTGCTGTTTCCTGACTTTTTAATGATCGCCATTCCAACTGGCATGAGATGGTATCTCACTGTGGTTTTGATTTGCATTTCTCTGATGACTAGTGATGATGAGCTTTTTTTCATATGTGTGTTATTTTTCAGAAATCCCCACGCCGTTTTCCAGAATAGCTATACTAACTTACCTTCCCAATAATGGTGTGCAAGGATTTCCTTCCCTTCATATCCTCGCCAGCACTTATGTTTTGTCTTTTTGATAATAACCACTCTCACAGGTGTAGTATGATACACACATAACGTTTTCAATGTTTTGGTGGTTGTGAGCTACTTTGTCCTTTCAAATGGTGAACAACTTGAAGTCATATTTGCATTATATTTCCAGTATCTATCACAATATTTGGCATATCTAAGTAATTTATAAATGCTTATTAAGTCACTGATGGAATAGATATTAAGTAGTCAAGTTCTTATTTGCAATGAAAACTTAAGATGTGGATTGACTCACTTAATCCTCACAAAAACTTTATAACATACATTTTATGATTATTTTCCTGATTTTATAGATGAGTAAGTTGAGGCAGAGTAGAGATCAGTAACTTGTGTAAACGATGGAGCTGGGAAGTGGTGAAGCCATTATTGAGACCCATACACTCTGACTGTAGACCTTAATATGCTGCCTTGTATTCTTTCCCCACAAGGTTGCAGCAGAACCAGGCCTGGCACCAGGGCTTGACTCTTGGTTATTTTCAATGGGCTGCCCTGACACAGCCACACCACAACCTTTCATCGTAAGATGGTCTATGTCTCTAAAACTTCAGCCAATTTTCCATACGTCACAGCTAGTCATTTCACAGAGTAGTGGAGGTATAGTTTCTTTTTTTTAAAGATTATGATTGTCCATGTCAAAAATTATTTTCTTTGTTTCTACATTCACCCAGGCCATTTTGGTTTTGAATACTGACTTCTAATAGGCTTGTTACTCTTCCCAGCAATGACATTGACCAAATTAAAATTATTCCCACGATTAAAGTTTTGCACATCCAGTCACCAGTTGAACAGATGTGATGGTTAAGCATGAGAATAGTATCACATAACCCAGTGTGTGATTGTAGCTCCACATTTTATGGAACGTGTGACATCAAGCAACTTACTCATATCTTTGCTTTTTATTTTAACCATTTGTAAAGTGAAAATTAAGGAAAAATTCTTTATAAAACTTCAGTGAGAATTAAATGAGATGATATACGTAAACTAACTTAGAATGTTGTCCACTAAGTTCTCATTATAATGCCTATTGAGTGGTAGCTATTATTATTTCCCATTAATTTTATTGTAAAGACTCTAATATTATGGAAATAATTACAGACAACCAGCTCTTGCTACATGCACACCTTACTTTCTTATTCATTGCATCTATACAAGAGCAATTGATTCCAGTGAAGGGCATTCACTGGTGGCTTCTTGAAAGTATCTTATTCTTCTTGCAGTGTGAGCTTATTCTTCCCTGGACTAGAGTTTCTCAGTTTCGCTGCTACTTTTCCAGATCCATTATGCCCAGAGGATGGAAGGTTGCCTTCCAGAAGAGTGGCCACCTCCCAAAGCTACTGCCTATAGAGTGATGATTTAAGAGCTGTCCTGAGTGAAGTATAATTCTGTAGTGGGCTCCATGTACCTTTTGTGGGTTCAAGTTCCATGTTGTGCAAAAGTGAAAACAGTTTATTTAGCATTTGTATAGCAATGAAGATGACTGGAGAAATCACACTGTGTTCTTCCTTTTCCTGCAAATGTCTTTCTCTCTTTTTACCTCCCTATAACTGCAATACACAGTTCTTGTTACTTAAATAAACTGAGATATGGTCTGGCTCTATGTCCCTACCCAAATCTAATCTTTAATTGTAATCCCCATGTGTTGGGGGAGGGACCTTGTAGGAGGTGATTAGATAATTGGGGCAGTACCCCATATTATTCTCTTGATAGTGAGTGAGTTTTTCACGAGATCTGATGGTTTTACAAGGGGCTTTTTTCCCCTTTTCTTTGCACTTCTCTCTCCTGCTGCCACGTGAAGAAGGACGTGTTTGCTTCCCCTTCCACTATGATTGTAAGTTTCCTGAGGCCTCCAAGCCGTGTTTAACTGTGAGTCAATTAAACCTCTTTCCTTTATAAATGACCCAGTCTTTGGTATTTCTCCATAGCAGCGTGGATAATGGACTAATACAGACCACGAATGGATTTATGTGCAAAAGGGAACTGGCGAAAAATTTGGCTGAGAATGAACATTTTTTCCCCTCTGTGTTTCAATTTTTTTAACAATAGAATGCATCCCTGAAAACCTTCCAAATTCTCTACCTTCTGATCATACTGTCTATTATAATTCTGCCTGATGGCAAACTTCTCCTCATTGACTCTGAATTACATTTAATCCTGTTAGGATCACTTCTTATTGAAAGGCATGTGTTGTGATGGCATTGACGGGAATCCAGAAGCTGTGATGCCCAGGCAGAGGAAAATAAACTCTTGGAGCTTTCTAATGCTTGTCATTTTCATGCTGGGTCCAGCTGTGTAGCCTCTTGAAGGATGTAGAGGATTGGGGTGCTCAGTGCAGATAATAGTGGGCTCCCAGGTAGTGTGGAGAGCTCTCCACCACAAGAAAATAATCTTTTGAGCCCAGTGGACTAAGAACCAAAGGCCATTTTCAGCTTAGACAGTATAATTCTATTAGTGAAAAGCCCTTGCAGAAGGAAATTGCCTGTGTTAAAATCTGTGCACAAATTAAAATAACAGGGCTAAGGGGGAAAATATCTCTATAAAAGGCCTTATGACTCCACTGGATAATAATATCCTTGTCACATTAGGATCTGGGGACCTAAAGATATAAGATTTTTTTCATTGTCATTGTTGTTGTTTTCACAGCATACGAACCTTCTTTTCTCCACTTCAGCCTGTGGAATAAATTTATTCTTGGCTGCTTATTTTATGAATTTGGATGCTATGTCAAAGCATTGTATTGTTTCTTATCAAGAAAGTAGAAAATAAGGTCTGCATCATTGTCATTTATTGGCACCTTATTAGACTGATATCATCTAAAAGCTCCATTTCGGCTCAATGTATCAAATGTGTAAGTTCCCTGTAATTTGTGTGGGATTTGGTAGGCACAAGTTAATATAACTGTTTTGATATAGCATGTAAAAAGTATTTAAATACATATCTCAGTTTAGAATAGATTCATTAGAAAGGGCTGAATAGGGAAAAGAAGCTGTCAGCACAACTGATGTTCATTTTCTAGGGTGACAGAATACAGAAGTTCCAAGGACTGTAACTGTTGGATAGCTAATGCCACATATCACAGCCCTATCCACAAAGCAGGCCCTACTCATTCATTGGATGGCCGTTGCAAGTTTGAGACTTAGGCTACATTTTCCTAATTCCATGAAAAAGGCAACATGAGCAATGGGATGTCATGTATTTGAAAATTATGCCATGTAAGTAAATAAAGACACAGTTTATAATTCCACAAAAGGATAATGGCAACATTTATTCCAGAATTAAGCAATAATGAAACAGATGATTCTTTGAGGCCTAGCAATGAACCAGGGAGTTTAAGACCAACACATCTGTCTCCCAACCTATAGCAAAATTAAGATAGTAACCAACTGGTTTATTTTCTTCTGCCTTTCCTCGCTCCCTCCTTCTTTCCCTTTATCTTTCCTCTCTTTTTCTTCTCTCCCCCTTTCTGCTCCATTACTTTATCTTTTTTCCTCATTCTATTTCTCTCCATCCACTCACTCACTCACTCATTTATTCTTTAATCAGACATTTATTTAAGAATCCATCTTGATTCAGGCATCGTGCTGGCACTGAGAATACATTGTGACTAAGACTGAAATAATTTTGGTCCTCATGAAACTTCCAATTTATGTGAAAACATTGCTGGATTGTCCATTAGGAAGACCAAGCCTGTGCTTATGGTAATAGCAAAAAAGGAGCCATCCTTCTCTCATCTGTTAAAAATTAAGTTTGAAGATGTGAGCAAGAGGGTCCACTAGAAGCTCCTAGTAGTGCTCTCCCTGCTCCCCTTCCCTCACTGCCAGAAAAACAAACAACAAACAAAAAACTACATTTTGACCAAAATAACTGAAGGAGAGCATCGGAGAACAGCAAGGAGGCAACAGAAATCCTGTAGACCACAGAAACCCAGGATGGCTGCACGGAGAAGAGGAGGACGCACCATGCCTCTCCCACTTCATTCCGCTAACTAAGGTCAGCTCAGAACCAGGAGGAACTTCTCCCTGTGGAGGGAATGTAAAAAAGAGGACCCCAGCAGCCCCTATTGCCACTGTGGACACCTGCAGTCTTTGCTACTGGAGAATCCTACAGTCCTCAGAGACTTGGAGCCCACCTGAGAGAGCCGTCTTGAGTCAACATGCTGAGCTACCCCCAGAGAAGGAGCTGAGCCTGTGCCTCACATGCTTGTGGCCCATGTTGTTGCTGCTCTGTACCATCTCGCAACAGAAGCCACTGATACAGTGTGTCCTGCCTGAGGATGAGTACCAATTGCATCCCTCCATCCACGCCTGAGATGCAGTCACTGTCTCACTACACCCACCCAAATACATCATTTCCAAGGAGAGCTACTGCTATACCCTATGCCCTGGAGCTGCTTCATTTTCCCATCACAGTCACTAGTGCACCCTCCTACTAGGGTCGAGCTGAAGTGGTGCCCTGCTCACAGGGATCCAGAGCCTCAAACTACTGGAACAGCGAGGCCCCTGGTGCCACAGCCAAAGTAACACCCTGTTCCCCCACCCTTTCAGGGCTCTGATATTCTGGCACCCTGAAGCAGTTGCACCTCTTTAACACTACAGCTTACATGATGCCCCACACCCAGGGATCCAGAAGCTCTGCTGACTCGTGTAGCTGCACATTGTGTGGTCAAACAGATGCAGTGTCTCATATCCCAGGAAATCAGAGACTTGGGTAAGTTGTGCTACCCTGGCCTCCAGGCCAAACAGCCATGTTCCTTGTCTATCTGGAACTAAACTAGTCTCCGGCAGCCCAAGCTACTGAAGCACCTGCCTTTCAGGATTTGAGTCATTGCTGCACTGCTTTCTGCTCCTTGGGGTCCAAGCAACAGTGGGATCATGCTATTTCTGGTTCTTTGCTGCTGTTGCACCTAGTCTCACAGAACCCAGACAACTTCTGCATCCCGTTATCCCAGAGTCCAGAGTCACCACTACATGGTACATCATTCCCTGGAGCCTGAGCTGCTATTGTGTCCTGTTGGTTTTGGGTACTGAATTGCAGTTGTGCTCTACTCCCTGCAGCTTGAACCTCTGGAACACTCTTATACCCAGGAGTCATGCCAGTGATGTGTCCTGACCCCAGAGTTATATCCACAGCTGCATTCTAGCCTCCCCAGGTCTGAACTGCTTCAGTGTGCCTTAGAGCAACATACTCTACCTTAGTGGCTCAGTTATACCCATTTATGCCTTGGAAAGTTCAACTATGCTTCAAGTCCCAGGTACAACAATAGTTTCACAAGACCCTGAGCCCAGGAACCTGGCCCTGCAGCTTCTCTGAGCACCTGTGTCCTGGATCCTGGTACTGGTGTAACTTCCTATGAGCTGTGTCAGACTCAATACAAAGAGAGATATCATCAGTTAATATGCCTCACTGTGAGAAAACAAAAACAAAAGGATCCCCAAAGCTCTTACCCTAATAACCTATGTAGCTACTGTCACTGCCACAAGTTCCTACAGTCTAGATCACTGACACTCCCACAGTCATGACTAATGTTGATTCCAATGGAAGAAGCTGTATAGAGACCACACCACTATGCCCACATAGAACCAGAGCCACTGCACCCTGCCTGATCAGCACCCTCAGGCTAATCTTCAGGGGAGTGTTCCTCTGTGAAAGTCTCTCTGTAAAGTTTGAAAGAGGCGACCACACCGCCAGATGTACAGACATTAATACAAGGACACAGGAAAAATAAAAATGGAAGGAAACATAATGACACCAAAAGAATAAAATAATTCTCTAGTAACTGACCTCAAAAAAAGGAACTTTATGAATTGCCTGAAGAGAAATTCAAAATAATAATCTTGAGGAAACTCAGTGAGACACAAGAGTACGAATGGACAATTCAGTAAAGTTAGAAAAACAATTCATGATCTGACTGGAATTCAACAGAGAAATGAGTATCATAAAAAAGAAACAAAAATATCTTAGAACTGAATGATTCAATTAGCTAAATAAAAAGAGAACTTCAACAGACTAGATCAAACAGATGAAATGATCTGTGAACTTGAAGACAGGTCTTTTAAAATGATTCAGTTAGAAGATAAAAAAAGAAAAAAGGAATGAAAAAGAATGAAGACACCCTACAGTACTTATGAAACACCATTAATCAAAAAAATTTTGCATTATAATTATTTTATGAGGAGAAGAGACAGAGAAATTCACAGATAGCTTATTTAGTAAAATAATTACTGAAAACTTCTTTGGTTTAAGGACAGATATGAAGACCTAGACACATGAAGTTTGTAAGTCTCCAAATAGATTCAAACCAAAGAGATCCTCTCTGAGGTACATTTTAATCAAACTGTCCAAAGGCAAAGTCAAAGAGAACTTTTAAAGAAGTAAAAGTATTAAATTACATATAAGGGAATCTCAGTTGCACTGTCAGTGGATTTTTCAGTAAAAACCTTGTAGGCCACTAAAGAATGTGATAATATATTCAAAATGCTGAAAGAAGAAAACTGCCAACCAAGAATACTATATCCAGTAAGCTGTACCTCAGAAATTAAAGTGAAATAAAGTAAAAAAACAACTTAATAACAAACAACAAAATGACATAGTAAGTCCTTATCTATCAATAATAACCTTGAATGTAAATGCATTAAATTATTTAATCAAAAGACATAGAGTGGCTAAATGAACAAAAACACAGGGTCTAATTGTATGCTGCCTAAAAGAGATTCAGTTAAGCTGTAAGTGCACACACAGAATTAAAGTAAAGGGATGGAAGAAGATACTCTGTGCAAATGGTAACCAAAAAAAGAGTAGGAATGACTATAATTATATCTGATAAGATAGACTTTAAGTCAAAAACTTTCACAAGAGACAAAGAAGGTCATTATTTGATGATAAAAGGGTCAAGGCATCAAGGGAGAATAATCATTGTAAATATGTATGCATCCAACATTAGTGTACCAAAATACATCAAGAAATACTAATGGAATGAAGAGAGAAATAGTAATGCAGTAATAACAGGAGACTTCAATACTCCACTGTCAACAATGCATAGATCAACTAGAGAGAACATTAATAAGAAAACACAGAACTTAAATTTCACTTTTGACCAAATGGACCTAACAGATATATAAAAAATATTTTCATTCAATAGCAGTAGAAGGAACATTTTTCTCCAGTCCACATGGAATATGCTTCAGAATAGACCACATGCTAGTCCACAAAACAAGTCTTAACAAATTTAAGAAAATTGAAACCATACCTAGTATTGCTTCAAACAATAGTATTATGGAAATAAATAGTAGGAGGAATCTTGAAAAGTTTACAAATATGTGAAAATTATACAACATGCATCTAAACAATGAATGGGTTAAAAAATCAGAGGGAAATTTAAAAATAACTTGAAACAAATAGCAATGAATAAAAACTTACAGAATGCAGCAATAGGAGTTCCAAGAGGACAGTTTATTGCAATTAATGCCTAGATTAGAAAATAATGAAAATTCCTAATAAATATTCTAACATTATGTCTCAAGAAAATTAAACCAAAAATTAGCAGAAGTAAGGAAAAAATAAACATTAGAACAGAAACAAATCAAATAATGGAAAAACCATAGACAGAATTAATAAAACTTAGCTGTTTCTTTGAAATAAGTAAACAAAATTGACAAACCTTCAGCTATCCTAAGAAAAAAAGAGTGAAGACCCAAATAAATAAAGCAAAAATGAAAATGAAGATGTTACAATAGACACCTGAGAAATAAGGAGATTATAAGGGACTATTATAAATGTATATGCCAACAAATTGGCTAAACAAAAGAGAATGGATAAATTCGTAGAAAAAAACAACCTACCAAGATTAAGTCAGAAATAAATAGAAAGCCTGAAGAGACCAATAACAAGTAAAAAAGAGTAAAGAAGTAGTAAAATATCTCCCCAAAATGAAAAGCTCAGGATCAGATGGCTTTTCAGCTGAATTCTATCAAATATTCAAATAATTAACACCAATACTCAAACTCTTCCGAAAAATAGAACTAGAGAAAAGACTTCTAAACACAATTTACAAAGCCAGTATCACCTTGATGCCTGTATTAGTCCATTCTTGGATGGCGATAAAGAAATACCTGAGACTGGGTAATTTATAAATAAAAGAGGTGAAATTGGTTCATGGTTTAGTAGGCTGTACAGGAAGCATGGTGCTGGCATCTGCTCAACTTCTGGTTAAGCCTTAGGAACTTTCAATCCTGGCAGAAGGCAGAGAGGAAACAGGCATGTCACATGGCAAAAGCACGAACAAGACAGAGAGAGAGGAGAAGAGGTGCCATACACTTCTAAATGACCAGATGTTGTGAGAACTCACTATCTTGAAGACAACACCAAGCCCTAAGAGATCCACTCCCATGATCCAAACATCTCCCAATAGGGCCCACCTCCAGCACTGGGGATTACAATTCAACATGAGATTTGGGTGGGCACAAATATCCAAACTACATCAATGCTTAAGACAGACAAAGATATCGTAAGAAAAGAAAACTATAGTCCAATTTCTTTAATGAACATTGATGCGAAAATTCTCAATAAAGTATTACAAACTGAATCCAACAACACATTAAAAAGATTATACATCATGACCAAATGAGATTCATCCCTGGCATTCAAAGCTGTTTAATATACATGAATAAATCAGTATGATGCATCACATGAATAGAATTTTAAAAATCACTTATCATTCCAATCGATGCAGAAAAAGCATTAGACAAAGCCCATCACCCATTCTTGATACAAATTCTCAACAGTTTAGGTATAGAAGAAAAGTTCCTCAACATAAAAAAGTTCATTTATGAAAAAATCCACGGCAAATATTAAAATAAATGGGGAGAAATTGAAAACTTTTCCACTAAGATCTGGTACAAGGGAAGTATACACACTCTCACTATTTCTATTCAATGTAGTACTGGAAGTAGACGGTTGACTTTTGAACAATGTGGAGGTTATGGGCACTGATTCCCATACAGTTGAAAATCCATGTATAACTTTTGACTTCCCCCATACTTAACTAATAATAGCTCACTGTTGACTGGAAGCTTTACAGATAATATAAATAGTTGATTGACATATATTTTGTATGTTATATGTATTATATCCATAAGCTAGAGAAAAGAATATGTTATTGAGAAAATCGTGAGGAAGAGAAAGTATATTTACTACATATTAATTGAAATATATCACCATAAAAGTATTCTTGTCATCTTCCATAGCGTAAGCTGAGGAGGAGGAGAAAGAGGAGAGGTTGATCTTGTTGTCTCAGGGGTGACAGAAGCAGGAAACCCACATGTAAATGGACCTGTGCAGTTCAAACCTGTGTTGTTCAGGTGTCAACTATACTCACTAAAGCAATCACAAAAGAAAAAAAAAAATAAAAGGCATCCCAATTGGAAAGGAAGAAGTGAAATTACCTCTATTTGCAGATGACATGATTCCACATGCAAAAACCCTAAATGTTCCACAAAAAAATTTTAGAACTAATAAATAAATTCTGTAAATAGTAGCAAATACGATCATCAGTAGCATTTTAATACAAAAATACCTAACTGAAAAAGAAATCAAAAAGCAATCTCATTTATAATAATATCCAAAAAAAAAAAAAAAAAAAAGAAAACACCTGGGAATAAATCTAACCAAAGAGGTGAAAGATCTGTGCATTGAGCACAATAAATGGATGGAAAAAATTAAAGAAGAAACAGATAAATGGAAAAATATTCATGCCTTATGGATCAGAATTGTTATTTTTAAAATGTTTATATGTCCAAAGCAGTATACAGATTCAATACAATCTCTATCAAAATCCAAATAGCATTCTTCACAAAAATATAAAAAACAATGCTAAATTTGTATGGCAGCATAAAACACCATAAATAGCCAAAATAATTTTGAGAAAGAAAAACAAAGTAGGAGTCATCACAGTTCTTGATTGAAAATTACATTGCAAAGCTATAGTAATTAAAACAGAATGGTTGTGGCATGAAAACAGACACATAGACTGGTGGAATAGAATGGAGAACTCCAAAATAAATGTGTTAATTAATTTTTGACAAAGGTACAAAATGGACACAATGGGGAAAGATAGTCTCTTCAATGGATGGTGCTGGGAAAACTGGATTTTCACAAGGAAAAGAATGAAGTTGGACCTTTACCTTATACCATACACAAAAAATAACTGAAAAATGAAAAAAAAGACCTAAATTTAATAACAAAGACTATAAAACTCCTGCTCCTGGACATTGGCCTTGGCAATGATATTTTGGATGTCATTACAAAAAGCTCAGGCCACAAAAGCAAAAATAAATAAATAGGAGTATATTAAACCAAAAAGCTTCTGCACAGCAAAAGAAACAATTAACAAAATAAAACAATAGCTTATGATTTGAAAAAATATATTTGCAAATCATGTATCTGATAAGGGGTTAACATTCAAAATTTATCAAAAACTCATACAACCCAACCCAATAGTCAAGAAACAAATAATGTGGATACAAAATGGGTGAAAGACCTGAATAGACTTTTCTACCAAGAAGACATGCAAATGACCAACATATATAAAAAGATGTTGTGCATCATATTATCAGGGAAATGCAAGTCAAAAAACACTATGAAATACAACCTCACACTCTTTAGAATGGCTACTAGCAAAAAGTCAAAAGATAATAAATGTTGGTGACAGTGTAGAGAAAGGGGAACTCTTACTTACTGTCTGTGAGAATGTAGATTGTTATAGACATTGTGGAAAATAGTATGGACTAAATAAATTAAAAATAGGACGACCTTATGATCCAGTAATTCCTCTTCTGGGAATATACCCAAAGGAAATGAAATCACCCCTTCACAAAAATATCTACACTCTCATATTTATTGTAGCATCATTCATAATAGCCAAGATACAGAAAAAACCTAAGTGTCTGCCAATAGATAAATGAATAAAGAAACTGTAGTACAAATATGCATAATGGAATATTATTCAAGCCTTAAAAATAAAATCTTACTATTTTCCACAACATGGATAAGCCTGGAGGGCATTTTGCTGCGTGAAATAACCCAGACCCAGAAATAAAAAGATAGCATGATATCAAATTTATATGTGAAATCTAGAAAAAAGAAAAATTAGTTACTAGGAGTGAAGAGGTGAGGGGAAGGGAAGAAATGGAGAGATGTAGATCAGAGGATATAAAGTAGCACTCACGTAGTACAAACAAGTATAGAAATCTAATATGCAGCATGGGGACCACAGATAATAAAATTGTATCACATATGGGATTCACACTAAATGAGTAGGCTTTAGCTGCTCCTTGCCATAAAATTTTAAAAATGGGTAACTATGTGAGATGACGGGCATGTTAATTTGCCTCACTATAATAACCTTTTTACTATCTACATGTAGCCCATAACTCAATGTTATATATCTTAATTATACACACTAAATTTTACTTAAAACATTAAAATAAAATTTAGTATATGATATTTGGAGTAAAGCAGAGAAGCACTCACAATGGGTAAAATTGAAACCTTATTGGATTTCTTAAACTTATTTTAAAGTCTTGATTTAAAAAAAATTTCAAAATCCATCTGGTGTTGGAAGAGACACACCATTATCTTGTCAGAGCTTGGGGCCTCTGAAGTCTTAATAGAGAACATGCAGGGAACAAGTAAGTAGACAGTGAGTGACATTGAACGACTAATTAGAAGGGTGATGAGTACTGTAAAGGAGAAATACAGAGTGCTAAGGAACAAATGACACGGGGACCCTAACATTCCTTTTCTTTTCTGTATGAAGTCCAAGACATATACATTTTCAAATGTAATGCAATAAATCTCTTGAAAGGGTTGGTGTTCAGAAGCCTGATATGTGCGAGGGGTTGGGGGTGGGAATCACCCCATCTGGCTGCCCACGAACTGAACAAAAAATTGAAAGCCTTGAAACAGGACTTGGATAGAGTAAAGATATGTTACTCTAACAAAATGGAATAGTTGGACAATCTTGATTTTTAGAAGGGGAAATTATTTCCTTTACCTTCCATTGGTAGGAATATAGGGAAGAGAAGCTGTAAGCAATGGCCACTTCACATTGTGTGAATAAGCTTGAAACATTTTACTCCTTGTGACTTCCAGGTCTTTGGAGCCATGATTATCGGAACTATTTCTGTGATAGCTTCATGGTACCAAAGCAGGAAGATATTAGATGGTCCCTAGAAAGTCTGATATAAAACTGTGTGTCAATCACAGTGTGATCTAAGCTACTACATTTAGCATATGCCATGGTCTCCAGTTTCAGTTGGCATCAGTGCCACCTGGAGGGCTTGTTAAAATATGGGTCACTGGCCCCACCCTGGAGTTTTTGATTCACAGGGTCTGGTGTGGGGCCAGAGGATCTGCATTTCTAATAAATTCCCAGGTGCTGCCGCTGCTTCTGCCCATTCGAGTATGCCAATGAGTCGACTAACCCTAGTGATGGGAGGTGAAAGAGGATTG
This sequence comes from Papio anubis, assembly GCF_008728515.1. Lineage (NCBI taxonomy): Eukaryota > Metazoa > Chordata > Mammalia > Primates > Cercopithecidae > Papio > Papio anubis. The sequence continues at coordinate 163,980,700 of NC_044978.1, read as the reverse complement.
CCCTAAAAATCAGAAGACCTGAGTAGAGCTTTAAGCTCCACCGTATAAATGTCTTGATAATCTTAATCTTAATCTTGCCATTAAATTTCTCCAAATGTCTTCCTTCAACCGTGGGATGCATGTTTTATAATAACATTGTCTTAGAGCTAAATTATACAATATATCTGAAGGTGTTTTGTTAACTGAAAAAAAAAAATCTGAGATTTAATACATTTTCTTAGCTCTCATCGTAATCATATATGTTTGGATAGTGTCTCTGATGAAAACTTTTCAAAAATTGGGGGTGTCCTAGAGGGCTGTGAGAGCAAATCTCTGACCTCCAACAGGCATGGTGGGAGGAAGAATGCAGTGACTGTTGATAACGCTACAAATTAGACATTCCTGAAAAATTTACTAGTGACCAATTTTGCGGTGCTTCTGGAAGCTCCTGTCATTGTTGCCTTTGGAAATATGTCAGTTATTTTAGAAATCAGAGCTGTCTTATCCAATTTTGGGTGAATGGATGAAGCCTCCTGGCCAAGTATGATTGAACATCCCTAAAGAGTAATAGGGTATCAAGAAAGAATAGTATTAAGTATTAAATGAGTAAAAACAAAAACAAGAACAAAAACAAATAACAAGCTATTTTGGCTTTGTGAAGCAACTCACTTTTACTGATGAGCTTTAAAAATCATTGTCATTCTTAATCTCTGGCATATTTACGTACTGTATAGTTACTTTTATCCAAATGTATTAAGGTTTTGAAAAAAAATTAAACTGTAAACCAAAAACCTTTCTATTATTATCAACTGAAATCAAGGTCCCATATTTCATTGACTGTCAACTATCTAATGTGCTTTATCTCTAGTCTCAGCTGGGCCCTCCCTGACCTGAGCTGTTACAGGAGAAATGGGCAACTCTGAATGCTGGTGAAAATTGGAACATCAATGTGTCCTCGAAACAAATCTGTGAAACGTCCTGAGAGAATTGCAAAATTGAGAATCCCTTCCGTGGGGTATCCTGAGATCTTTTATTTGGCCGTTAAACTGTTCATAAAACTTATCATTTCAAGTGGTGACAGAAAATCATTGAGAAAGGTTCCTTCTGTCCAGCAATGACAAAGAAAACATCCCTGCATATTGGTTGTCCTGGTCATGGTTGTTCGGAACCCTGGGTGCATGCCAAATGACTGGCCACGTAGCCCTCAAGGTTTGACTTGAAATATGGTTTTTCCTTAAGCTTTGGGGGTACCTGCTTTCTTGTGTTTTCATAATTATAGCTGGAAGATTTCCCATAGGAGTTTGAATTGTTGTTCAATAGCATTTCTAGGGGTGAATAACAGATAAGGGGAGAAAACATATTTAAGAGTAAAGGAACGAAGGATTAACAGGAGATCCTTGAGAACAGTCTCTAGATCTTAGAAGACTGGCCTATCAGCAGCTGTAAGTTGCAAGTCTAAATCAGTAGCTGGGACTCTAGAGTCAGATAGGCGGTGTTGAATTATTTGTTCCGTCACTCTCTAGTTCTCTGACCTTGAGTAAATAAGCTTCCAGAGCCTCAGTTTCCTCCTTCACGAAATTAGCCTAAAATATTTCCTTCCTCACACATGTATGATAAAGAGTAATGGGATAGTATCTGTTAGTTTCAACTAGATTATTTGTTCCTTTAAAGAAGAGAACAGGCCAGGCACAGTGACTCACGTCTGTAATCCCAGCACTTTGGCAAAGTGGGTGGATCACCTGAGGTCGGGAATTCGAGACCAGCCTGACCAACATGGAGAAACCCTGTCTCTACTAAAAATACAAAATTAGCCAGGTGTGGTGGTGCATGCTTGTAATCCCAGCTACTTGGGAGGCTGAGGCAGAAGAATCGCTTGAACCCAGGAGGCAGAGGTTGCGGTGAGCAGAGATGGCACCGTTGCACTCCAACTTGGGCAACAAGAGTGAAACTCCGTCTCAAAAAAAAAAAAAAAAAAAAAAAGAGAGACAGAGAGAACAAGGTCTCTGTCCATTTTTTAATACATATTGTTTGGAGAAGCTACAATGTACTGGAGACTGGGGCTATCTGCCTCCAGCTGCCTACTCCATCCCAGTATGAATAACTCAATGGTCAGCATGCAGTCGGTGCTTACATATACTTGATTAATTAATTAAATAAACACTTCTCATTTAGCTTCTTTAAAATAAAATGATACAGTGTGGGTCAACTCCTTTATTCACGTCTCATCCTCCCCTAAAATACGTGCAACCTTTAATCTGGACATCCTATTATTTAAAAAATAAAATGGCGAAATTTCTTCACAGGTCTTCCATGTCTTAGTATTTCCTGGGGACATATTTGATTAAAACTTGACATGAGCAAAGTTTTTATTTTACACAGGATGAAATCTATGCAAAGGACCATGGCTATGTCACAATCATAGTTTACATTCTTGAAGTTCGGATCTAATTTTTGATTTAAGCACTTTGCCCCCAATGAAATATTATGTATTATAATGTAGTAGTTAATAAGATCTGATACAGTAACTTTAAATTGAATTTCATTAAAAAATAAGAGCATAAAATGTCTTCCTAATAGTCTTCATTAGGGACAATGGAAAACCATAGTATTTCTATATTAATGCACTAACTAAGATAATTGGGATAATATAAAATACATAGAAAAATAGCAAGTCTGGAAGCCAAAGGAAAAATAACCCACTGTTTTCCAGTTCTTAGTATTTTTGTTTCTAGACTGAGGAGGCTCACCAGATGTCAGGCATAACGTCTTCAAGCAATTATTCTCTTTCATGTGTATAAGTCAGTATTGTCCTGTTTTGTGGTGACCGTAGCCCTTGTTTTGTAGTGACTGCTTCCCTGGGAAAGGCATTGTTCTGAATCTTACTGCTTCATAACAACTGCCACTTGTCCTCCTGATTAGGGCATTGTATGAAAACAGTACATTCATTGCCAGGCTCTCACTAATCTCTCTCCTTTCATCCAGTGCCTCCCTGTTTCTCAGAGAGCTCTGCCTTTGCATTTTTAATTGAATACTCCTAAAAGTTTATATTCATGTATTCTGCTTGCCAGAAATCTCTGTTCATACCGCACTATGAAGGTCTTATCTTTCTCTTTTATATTTCAGTCTGGTTGGGGAGTGAAATTAAGCTTGATTCCCTAATTGGGAGCCACATGGGGCATCCGCGTGATGATAACTGTACCAGAACTCAATAGCTACCCAGCACTCTGAAACAGAAGGTCGCCATTTTGTAAAACCAGAGAAAGTGCTACTGGGCTTTTTGCAGAATTGTCAATCAGGACAGAATGGACACTAATTGCTTCTCCCACAGCTGTTAACATTTCTCTTCAGTAGCCAAGCAACCCTGAAGACAGACAGAAACTCTCTAAGACATCTGAAAATTTTCTGCAGACCTAAGTATAGGCTTCCAAGGTGACATCTGTGATGAGTCGTCCATTGATTAATATAAATGAAGAGCTAACACTTCTGAACAAATAAAATATTTCAGATAAAGAGATCTGACTCTATTGGAAGGATATAGTAATCAGATAAATAAAATTATCCTATATTTACAATTTTTGGGAGTGTTGATATTGTTATAATTGTATGTGTCTCTCTCTCTCACAGTGTTCTCCAAAGTAAATGTGGCCACATCTGGAGATGGGCAATGCAATTTAGTGGGTATGAGAACAAGTTATTAAAACTTCTCTCTATATTCATTTTTATTTAATAATTAAGAAAATCTGTAAGTAACTTATATAACTCAATAGCAGAAAAAAATCTAATTAAAATATGGGGAAATGACTTAAACAGACTTTTTAAAATGAAGATATACCAATGCCCAACAGGTGTATGAAAATGTGCTCAACACCACTAATCATTAGTGAAATGCAAATTAAAACCACAATGAGATAACACCTTATACCTGTTAGAATGGCTATTATCAAAAAGACAAGAGACAATAAGTGTTGGTAAGGATGTGGTGAAAAGGGAACCCTTTGCATTGCTGGCAAAAATGCAAATTGGTAAAGCATTATGCAAAAATGTATGGCAGTTCCTCAAAATGTTAAAAATACGACTGCCATGTGATTCATTATTCCCATTTCTGGGTATATATCCAAAGGAAACAAGACATTGAGATGTGGATGAATCTTGAGGACATTATGCTAAGTGAAGTGACATAGAGAAAGTCAAATACTTCACAGTAAGCGATTATATATGTGGAATATAAGAAAGTGAAACTCACAGAAATAGAGCAGAATTGTGGTTTTCATGGGACGGGATTGGGGGAAATGGGTGCAAATTTAATTACAAGACTGAAAAAGTCCTGGGGATCTACTGTACAGCATCAATGACTATAGTCACAACATTGTGTGCTTGAAATTTGCTAAAAGAGTACATCTGAAATGTTCTTAATGCACGCGCGCACACACACACAATAGTAATTAAATTAAGTAATAGATGTGATAATTTTATGGTGGTAATCATTTCACAATATATACGAAAATGAGAGAAAGTATCCAACTCAGAAGCCAAAATCTTTTAATAACTAATCTTAGAAGAGGCATACATCAGTTTTTCCATATTCTATTCAGCAGAATAAAATAGAAGCATTTTGAATAGAAATGATAGGATAGGATAGGATAGGATAGGATAGAATAGGTGTGCCACTAAGTCCAGTCCATGCTCAAGGGGAGTGGATTATACAAGGGTGTGAATAAAAGGATGCATTCATCTTTGATTTTTGTTTTTGTTTTTGTTTTGAGACAGGATCTCACTCTGTCACCCAGGCTGGTGTGCTATGGCACAATCTCAGCTAACCGCAACTTCCAAGTCTAGAATTCAAGTGATTCTCATGCCTCAGCCTCCTGAGTATCTGGGACCACAGGCACACACCACCACACCTGGCTAATTTTTGTATTTTTAGTAAAGACAGGGTTTTGCCATGTTGACCAGGCTGGTCTCGAACTCCTGACCTCAAGTGATCCTCCTGCCTCAGCTTCCCAAAGTGCTGGCATTACAGGCATGAACCACTGCACCCAGCCTCATCTTTGTATTGATGAGTATCTTTGAGGCTGCTCACCACACAGCACATAATCAAAAAGTCTGGAGACCCCTTCCTTAGAGCAGAAATTAGCCATCTCTTTTCTGTAAAGGTCCACATTATAAATATTTTAAGCTTGATGGGACACATGTGGTCTCTGTTGAATATTTTCTTTAACAACCTGTAAAAAAATATATAAAAATCATTCTTAGCTTGAAAGCCATACAAAAATAGGCAACAGACCAGATTTTATACAGAGACCATAGTTTGACAATACTAGTTCTAGTGGACTGTGAGGCAGATTTTAGCTCAGAATTCAAAAGAGCTCTAGCAATTAAGGCTATCCAATGATAGAACAAGTTTACCCCCCAAAATAAGGTGATTAAATTATCCACAGGGTGATTTAAGCAGAATTATCTAGTTCTCTCATACTGGATGAGGATAGTTGGAATTGAGAGATAAAGCAAGAAGAAATGGACCAGTTGAACTCCTCCCAGAAAATGAGTTTCAAAAGATATGATTCAATAAAAGTGCCTTCTGGATAAATAAAGTTGGAAAATGTATTTACTATATTTCATTATGAGAGAAACACAAACTATTAGCGTATCAAAGTCTCTAAGAAGTAAGAAAACTTGTTTGATTTTGTTTTCTCCAAAATTATTTGAGCAAGGAATCTCCCATTCCCTTTGGTTGTAGTAACACCCCTTACTTTTGTTCCATTGCACAAAGTTAGGAAACAACAGATTAACTGATATGTAAGATCTGTTCTGACTTGAGTCTAGGCATGTAAGATGGTATTTGGTTCCATTAACAGTTAATATTTTCCTGTATATCTATCTCCCTACAATGTTTAGTTCATTTTAACAAACATTTACCAAGTACATGCATTAGGCTAGGCCCTCTTGCTAGGCATGGAAAGGTAAAGATGATATAGCTCATTTCCTCAAAAAGTATATTAATTTCTTCTAGGCTCTGAACTTTAGCACAGTGCTTCTCACACAGAAGGCATTCAGGATAGGTTTATTGAATGAATGAAGAACAAATAAAATGGAGCTGTTTGAATCCTTTGAACCATTTGGGATTATGGACACAGAGGAGAATTCTCTGTCTGTGTCTGTCTCTGTCTCTGTCTCTGTCTCTCGCTCTCTCTCTCTCATGGGGAGAGAAAAGTTCCCTCTGTGTTTATAATCCCAAATATATATGAAGAGAGAGACAGAGTGAATCAATGAATTCTGGATGAAAAGTAACAATGCAATCAGTTTTCCCAATGTGGCCATAAATCTAGATATATGTTCCTGAGCAATCAAACTAAGTTTATCACCATTATAAATTAAGAAGATTAAACTAGAATTGTGCTTCTGAAATTCAGATTTATATTAGTGTCTGCCGCTTTAAAAATAACCCTTGCAGATTCAAGTTGACGTCTTTCCACTAGATGGTTTGATATGACTGTAGCTTTCATCTTTGTATAATAGAGTATTATCTGGTTACAACACATAATTCAATTAACATTATCCTTTAAATTTCTCCATCCTTTGTTGAAATGCTTAAATTTATTCCTCTTTTATCCTTGCCTCTCCTTTTTCAATCTTGGAGACTACTGTCATTAATCTATATCTTTTGAGGTTATCATTTCACTTTAGCTAAGAAGCATTTCATTCTTATCAGCATCCACAGTGCATCATCTGGGCTGTTCTTCTCTATATTGTGTATTGCCATCAATATTCCATCCTTATATATTTTTAATCTCTGCCAAGAATGTTGTATCATCTTCATTTCTGGTCAGATAAAATAAATGTTTCATTGGATATGTAAATGATCCTGTAAGCTAGATGAATTTAGGAGGTTTTGCTTTCAGTGTTGAAATAAGATCTTTGTCCTTAAATCAGACAGTATGGAAACAAATGCAATGTTACATGCTGACATATTTTTAAATGCTATTATTTTAACCTCCCCATGAAGAAAAAAATGACATCTGCGACTTAGGATTTGCTTTGGAAAATGAAGTCTTTTTATTTATTTACAAAAAAAGGAGGATCAAGAGCACTTAGGGAAGCTTTAATTCTTTGTCTATTGCTCCAGCTGTCAAATCATAATAGCATTGGCCTCTGCTTGCCTGGGCTGGAAGCAAATGATGCCCCGCAAAGCAACCTGGGAAATAAAATCCAGAATATTTTAACTGGAAGGAACCTAAAATGATGTCTAGCCTGGCTCTCTGTTTCTAGAGTTGAACATACTAGGACTTAAAGACATTAAATAAAATTAAAAGCTACATGGCTCTCAATACTTGCTAGAGGCCAGATTTCCTGACTCCCAGCTTCATGCTCTTTCCAACTCATCACGTTGTGGTGCCTCTTCTTGTTTACATTTTCCTGAATAGGCAAGTGAGAACTTTGTGAACAGATCACAGTTCTCAGTAACAGATGCCCATTAGGAACCCCGGTAGGAATATTCAAGCAAAGAAGACCTTAAGATAATGAAATAAATATTTTTGACCCACAACTTGTAGGTAGGTCTGCTATAGTAAAGTCAGAGATATGAGCGTGTGGGATAGTGGTGAAGAAGTCCTCCATGGCATTGACACGAGTGGTGGCGTTAAGACAATAAAGGTCCACAGAAAGGAAAAGCATGAATAAGAGGTGGGATGTTTGAAGGTTTTCGGTCCTTGGATGCTCCTGTTTAGAAGTCTAACCTATATTTATTTTAATTGCATTTTACAAAGATATTTAAGATGTTTTGGAATGTTTAAAGAAACAAAAAACAAGTTATTTGTATTTAGATACATCTAAAGGGTACTGTCTTTCTGTTATTTTAAAATTCATTTTTAAAGATCTGAGAAAAAACAGCAGATCATGGAATGCAAAACAAAAGACATGAAAATCAGTGATAAAAGGAATCAATTGAAATTATTCTGATATTGAGAAGCAAATGTCACAAAAAATTCAGATTATAACAAATGCAATAACTTCCATTATGGTTAGGCATCCATGAAAACTAAATCTGCTGTTTATGATTTTGTATGTTTGATGATTGGAAGAATTCTTTACAGACTAGCTTCTGGTTTCTAACATTTCAAACCCTGTTTATTTTCTCATACCTACACACTTTCAGTTATGGGAGTCTCAGCTCATGTTGCCATGTGACCCTTGGACCTGTACCTTTTATGTCTTAAAGTCAGATTAGTCAGTGCTTTAGGTGGCGGGAGTTCCCTAAAGCCATTTCTATATCCAGACAGCTACCAGTAACTTAACTATCGATAGAAGTGACTGTGAATAGAGATACTAAATCTATCCCCATAACCGCAGACTAATTGTGTCCCCCAAAGACTTTTCAATTTATAAAGAAAAGCAGAGACCCAGGGCAGGTAAGTTATGTGGCTTTCTTCATCAGCTGGTTAGCAATAGGGCTAAGACTAGAATCCAAATCTGCAGCTTCTATTTAAGTGGCTTTTTACCTTCTTTCGTTCTTGGATTTTTCCTAGATATCTTTACTATACTTTCCTTTGGGCACTGAGAAGAGGACTTAGAACTTTTCCCAGTTTTCCAAATGGTTGACTGGCATGACACCAATGTTTCCTTAATTTTTTTTTTTTTTTTTTTGAGACGGAGTTTTGCTCTTATTGGCCAGGCTGGAGGACAATGGCGCTATCTGGGCTCAACCTTCGCCTCCCTCCACCTCCCGGGTTCAAGTGATTCTCCTGCCTCAGCCTTCCGAGTAGCTGAGATTACAGGCATGTGCCACCACGCCCGGCTAATTTTTTGTATTTTTAGTAGAGATGGGTTTCACCATGCTGGCCAGGCTGGTCTCAAACTCCTGACCTCAGGTGATCCGCCCGTCTCGGCATCCCAAAGTGCTGGGATTACAAGCATGAGCCACCGCGCCCAGTCCCAAATTTTTTTCTTAATCATGCTTTCTAGATGTAAGATTTTTCAATGGATTCCCGTAACTTTGATGACACAATTGCAGAAAGGTCCTTAAGTATGGAAATTTCACTTTTTAACAGTCTGGTTCCTGCCAGGTTCACCTGTCTTCTCTCTTGCCCTTCTCCTAGGTGTACATATTGTTTCCTTAGGAATTTGTACAGTTCTCTCTCTGTTCTTTTAAAATCGTTTCTTCTCTATGTTGAATCCCCTCCTGCTTCATTTCTGCTTGGCTAATTATTTCGTTTCAGCTTGGGAAATAGATGAAGAAGTTGTACATCTCTTATCAATTTTTCAGTTTCCAACAGTCCCCAAATAAATTGTATGCAGCACCATGAGCCTACAAAATTACCTTAAAGTACAGCAAATGATTGCATTAAAATATCACCTTTTATTCCTAGGAGGAGACTGTGCAAATATTCAAAAGCGATGGTTTGTAGTTAGCAGGCAATACAGTGCAAGCCAGCTCTTGTTTTTAAATGTTATGCCCAGAAGAGATCTTTGAAATTTTATAAACAGATGGATTCTTTTTGCTTGATTCACTAATGTTTTACAATTAACTAATTAACAGGTTTATTGCCAAAATTAGCAATAAAAAGTGTTCAGGAGCTTCGACCAAAGCAGTCTTTTGCAATTACATAGTTACCAAAACAATCTGCATGATAGTTTGAGGCTAAACGTTGCTCAAATCAGAATTTCACCTGCTGTTTTCAAATAAAAGTTGACAAATACAAAAATGAACCCTGTAGATTTTCAGACTCCTTTCATATACACAAGCCTCTGCCTTAATTAATAATAATTACAGGTAACACAAACTATAGTCGGAAGGCTTAAATGTACCCAAATTGCTTTCAAGTGTGCAAAATTGCTTAGCAAACACAGTTCTGAAGGACTATCAGGAATTATTTTTATGTAAAGTCCATCTGCTGTCCTCTAGCTACAGGACCTTAAATGACCTATTCAACCTGATTTCCTACTGTTTCCTACTACAAGCCAGGACACTCTCCTGTCTTAAGAGTTATCATTAGACTGCCCCTCTGACGTTATGCCTCATCCCTCTCCAACACACTCCAAGTTTCTGCTATAGGTAAACCCTTGGAGTTCCTTGAAAACACCACACTCCGCATCCTGCTTTGGCATGAGCTATTTTTCTGTCTGGAACACTTTCTAAGCTCCTTCAGGATTTAGCTTGGGCATTGACTCTTTTGGGATATATTCCCTAATCGACCCCTATTCCTGTCTCCAGAAGGCAGAATGAAGCTTAGGGAGGGTTTTCCATTTGGTGTTCTTTCACTCAGCTGCAAGCACTTCCAGAGAAGAATTGTGATTTCGATTTTTTACAAAAATTCTAAGCTCAGTGAAAATCAGTTGGAAGGAAGGAAGGAATAAAAGGAGAGAGAAAAAGAGAAACCATGCTTTTGTTTGTTTCAATATCTTTAGTACAGACCTTTCTCTCTGCCCAAAACCCTTTGGCTTATATTTCTAGGTTCGTTTCTCAGAACCCTCATGGAAGTTTCAGTTTGTACCAACCCAGCTATTCCTGCTGTTTTTGAGCCTTGCTATAGCCCTTTATTTTTTCTGGCATGAAAAATCTGGTTCACCAATTGGGCTGTAAGCTTCCTGAGTTGGAAGGTATGAGCACTCAAAGGGGCTTACAGATATATATCACCCATTCTAACAATTTTCCCAGTGTGGGAATTCCACCGGCCACAGTTCAGGCACTTCTGCTAATTCTCTTGAAGTTTCTTTGGTGTCCGGACCTTGATAAGCACTTTCTGTGCATGACTAACAATTAAATATTCCTGTGTTTAACAAGATTAAATACTGTTCTTGTGACTTTAATGATGTATTAAATTAATTATCCTTGTACTCTGCTTTGTTCCCAAAGAAACACATGCAATTGAGTACAATTCAGTTATGATCTCTTAACCTTGTGGTATGGCCGGAGTAGTAAATTAAAGTTCAGTATATATGCCTTTATTTAAGTTCCAAGAGTCAGTTTAGTCGATATTTCCTCCTGGAAGCCCTCCACAACTTCTCCATTAGAAGGTAGGTGTTTCCCATCTATAGTTCCAAAGCACCCCTGTGCTTGCCTTTATCATAACACTTACTAGACTTTGTATAACAAAATTTTGTCCTCTGCTTCTTCCACTAGGCTGTAAGTACCTAGAAGGCAGTGACAGTGTCTTCTTCTTCTTGGTGTGGCTACAAACACAGGGCCTAGGATGCGGTACCCTTCTCCCAATCCATCCTCCATGCTGCTCCATGAGCTCTCCTCATGATAGAAACAAACCTGCATCCAACAGTTCCCTGCAAAAAAATCCCCTGAAGGCTCAGGATCTTCTGTAGGAGAAAGTGCAAGCTCTTCATTTTGGAATAGATACCTTTCATACTATGTCTCAATCTACCCCCAAGTCTCATCTCCACCCTCAATGAAGGCACTCAAAACTTCTCAGGATTTACATATCCATAACTCATGTGTTACCTTAAACTTCGGGTGAAGAAAACAATCTTTCTCTTCATTCATCCCAGCTAGATAAATATTTCTTCACTTGGAAATGCCCTCATTTTTCCTTCAAGATTTAGCTCAAATATTATGTACTCTTTGGTATTTCAAAAAAATACTTTGACCCAACCAACCTCATAGTCATCATTCAACTAAAATTTCATTATGCAAGTAATATGAGACAGAACTGAGAGACAGGGACTCACTACGCAAACATGGAACCTCTTTACTTGTTTGCTTCACTCATCCAGCTGGGCAGGAATCCTGATCATGTTGTTCTTGTATTTCTCTTTGGCAAAGTAAAGTGTCTGGCAAGTTATGATAGTTTTCATGAATATGTTCTTGGGCATCTCTTAGTTGTTGATTTGTCATCAACCTAAAGTCAAAATTCCATTTTAACAAGTAGTCTTTGTATGCATCATTTATGAAAATGCAAATGACTATAGATAGAATTTCCATGAATGAAATTTTTCAGATCTCTATAGTAGAGAACTCTCTGCATTAATTCTAGAAGCTGATAATATATTCTTGCTACCATCTTTCAAATCTGTCCTTGTAAAATTCCATTCTTTCCCTTTAACAATTTCCTGTAGTTAATTTTTGTATTACCATTGTCTTTGGCATTGTATTATACATAATGCTTTTTTTTTTTTTTTTTTACATAATGTATGGAGAATTACCTATACAACTTCCTTACTGATAATGGTAATACTGTTAATGCTCAAACTCCTGGAATATTTTATTAAACTGTATACCATTATTTTATCATACTTTCTTCAGGGGCTGAGCAGACACTATTCAGGCAACTTTAAAATACATACAAGCCTTATTAACTGTCATCTTTTTGTTAAACAGTAACCTGTGCTTTGCTTTTCATGGTGGAAAAGTGCTGTATGGGAAGAGATATAGCCCATAAAGAATGAAATTTTATATGCTCACAAGTACTAAGGCAGTTAACATACTGTCTTAACAATGCAGACACTGCTGTCAGACAAACCCATATCCAAGATCCAGAACAGCCTACAATAAATCAAACCAGGAGCATTCAATTCTACTAGGTCTTCTCTCCTCTCCTCTCCCCCTCAGAGAGAACACATCCAAATAGATGTATATACTGTGAAAGGAAAATAAATCTTGGGGCTCCCAAATCACAAAGCTAAAGGGAAAAGTCAAGCTAGGAACTGTTTATGGCCAACCTGCCTCGCATGCTATTCAAAGTCACCCCTCTGCTCACTGAGATAAATGCATATCTGATTGTCTCCTTTGGAGAGGTTTTTATTTCCAATTTATTCCACTGTGGTCTGAGAGAGTACTTGATATAATTTCAATTTTCTTAAATTTACTGGGACTTGTTTTGTGGCCTCTCATATGGTCTGTCTTGGAGAAAGTTCCATGTGCTGATGAAAAGATTGTATATTCTGCGGTTGTTGGGTGGAATGTTCTGTGAATATTTCTTAAGTCCATTTGTTGTAGGCTATAGTTTAGGTCCATTGTTTCTTGGTTGACTTTGTCTTGATGACCTATCTAGTGCTGTCAGTGGAGCATTAAAGTCTCCGGCTATTAATGTGTTGCCATCTATCTCATTTTTAGATCTAGTAGTAATTGTTTTATAAATTTGGGAGCTCCAGTGTTAGGTGCATATATATTTAGAATTGTGATATTTTCCCATTGGACTAGTTCTTTTATCATTATATAAGGTCCCTCTTTGTCCTTTTTAACTGCTGTTGCTTTAAAGTCTGTTTTGTCTGGTATAAGAATAGCTATTCTTATTCGCTTTGGGTGTCCATTTGCATGGAATATCTTTTTCCACCCCTCTACCTTAAGTTTATGTGAGTCCTTATGTGTTAAGTGAGTCTCCTGAAGACAGCAGAAAGTTGGTTGGTGAATTCTTATTCATTCTGTTATTCTGTATCTTTAAGTGTAGCATTTAGGCCACTTACATTCGATGTTAGTATTGAGATGTGAGGTACTGTTCTATTCATCATGCTATTTGTTGCCTGAATACCTTAGTTTTTTTTTTTAAATTGTGTTATTGTTATATAAGTCCTATGAGATTTATGATTTAAGGAGATTCTGTTTTGATGTGTTTCCAGGATTTGTTTCAAGATTTAGAGCTCCTTTTAGCAGTTTTTGTAGTGCTGGCTTGGTAGTGGTAAATTCTCTCAGTATTTGTCTGGAAAAGACTGTATCTTCCCTTCATTTGTGAATCTTAGTTTCACTGCATACAAAATTATTGGCTAATAATTGTATTGTTTAAGGAGACTAAAAATAGGACCCCAGTCCCTTCTAACTGTAGGGTTTCTGCTGAGAAATCTGCTGTTAATCTGGTAGGTTTTCCTTTACAGGTTACCTGATCCTTTTGCCTCACAGCTCTTAAAGATTCTTTCCTTCATCTTGACTTTAGATAACCTAAATGATGACTATGTGCTCAGGTGATGATATTTTTGTGACACATTTCCCAGGTGTTCTTTGAGCTTCTTGTATGAGGATGTCTAGATCTCTGGTGAGGCTGGGGAAGTTTTCCTCATTTACTCCCTCAAATATGTTTTCTAAACGTTCAGATTTTTCTTCTTCCTTAGGAATACCAATTATTCTTAGGTTTGGATGTTTAATATAGTCCCAAACTTCTTGGAGGCTTTGTTCATTAAAAATTGTTTTTTTCTTTGTCTTTGATAGATTGGGTCAATTGAAAAACCTTGTCTTCAAGCTCTGAAATTTTTTCTTCTGCTTATTTGAATTTATTGCTGAGGCTTTCTAGTACATTGTGCATTTCTATAAATGTGTCCCTGATTTTCAGAAGTTGTGATTGTTTTTTGTTTATGCTATCTATTTCACTGAAGAATTTTCCTTTCATATCTGGTATCATGTTTTTTTATTTCTTTAAGTTGTACTTCACCTTTCGGTGATGCCTCCTTGATTAGCTTAATAATCGACCATCTGAATTCTTCTTCTAGCAATTCAGTGATTTCATCTTGGTTTGGATCCGTTGCTGGTGTGCTGGTATAATAATCTTTTGGGGGTACTAAAGAAACTTGTTTTGTCATATTACCAGAATTATTTTTCTGGTTCCTTCTTATTTGATAGAGGGAATATCTGAGATTCAAGGGCTGCTGTTCAGATTCTTTTGTCCTATGGGGTGCTCCCTTGATGTGGTGTTCTCCCCCTTCCCTAGGAATAGGGCTTCCTAAGAGCCAAACTGTAGTGATTGTTTCTGCTCTTCTGGGTCTAGCAACCCAGAGGAGCTACCAGGCTCTGGGCTGGTACTGGGGAGTATCTTCAAAGAGTCCTGTGATGTGATCCATCTTCAGGTCTTGGAGCCATGGATACCAGCACCTGCTCCAGTGGAGGTAATAGGGAAGTGAAGTGGACTCTGTAAGGGTCCTTGGTTGTGTTTTTGTTTAGTGCACCTGTTTTGTGTGGGTTGGCCTCCAGCCAGGAGGTGGTGCTTTCAAGAGTGCATCAGCTGTGATCCTATAGGGAGGATGCAAACTTACCCTAGGGACATCCGGTTAAGTATTCAGGTTTCTCAGGTGGTGGGCAGGGCCATAGAGCTCCCAAGAGATTGTGACCTTTGTCTTCTGCTCTCAGGGCAGGTAGACAAAGACCACCAGATGGGGGAAGGGATAGGTGTGTCTGAGCTCAGTCTCTCCTTGAGCAGGGCTTGCTGTGGCTGCTGTGGAGGATAGGGGTGTGGTTCCCAGTCCAACGGCATTATATTCCCAGGGGTACTATGTCTGCTTCTGCCGAGCCATACAGGTTACCAGGGAAGTTGAGGAAAGCTTGCAGTCTCAGACCTCACCCCACTCCCATGCAGCCCGCAGTCCTAAAGGCCGGTCTCACTCCCACTGTGACCTGCCAACAGCACTAAGTCTGTTTCCAGGCAACTGGTGACTGGAGTTGAGAACTTGCTCCGGACCATGAGCCTCCCCATTGAGAAAGCAAGCCAACTTAGTTTTTCAACATCTCAGCAAGCCTGCAGCAGTAATTTGGTTCCTTCAAAGGGTTTGTGGATTCTCTTAGCTTTCCTGGTATTTCCTAAGGTAGTTCTTAAAGCAAAAGTTCACTCTGTCTGTCAGAGCAGGAGCTGCAAGTCCTGCCTCCTATCCACCATTTTAATCTCCTATCTGCCGTCTTAATCTCCTATCCCTCTTTCTTGAAACTTAATGTTTTTCCAATGCCCTACAAAAAGCACTTATTATTATACTTTAATAAGGTGGTGTCAGGGAGGAGGGTATGTTGAGAGTTTTAAAGAAAATAAGAAGGGCTGGAGTGGGGCATTTAACTGCCAGAGCTCATTCTTCTTCCTCCTAGGGCCCAGGTCTCCTCTAGGTGGGCATAGGCCTATGACCATATTTTAAAAGATACGATTTGTTCAAGAGGGATAGGATTACTTTCAAAGCACAATAAAAGGGAATATAGAGGTTCTAGAAACTCATAACCTTGCAGAATTGGGAAAGCCAAAAGGTCTGAAAGCAGCAACTAGCAAAGCCTGTCAATAGATAAAATGACTCAGGATAAAATCACATTAATGGTGTGGCCACCACATTCATTGTTCCAGATAATATTAAAATATCTACAATTAAACTGAGAAAGAGAGAGGGGGGAGAGGGGGAGAGAGAGAGAGAGACAGAGAGAGAGGAGGCAGAGAGAGAGAGAGAGAGAGGTGGGGGACAAGAAAACAAAGAAGTAAATTATATCTAAAAACAAAGTTTCTAAGAACACTTATGATATCATTATTGGCACATGTAAATGACTGGAAGCAAATAAATCAGAAGTTTATTAAATTTATAGGAAAGCTTTATTGGCAAATAAAATATGAACCTAGATTTTAAAGAAATATGCTTCTAAGATTTAAAACAATGCTTGGGTTTTAACTTTCTTTTTTTCTTTTTTTTTTCTTTTTTGAGACAGAGTCTCGCTCTGTCGCCCGGGCTGGAGTGCAGTGGCCGGATCTCAGCTTACTGCAAGCTCCGCCTCCTGGGTTCACGCCATTCTCCTGCCTCAGCCTCCCGAGTAGCTGGGACTACAGGCGCCCGCCACCTCGCCCGGCTCGTTTTTTGTATTTTTTTAGTAGAGACGAGGTTTCACCACGTTAGCCAGTATGGTCTCGATCTCCGGACCTCGTGATCCACCCGTCTTGGCCTCCCAAAGTGCTGGGATTACAGGCTTGAGCCACCGCGCCCGGCCTGGTTTTAACTTTCTATAAGCACTTTAAGGAAACCAAAATGGAAATTAATGCTGCATTAATGGTATTGTTTATGTAAGAAAGATGACAAGGAAGTCAACTCGATAAACTTAATTTGAAGAGAAGACACTGGATTCACATCCAAAGATTTGCAGCTACTAATATCTTAGGTATGTATGCATCACTTTTATAATTACAAGAGAAGAGATCTTCTAATAACCTTGAATCTATGTGTACATTTTAGTTAACTTGTAGTAGACTATGTGTATAGAATGTTTTTTGGAGGTGTTAATTTTGTTGTAGTTTGGGATAAGAAGGCAGGGTTATAGCTCAGCATTGCATCATCATCAAACAACTTTTAAGGGGCCGTTTTACATCCTTCATTCTTGAAAATGTTGTTGGGTGATTTCTCTTTGGTCAATCCTTTTTAGTTGTTTGTTCCTGCTTCTTACTTTCTTCATTGTTTCTGTCTTCTGCAGTCTTTCCCCATTTTTTAGACTCTGGATTTAGGTCTATTTTTTTATACCCAAATAAATATTGATATACTTTGTATAACATTAATACTGTGATACTGATCTATTTTGTATACCAAGGCAGTTCTTATCCTTAGGAGGATTTTTTTGTCTTTGATTTTAAAAATTAACTGTTTTTCTTAACGACTTTTATTGGTTGTTTTGTGCCATTATAATTTGCCAGTCTCTTCCATATACTATCTTATTTAAAACCTCATAGCAACCTTACCAGGAAGGTATTATAAGTTTCATTTTACAGGTAAGAAAATGGAAGACTAGAGAAGTTAACTTGCCCAAGGACATAAACTAGAAGTGGTTAAATTTAGTCTTGAAACCAGAATTGCCTGATTCTTAGGCTCCTATGCTCAGGCTTTCTTATCATAGTATCACATTGCCTTCTACCCTTTTTGGTATCACTTGAGCCTCAGCTATATCCAGCTCTAAACCACCAGCATTATCTAATTTCTTTCAATGTTAAACTAAATGGGAACTGAACAATCCACTTTTTCTAATCTACTATGGTGGGGGGAGGAGGCGGATTTGGAACTAGTTTTTCCCCTATCCAGTCAAACCAAACATAATGAAAGTTCCTCTATAGTTTTCCTCTAAAATGATTTCAGTTCAGACGTTCAGTTCTCTCTTCAGCATGATCATTAGACTATTAGCTTCAAAATGACAGTTTTGTGCATTTTTCATCTGTGGATCTCTAATATCTCCCAATATGCCCAGCATGTAGTAGGCATCCATATTTATTAAATTGAAGAGTTCTTTTCTCCTTTTTGTTGCAACTTACAACTTCCCTTAGATTTCCTCTCCAACCCTCATTTACGCTGATGGTCATCTCCAGGTGACTTGGGTCAAGTCATTGAATATGTGTAACTCGGAGTCTCACAAAATTCCAAAAGTATTGTTCTTTGAGAAGAGAACAGAATTACTAAGAGAGAAAATAATATAAATAAAAGCAATAAAAATGAAAATAAAAATTATTTCTCCTCCCAAATTATCAAAAATAAAACTAAGGTGATACTTAGTGCTGGCAAGGGTGCAATAAAAGGAACAGGCTCATTTTTGCTACTGAGACCATAAAGTGGTACGACCTCTGTTCAAAAGTAATTTGTCAACGTGATCAAAAGCTGAACAAGCATTCTTACTGTCGACTTCATTTCCTAAATGAGGAAAGGCTTCACAGGTGAAAATTCTCATCACAGCTTTATTTTTAAGAAGCCATCTACCACCTAAATATCCAGAAATATTAAAATATGATTATATAGGCTATAGCAATTCATATTAGTATAATACTATACATCCATTTAAATTATGTTTGAAATAACTTATAATAATGTATAAAATTCTATTTTTCTTAGTCTGGTCCTTTAGGAAGGAGAATCTGAGATGAAGGCTTGTGTGCAGGTCTTTTTCTTGGGGGGATGAGATTCCATGGTGCAGGTATGCAGAACACAAGAGAGTGGCATAGAAAGAGCCAAAATAAGGATGTGTTTTTGTGTTGTTCATGGCTGACTGCAGTTCAAACCCACCAGGAACTTCAGAGGTGTCTTATCAAACAGAGATCAGACTATCTTCCTCAGTAACAAAATGGTGAGATCCTGCCTCTCTTTGGTCAAGAGTGGCCTCATGCACAAAACTCCAGGTTGTACGTAGGGTCCCCACGAGTGCTCCTGTTGGTAGAATCAGAGAAGTCTTCAGGCTGGAAGCAAAAGTTTGCATGAGACCCTCTCCAACTGTGCCTGCCTGAAGCCCATCAAAGCCTGCCTGGAAATGGCCACTCTTGCAGTGCTTGGAGTTAGTGGTGAGAATGAGGGGATAGTGGACTGATATAGATTCTCCATTAACTCCAAGATGCACTCACTGGATTGTTATAATGTTGTGAGAGAAAGCTAGGAGCTAAAGTTACATGCTCAAGAGTATCTCAATTGATTCATACATTTAGTAGTCTATTGAGTGCCAGATATGTCCCTGGTCCTGTGAAATCAATGAATAGGACAAAACTCTTTTCCTCTTGGGAGCACACATTCTAGTGCAGGAAGAGGGTTTTGGGACAGGCCTGGGTAACAGACAACAAACAGGTAAATAAGCAAAGTAATTAAAGGTTATGATTAGAGCTGGGCTAGAAATGAACAGGTACAAAACAAATTAACAATGCAGCAACACTTAGAAAAACGACTCGTTAAAGATACAACAGAATGTTATCAGTGGTAGTTTCTGAGTAGTAGAGCTTATGTCATAATATTTCTGTGTTTTCTAAATTTCCTATAGTCAGCGTAAACTTTTCTTAATAATCGGAAAAATCACAATATAATTATTATTAAAAATTATTGAAAGAAAAGTCATTCCTCATTACCTGGGTAGTCCCTGGAAATGTATCTATACTCCACTCTGTACTTGGTCTTCTTTCTGTGTGACTTTGAGCTTTTCACAGCCTTTCAGAAATTTCACACAGAGAAAACAGATGTGGGTTGTGTGTGTGTGCGTGTGTGTGAATAAAAAGAAAATCCCAGAAAACAGGGACATTTCCAATGTTGCTGTGCCCTTAACACAGAACTTGGTGAGCCAGTGCTTCTGAAATATAACTTATCCCATTTTCTACTTGCTAACAAGGCCAGGATCCATGAAGTTGATTCTTGTTTTGGGTTTTGGTGCCTGAGCATTTAAATTAATGGTTTGAGAGTAAAGTCTATTACTGTATGCAGCATAGCCAGCAATTGTTTAAATTCAGAATAAACTATGGAGAGACTTACATTTTCAGTTTTCAAGGTGCCTACCTAGTACTGTGATTGGCAACTCAACATTGCTTTCCTGTTCCCTATTACAAGGTGTCGCCAGAAACACAAATCTGTAAGGGACTCTGCCGCTTACCATCTGCTTGATACTCAGGGTCTCCAAATGGCCCCAAAAGGTGGTGGCTGTTTGCAGCACTCGGACTTCTGAATTACATTAAGTACCAGTCTGAATTTTCTATTTGGCTGACCTCTAAAGAATGACAGAGGAGACCAGTGCAGACATCAAATGCCCAGCAAAGCAACCTTTCGGGACAATAGTTGCTCCCGTCCTGGATGCCAGTGTGGCCAATTCAGCAATTGTGTCTTTCCCAGGGATAAAATGAATATTGTGTCAGTGAAGCTAGAATCATAGAGTGATGATCTGAGAATCAGTGAGAAGAAAGACGCTGACCTTGGAGAGGTTTAAGAATGCCTTACGAACAGCTATCCAGAACATAATTAAAGGCATTTTAACATCATAAGCCTTGAAGAATGCAAACCATCACTACTGCACACTGGGGAGTAAAAGCTATTGCTTTTATAGCTGCAGAGCTTATGGTCAGAAGTGATATGAAATATTAGAAATGTGACAGTTTTATAATAATTTTATTCTTGCTCATTGTGATAATTTTCATTTGCAGCTTTTTACCTTTGAATATCTTGAATTGCATTAAGCCTTTCTCACTCCATCTTTGTCCTGTAACATTAGGGGCTGTGGTTTTAATCTAAGGAATTACAGTAAATGCTATAGGCACAAGCAAACAGATAATGGTGTTTATGATGCTCTTGTTATTTGAAGAATTAAAAGTTCTGAGTGAATTTGCCTCCCAGTTAATAAAAGTAATAGAGCCCTAAGTGAAATACGGCATCTTATTTCTTTTTATATTGTCACTAACTCTTCCTATATCCTATTTCCTCTCTTAGTTGCTGTGTATTTTGGTTATGGAAAGGGGGACAGAATCATTTCTGTCAAGTAATTTATTCTGTTCTGTTTTTTTTCTTAACTGTATTCTTCTCCCAAATACCATACGCCTTCTCTTTTTTGAATAACCCAAGTTAGAATTAGCACTCGAGTTCATCTAGTTTAAATATTTTCATTTATCAGGTGAGGTAAAATACAGTCACAAGGCAACAGAGAAGCAGATCCAGGGCTAAAGTCTAGACCCAACACCATGAAAACCGTAGCTGACACTCACTGAGCATTTGCTAGGTGACAGGTAGAAGCTCTGAACACTTTGTACGCATGAACAGTTTTAAGCCTCAGAGCGTCTGTCTGAGACAGGTCTTGCTATTCTTGCCACCCCCATTTTGTAGTAAAGTAAACTGAGGCACAGAAAGTCTAGGGTACGTACCCAAGGTGATACTCTTCCTGGGTGCCTCTAGCTGAATAAACCGGGTTGTTGGACATGAACTTGCACATTCTGCTGCATTCGAGTGCCTGAGGATCTTCACAAGGTTCTTTCCTTCCTTTCTTGCCTCAGAACGCTTTCTAGGAAGTATTGGCCATTCAACATTCCTTTCCTGTTCCTTATTACAAAGTGTTGGCAGAAATGCAGATCTATAAGAGACTCTGCTGCTTACCGTCTGCTTGATACTCAGGGTCTCCAAATGGCCCCAAAAGGTGGTGGCTGTTTGCAGCACTCGGACTTTTGAATTGCATTAAGTACCACTCTGAATTTTCTGGCCTATTGAAATGCATTAAGTACCAATCTGAATGTCTGCATTCACATGTAGAGTCACACACAGGTGTGTACTGTGGACTTGTTTTGATGCTGATTTGTTAACGGGTTCTCTGTCCATGGCTGACAATGCTGTTAAGCACAGCAGTTGGTCTTTTGAGGGGTTTGTAAAAGAAACAGGGAATGTGGTGCTTGGCTTTGAAAGTATTAAAATGTAATTGTAGAGTCAAAGCAGTTAAAATAAAATCACATGAAATGTACTGAGTAATTATTATATGGAGTACAGGGTACCAAATATTCATTAACTTATGATCAAATCAGGATCCAAAAGGCTTGTTGTTAGTTTATTTATTTAAAAGTCCTGGAATACTGAGGTTGGGGGTGGTGGCACATGGCTGTGATCCCAACACTTTGGGAGGTTGGGGCAGGTAGATCTCTTGAGGCCAGGAGTTCAAGATCAACCTGGCCAACATGGCGAAACCCTGTCTCTACTAAAAATACAAAAATTACCCGAGCGTGGTGGTGCGTACCTGCAACCCCAGCTACTTGGAAGGCTGTGGCATGAGAATCGCTTCAACCTAAGAGGCAGAGGTTTCAGTGAACATAGACTGTGCCACTGCACTCCAGCCTGGGCAACAGAGAGAGACTCTGTTTCAAAAAATAAATAAATAAAAATTTTAAAAAATAAAATAAAAATAAGTTGAAAAGTTTTGGAATACTTTACAAGCAATCTTTTTGAGCCAATTTATATAAAGGTAAGTTTTGTAGAAGAACTGTGACTACTTGAAATTTCTGATTTTTTAAACCTCTGAAACATTTTCTAAATATTCTTTTTAATTTTTAAAAATCGCTAGTAAGTTGCAATGTGATCATACTTTAAATATGCTATTATTTAATAAGGGACTTGATGGTCACATCTCAGGAGACCACACCCAAAGAGCTATGGTTGGTTGGCAAATTGCTTCACTTTTCATGAGAACCTTTCTGACTGTGAAAGTGTAAGTTGAACATTCATAACAAAGGAAACATCCGAATTATACATTATGGGAGATACAAAGATAACAAAAGTATTCAAAACACAGTTGCTGTGTTTAAGAAATAGAGAATTCAGTTAAGAGACAAGACAACAACATTTCTAAGATCCCCTTCTGATTATTCTGTGAATTTATACAAGGGTTAGATTACTTTCACCGAAGTATAATACTCAAAATCAGTCCAATGGTGAGTTGGAAAATGAGTGGCATAGATCAGACTGGAAAAAAGTGTCTGAACAGATGTCAGGAAGGAGAGGGGGTTTGAGCTGAACCTTTAATGATGGATAAGTTTTAGAAAGGTGGATAGAGGTGAAGAAAAAGATGGGACATTCCATCTCAATGTCAAAACCAATGATCATGGAAACCGTAACAGGAACCAACTTGCACTTCCCTTCCACTTTCCATCTCTTCTGTACTTGCTGCCAATAAGCAGGTGCTAGTCAGACTGCTCAGATTCTAAAGTGCTCCTTGGGCCATATTGTTGTTACGGCATAGCTGAAGTCCTTAAAGGTGGAAATGGCATCTGCCCCTCTCCCTTGTGATTTCTCTTTATATAATAAGTAGATTTATTGGCCGGGCGAGGTGGCTTATGCCTGTAATCCCAGCACTTTGGGAGGCCGAGGCGAGAGGATCACGAGGTCAGGAGATCAAGACCATCCTGGCTAACACGGTGAAACCCCGTCTCTATTAAAAATACAAAAAAATTAGCCGGGCGTGGTGGTGGGCGCTTGTTGTCCCAGCTACTCGGGAGGCTGAGGCAGGAGAATGGTGTGAACCCGGGAGGGAGAGCTTGCAGTAAGCCGAGATCGCGCCACTGCACTCCAGCCTGGGCAACAGAGTGAGACTCTGATTAAAAAAAAAAAAAATGTAGATTTATTATAGGAAGAGCCTGCTATCCTAAAAAATTAGGTTCCTTAATTTTTCAATTTCCCTTAGAATATGGCAAGTATTTCAGGTCAAGGCCTGCTCTCCATTTTTACCACTCATTCATTTGTTCTCTCTTTTTCCCTCTTCTCTGTGCCCTCCTCTCTGTCTTGCATCTCTTCCTCCCTCTGTCCTCCTATGTATTTAACAAGTATAATTGTCTCAACATTTCAATTTGTGGGAAGAAAGTTTAAGGTCCAGTTTAGCTCTCCAGACAAAAGCTTACTTGTTCCAATTCTGTCATGTAACAGATCGAAATGGAATGAGGATCTCATGCTGCCATTAGTGGTTCTTTTATTCTAAGCACTCTGCTCCTATGTTTTGCACATATCTTTATTGGAAACTGTATGGGGAGATAAGGATATTTTTCAGGGCAATGTGTAAGCATTCTTAAGTCCTTGGCTATTCAACATTTACGCTAATATTAATGTAAAATGTTCTGGAAGAGGGTACCTTCAGTTTATCTTTGCTATACCAGTAGGTAAAGAACTATTAGGTAACTTGATTACAGAAATTTGGGATGGTATTAAGATAGTTATAATTTTCTTTAAATTATGTTTCTGTTACACTGGATAATTCATTTGCTAAGTGATGAAGATGAGATTTTTCTTAAAGCCTGATATGGTTTGGCTGTGTCCCCACCCAAATCTCAACTTGAACTGTATCTCCCAGAATCCCGACGTGTTATGGGAGGGATCCAGGAAGAGGTAATTGAATCATGGGGGTGGGTCTTTTCCGTGCTAGTCTCGTGATATTGAGTAAGTCTCACGAGATCTGATGGGTTTATCTGTGGTTTCTGCTTTTGCTTCTTCATTTTCTCTTACTACTAACATGTAAGAAGTGGCTTTTGCCTCCCACCACGATTCTGAGGCCTCTCCAGTCATGTGGAACTGTAAGTCCAATTAAACCTCTTTTCTTCCCAGTCTCGAGTATGTCTTTATTAGCAGCGTGAATATGGATAAATACAAAGCCTCTACTTGTGTTAAGTCACTTGGCTGGTGTGTGCGTATGTGTGTATTTGCTTGCATGTACAAACCTCATGCCAGTCAACATGGTAATGTCACCTTCGTTTATCTGATATTTAACTATTGTAAAACTTAGCCTCTGTACTCTCAGTTTTAAAGGAGTCCTCCTTTAGACCAAATTCATAGTTACTTGCAAAGACATTTTATAACTTAAAGTTGCAAAACAAATGTCAAGCAAGCAGTATCTAGACTAGTGTTCCTCAGATTGTGGTTTGTGGTGTATCTACATCAAAACTACATGGAGCATGTGTTAAAAATGCAGATTCACTTACTTTAACACAGATCTACTGAATAGACATTTTGAAAAAAATTGCAGGAATCTATGTTTTTCACACGTTCCTTATGTTATTCATTAGGACACCCAAGTTTGATAACAAAGGATGCTAAAATCTATTGAGCCTACACATCTAGAAGTATAGATGTAGCCAAATATTGCAAAATCTTGCACAATTGGTTAAAGAACAGACCTGACTCCATCTTTGGCCATTTGTGATGTGGCATCTGTCTAGTTTCATTGGACAATCCTTTCAATAACTTTCTTTACTACATCCATAGTAGCTTCTATTATATCTGAAGTCTGGCCATTTGCCTGAGAGTGATGGGATGTGATTGTGACAGTTTTAATATAGTTTCCAAACATTAATTCTTTAAGCTCAGCAGATTTACAGGCAAGCCCATGTTCCAAAGTAGAATGTACAGCAATTTATGCATTACAAATAACTGGCAGACTGCGCTACTTCTGCAGCAAATATTTAAGTAAATTAGAAGGAGTTGGAGAGATTTTGATAAGTCCTGGAATAGTTCTGGTGAGTTTATCTAAATTCTTGACCAATGTTTCATTTCCCAAGGAGTGTTTGCTTCATTTGACAGGAAAATGCCAGATATGTTTTAGTTTTCCGTTGTGTTTTCTGTCGCCATTATCGGAATATATTTGAAGCCGTAGCTAAAAGCTAAGCCAACACTTTATGTAGTTTGGCCAAGATAATAAGATGTCGGCTTTCTGTAATGTTGATTCTTGAGCATATTGAAAATTGATTCACAGTACTTTCTATCATCCAGCTTTATTTTTATTCATACTGAAATGCAGTGCTTTGGAAGGTAACAAGAAGATGACCAGCAATTTTCAGAAACTATGCTTTATTAAATAGTATAATGTGTATCAAGTACTCAACACAGAACCTGACACTTAGTAGAATTGAATTAAATAGTTACAAATACGTTTTCTAAAAATTAATTAACCTTACCCTACTTCCTCTGTTATACAAAGTGACAATTCAACCGGAAGTCAGGAGTTAAATATGCATACTTCAAGTCAGGAGTTAAATATGTATACTTAGAGAAAAACTTCAGCACTAACCTGACCACATAAAAATTATAGAAAATGAATGTTTCCTGGAGGGACTGATGCCCACCCAACAGCATCACCAACCTCCTTCCTATCTTGTAGAGCCACCCTTCCAAAGCCTACAGAGGCTGAAATGCCAGTTCCTTGCTTGCCTGGCCTCCCTTGCTTCCAGGGCATTGGCTTGGGTTCCAAACCTGACCAATAGGACCTAAGACTAAACCAGTTGAGGATGTTGTCAAAGACTTTCCACCCTAATATAAGAGAAAGACAAACAGGGAACACACCTTTCCCGATTTTCCCTGCTTTTTATATTTTTGTATGTGTGTGACGGTGTATTAGGCTGTTCTCACATTGCGATAAAAAAAGTACCCAAGACTGGGTAATTTATGAAGAAGTTTAATTGGCTCATGGTTCTACAGGCTGTATAAGAAGCACTGCTGGGGAGGCCTCAGGAAACCTACAATCATGGCAGAAGGCGAGGCACGGCATGGTGGTGAACAAAGCACGTCTTTCATGGTATCAGGAGAGAGAGTGAAGGGGCACTGTCACACACTCTTAAACCATCATATCTTGTGAGAACTCGCTCACTATCACAAGAACAACATAAGGGAAATCCGCCCTGTGATAGTTAATGTTGAGTGTCAACTTGATTAGATTGAAGGATGGAAAGTATTTTTCCTGGATGTGTGTGTGAGGGTGTTGCCAGAGGAGACTCACATTTGGGTCAGTGGACTGGGAGAGGTAGACCCACCCTCAGTATGGGTGGGCACCATCTAATCAGCTGCCAGCATGGCTAGAATAAAGCAGGCAGGAGAACATGGAAAGACTAGACTTGCTGAGTCCTCGGGCCTCCATCTTTCTCCTGTGTCGGATGCTTCCTGCCTTCGAACATCAGACTCCAAGTTCTTTGGCTTTTGGACTCTTGGACTTATGTCAGTGGTTTGTCGGAGGCTCTCAGGCCTTTGGCCACAGACTGAAGGCTTCACTGTTGGCTTCCTGACTTTTGAGGTTTTGGGACTCAGACTGAGCCACCAGTGATTTTCTTGCTCCTCAACCTGCAGATGACCTACTGTAGGACTTCACCTTGTGATCATGTGAGTCAGTTCTCCTTAATACACTCTCTTTCATATATACATATATCCTATTAGTTCTGTCCCTCTAGAGAATCCTGACTAATTAACATGCCCCCATGATCTAATCACCTCCCACCAGATCCTTCCCCCAGTATTGGGGTTTACAACTCAACATGAGACTGGGGTGGGGACACTGGGCCAAACCATATCAGAGAATGCGATGCTTAGAGTTATGGCAGCCATCATTAGACCATGAGGATGAGGATCCAAGAGTATCACAGAGAAGCTGACATAGAGCCTTGGTATTACTGAACTGTTGAATGAATCCTGCATCCATCCAGACTCCTTTTTATGTGAGCAAGCAAACCTTTATCTCAAAGCCTCTTTGTTTTTTGTTAAGCTGTTTCTTGAAACCAAAAACATTCTATTGGATACACCTTTCTAAAAGTTACACTCTTTTTCTTTTTTTTAGAATATAATCTCCATGAGGGAAGAAATCAAGTCTATGTCACTCCAAATTACAGTGACTTCGGCATGATGAAATTTTTTTTTCATTCTTACATACAGTCTGGGCTGCTATAATGGCTCTGTGCTCTTGTGATGTGAACAGATTCCTTTTATCACGTTGCTCTGCCATCCATGGGGTGCTGTCCTCATCTATAAAGTCCAAGATGGCTCCCCACAGTGTCTACATCCCAGACAGCAGAAAAGAGGAGGGGGAAGCAGAGGAGGCACCTTCCTTTTAAAGGCACCACCCAGAAGTTGAACGCATCACTTGGCTTATTATCTTATTCATCACAACTTAGTCACCTGGCTACAAGGACAAGGATAGCTGGGAAATGAAGTCTTTACTCTGAAGCCATATGCCCAGCTGAAAGTTCCACTATTGTACTTGAAAGAAAAAGCAGATATTGGGGAGCAAATAAGTTTCTGCCATAGCATCATTAATAAGAATGAATAATACATAAAAATAGACTTGAAAGATTTTTAAAAATTAGTACTTGTTTTATGCAGGTGTTTCACTATGCTCTTTTACAAAATTTTCTCAGTCATCACAATAACCTTATGACAGAGAGAGCATTATAATTCCCACTTTGCAGATGTGGAGTGAAGTCTAAAGAGTTCAGGCAAGTTGACTGGGCGCGGTGGCTCACGCCTGTAATCCCAGCACTTTCGGAGGCCAAGGCGGGTGGATCACCTGAGGTCAGGAGTTCGAGACCAGCCTGGCCAACATGGTGAAACCCCATCTCTAATGAAAATACAAAAAAATGATCTGGGCGTGGTGACGCATGCCTGTTATCCCAGCTACTCAGGAGGCTGAGGCAGGAGAATCGCTTACACCCGGAAGGTGGAGGTTGCAGTGAGCTGAGATTGCGCCATTGCACTCCAGCCTGGGCAACAAGAGCGAAACTCCATCTCAAAAAAAAAAAAAAAAAAAGAGAGTTTCAGCTAGTTGCCCAAGGTCATACATTGAGTAATTAGTGAAACTTGCATTTAAGTCAAAGTCAAAGTCTACCTTCCTTTTTTTTTTTTTGTTTAGACGGAGTCTTGCTCTGTTTTCACGATGCTGGATGCTGGATGGCTGGCTCACTAGCACCTGCCCCCAGCACCCCAACTGCCTCACCCTGATTTTCTGGTCTGTGTTATGTTTAATCACATTTCAAATTTTCTTGTAAATTCTAAGGGCTTACATTTCTTTTTTAACTACTTACCTCTTATTCCGGTTTTCTGCTTCCCTTGAGTTTTATTCTCTACTCTGTATCTTTATAGCACTAGCTCCAACATGGTACACACCTTTATCTCTCCTTGATTATCCTCCCCACCCCCAGTGTCAGTTATTAAGTAATTGTCTCTCCACTCCAAATTGACCCTTCTGTATTCCTTTCTGGGATGCAGGGCTAAAGCTGGACTCAGCCACCCCCTTTGGCTTTGCTTGCTTCTCCCTAAGTTCTGCCAAGAGGAGGTGCTAGAAAGAGATAATGAGCCACACCGGAGGGGAGAAAGGATTCGCTTCTTCCTGTTTCTTTCCTCTTCGCTTATTCAACTTCCAGTTCATGTCAGTATCACTCAGGAGATGCTCCCTCACCCTAGCAGCTGAATGCATGTTGAAGTTTTTCCAAAACTTGCAAGAACACCCTCATTACATACCCTCAGGGACACCAGTTCCAGCCAAGTAGAGCCCCCTCCTCAAAAGTCTGAGTTTCAGCTTCCCTGGATCTCTCACTGTTTTGATTTAATGATGTCAACTTTCCCCCTTAGTTTTCCCAGTCCCAGAGGCAGTAGCCCCTTGATGCAATTGCTACTTCCGTAATACTTTACAGTTATACTAAATTATATTATTAAGTTATACTAAACTTCTCCGCACTCCAACTCCTTTAGAAGGCAGAAGTGGCTATGGTCAGTTTTACACTTTTTTAAAAACTCAATTATATGTTGGCTTGTTTTTGTTTTCCTGAATAGTTCTGTGTTTTCATTCCTAGAGAAATCAGGAAACTGCATAGGTAATGCTGGGTGAGGGCAGGATCCCATTCTGCTTCTCTGTCTGCTTCACACAGAGGTGGGCACAGTCTGGAGGGCACAGTGGAAACTTTGTGAGCTCTTGCATATTCATCGTTACCCAGAAGTTGCTTTGGTTCTCAGATGATTGAGTTGATTGAATCATGCTGGGGCTCTGGTAAGCTCAGAAGCATGATAGACCTGCAAACACCTTTACTCTCAAATCTCTGTCTGAGGAAGAAAAAGGACACTCATGATGTTGCCCACTCAACAGAAGGCAAGACCAAGGCAGAGCAAGAAAGTTGACTAAGCTTTCAAATTAGACTGCAGCAGAGACCAGAAACAATCAGGTTCTCGGACTGCTTTCTCCTAAACCCCCTAGACATGGGAGGACAAAATTGACCTTTAAGGGTGAGATTCATTTTTGTTCTCTGACCTCTCTCATTGGCAAGTAAAATCTTTCATTTTCCTGGCCCGCTATTCTGGCACTTTCCACGGGCATAAAATTCACTTCAGAGACGGAAAATAAAAGTGAGATCAAAGGCTCATATAATTTCACTTCTCATGGGGAGAGAAAGCCTCTGCTAGCAGCCTGCTTTCCAGGAGTCATTCAAACCACCCAGCCTCTATTCTCCATAGTGAGTTAGAAGCAAGGAAGAGGACTTGGTGTTTATTTCTGCAGTCACTAGTGATACCAGCCGTGGCTTAGGTAGCCAAGGTAAAAACACTATTTGGAGACACTGAGAGATGAGAGTGAACCATAGGACTTCCACCAGAGGGATGGGGTGGCACATTGAAGTCCTTCAAGACTGCAGAAAATTGGAGCCCTACATTCACTTGGTTTAGAGCACTTGCTTGGCTGTTGCCAGTCAAACAGCCGTGTCTGAGCTTTTCGCCAAGTGATGTTTCCTTGGTAGTGTCTGGCACTGTGGATACTGTGGCTCAGTAATTGACTGATTGCATCTCCAAGCCTAGCATTTAAGTCAGGCTATTTTTATTTTATTTTATGTTGTGACAATGGCAAATCCTGCCACAGGAGGGGTGAGCTGATATGATAAGTTGCTTTGAAGATTGAGTGATATTTAATATTTTGAGTGACTGCATCTTGTCAAAGCAATTGGGCTCTTCAAGGACATGCTATCCATGTTTGAAATGGTATGTCTGGGGCTGCCACTGCATAATCGACTGTGAAATAAGCCCCTTGGAAAGGACAGTTACTCCTGGGTCCTCAAATGCAAGTCAAGTCTCCCGTGGCAGTGAGAGGGAGGGTCCTGTTCGGTTTTAGTCAGGAATGAAAATGACTGTTGCTTTTACTGCACAGCATCAGCTAGTGTGTGCAGTGTAACCTCACCACGGCATTACAAAGATGTAAGCACAGCCCAGGTGATCATCCAGCAATAGATCATAGTAAGAGTGGCTGTTATGAACAATCCATGCATCCATCAATTCATCAACCCATCCTGGCATTAATCAATTATCCAAAAAAACAGTTACTGGGAACCTACTATGTGCCAGGTAAACACATAGGTACAAGGAATGAGGAGACACAAGGTATGCTCCTTAAACATACCATTGAGTAGAAAATGTGAAAGAGAGAGAGCAGAGAGAGAGAGAGAGAGAAGTTACATCTATTAGAACTGTACCATATGCCAGAAATTATATCTTTTTTAAAATTATTAGTTTTTTTTAGAGACAGAGCCTTGCTATGTTGCACAGGCTGGTCTTGAACCCCTGGGTTCAAGCAGTCCACCTGCCTCAGCCTTCCAAAGTGCTGGGATTACAGGCATGAGCTACTGTGCCTGGACCCAGAAATTATATATCTTATGAAGTTCTTCAACCACTTTATCAAGTGTCCATTTCACAGATGAGGAAACTGAGATTTAGGGCTGTTAAATAACTAGCCCAAGGTCACACAGCTCATAAAGAACAGAACTGGAATCCGGCTCAATTTGAATATGTACTTCCTTGCTGCCTTAATGGTGCATTAGAGAGAAGCTTCGTTAGTAGCCATAAAGTGATTGACACTTTGTTTTCTCACAGTCACAAATCTTGAAAGCTTTACTGCTAATGTGGCCATTTTTATTTCCTTTTTTTAAATGGAGAATTTTTTTCCCTAAACTAATAAAGGATTCTGAAAGCTGCTTGGGTGGCTTTAGTGTAAGGTACATACTGAAGTCACATCAAATTAGATGCACAATTACAATGACAGCTCACAAATACCCAAACCAAAAAGCACCACATTGAACAAACCCCATAGAAATGTAAACCATTGCTTGACCTAAAACTGCAGCTAATATTTAAAATGCCAAACTAATTCAAGAAATCCCACGGACGGCTCCAGGATTCAGCAAGGCACAGTGTAAGATGACAACTGTGGGCAGCCTTTCTGAGCTGACAGATGCTTTTTCCTTATCTGTATTTCATTGTTCCCTACTGATAAATGCCCTTATCAGTCATAAAGCAGTTTTCTTAAAACACACACACACACACACACACACACACACACACACTCCAAAGCAGGAAAAATATTAAAACAACATTTTTGGTAACTAATAAAATATCTGATTAATATTTAATATTTATTGACAATATAAATTAAAAACTTTTTTATTTGTTTACATTGGTTTCTTTGTTTCAGACTCTGGTTAGTTCCTCGTGCATACGGCAGCCAGGCAAAAATTCCCAAACCATCACATTTATCATCTTCACTTTAATACTGTAATACAGTTTTGTGGATATTTTGGCTTGAATGATTTCTAGTTGGAGACATTAAAAAGGTGAAAACTATCTTAAACTGCGTGTCTTAGAATTCTTTCTAGACAGGGCTCTGGATTTGAATTAGCTTCCACCAATGAGTGGTTCTGTGCAATATCTGGGAGGTGCCAATGAAGTGGAGGGCATCTTTCTGCCCTTCCTCTTGGACCAAGGACATGGATAGGTAGATGTTTCTGTAGCTGCATTCACTGTCCGCTGTCAGCTTCCTGGGCATCTGGAGGCTGTTATTTTGGGACAGCAGATACAAGTGGCTTCTTGATCCTGGCACAGCCCTAGTGATCTCCAACGCAGTAGCTTTCCTAGTGGCTCAATTCTATGCTGATCCAGCTGTTCCTGGAGGATCAGCCTGGAACTATCTCTTCTAGAAGCTCTTGAAATTCTCTAAGCTCCCAATTAGCTATATTAAATATCTTCCCGATTGAAATACCTGGTGTTATTTCTCTTCCTAGATTAAACCCTAACTGACACTGAATTCTGGAAAGGAGGGTTGGGATCACTCTCTTGGGGCCACCATATGGCACCAGCTAACTTCTTGAACTTAACATCAAAATTGTCATTTTCTAATTTTTTTCTGAATGACTCCCTACTTTCACGCTTTCATTTTCCCTGCTTAGAATGTCCTTCTATTCTTCTGTCAAGCCTCGGTTCAAATGTCACTCACCCAGAGAGTTTTTTCGCATAGATTTAAGGAAAAGTGAGCTATTTGTATCTTAGATACGTATATTTTTGGGGGCCTTGATTACACGATGGTCCACAGATACGGAGATGAAAGACAGCCCCTGATTGGGGGGCTTTCAGTCTAGTGTGAGTGCTAGATGAATAAATATATAAACTCAGAGACACACAACTACTTGAACATATTCATATATCTCTAAGAGTGTAGCACAGTGTTGATGCTAATACATGTGTGCTAATGTGGTATTATATGACACACGTGAGTGAAATAGTGTAAAATTCACACGGCAATACTTGATGCCACGAAAGAAGTACTGCCAGTTCCGCTTTATGGATTCAAAGTCCACATTTCATTTCACCAACGCTAGGATAATGATTTGTCCACTGCTTTGATCCCTGGAAGCCACTATGATTTCTTGTAGAAAGAGAATATTCTGATGATTTCCTGTCTACATAAAATTCAACATTCTTTGAATTAATTTCTTTCAGATGACATCCCAGAAAGCTCCATTTGAGTATTATTTTTTTAATGTACCTGATTAATCCCAGGATTAGAGTCCCTCCCCTAGCTAAGGAAGAAAAGTGTGAAGAAGTTGGAACTGTTACTTACTATCTCTGTTTTGTAAAATTAAGTCTATATTAATGAAAGGTTTAAATTGAAGTTTTATTAAAACAAACAAAAAAGGAACCCAACAAAGGAGGTATTTTTTATTCTTCAATTTGTCTGCCTAGGAACATGGCTACCTGCCAGCCTAAGCCACCGTCAAACACACATACGATTCAGAGTCACTTACAGCCTAATTTCTTTAGGGCTTCCACCTGTGCTCAATTAAGGACCTGCAGAACATGAAACCTGCTTTCCTCGAATCGTTTTCTTTGTTTCTTGTTGGGCAACCTACCCTTTGCCGGGCAAATGAAATGCCCAGGCAGTATCCATTGTGTGTGCCAACAACTCTACAGCTGCCCTCACTGCTCCCAGTTGTACCAGTTTAATTTCCAGTTGTACCAGTTTAATGCTTTCTTTCCCAATAACAATGCCGACTTGTCCTCTGTTCTCTCTTTTCCATATTTCTTCCACCTTGAACCTCCCTGCCTGGGGCCACCAGATGGCTCCAGCTTAATTTTTGGTTTTAACATAATGCTTAGCCCATCTCATCCCATCTCCTTATGATTCTATCCTTTGGATTCTTGATTTTGCCCTCTTGCCAAGACACCTCCTGAAACTTAAAACTGGTTATTGCTCTTCTGTTTAGCAAGACACTAGGGCAGTCTAGATCTGAATATTTCTTTTTGTGGGTGTCCTGCCCAAAGAGAAATGTTAAAGTCCTAATTTTTT
This sequence comes from Papio anubis, assembly GCF_008728515.1. Taxonomy (NCBI): domain Eukaryota; kingdom Metazoa; phylum Chordata; class Mammalia; order Primates; family Cercopithecidae; genus Papio; species Papio anubis. The sequence continues at coordinate 163,946,418 of NC_044978.1, read as the reverse complement.
TTTTTTTTTTTGGATACAGGGTCGCACTCCATCGCCCCGGATGGAGTGTAGTGGCACGCTGTTAGCTCACTGCAACCTCAGCTTCCCAAGTAGCTAGGACTACAGCTGCGTGCCACCCTGCCTGGTTAAATTTTGTATTTTTTGTGGAGATGGGTTTTGCCATGTTGCCCAGTCTGGTCTCGAACTCCTGGACTCAAGTGATCTGCCTGCCTCGGCCTCCCAAAGAGCTGAGATTACAGGCATGAGCCAATGTGCCTGGCCCAAGTCCTTACTTTTGGTATTTGGTACCCTTATTTAGAAATAGGATCACAGATGATGTAATCAAGTGAAGATGAGATCATCCTCAATTAGGGTGGGCCCTAATCCAATATAACTGATGTCCTTTTAAGAAGAGAAACCAGAGAAACAGAAAGAGGAATGTCAGGTGAGGCTACAGAGACACACAGACACAGAGGAAGGTGGCCATGGGAAGATGGAGGCAATGCCGGAGTCATGCTATTGAAAGCCAGGGAACACCTGGGACTAATGGAAACTCCAAGAGGCAAGGAAGGATTCTTCCCTAGAGGCTTTGGAAGGAGCCTGGTTCTGTACACATCTCAATATTGGGATTATAGCTTCCAGAACTGTCAGAGAATTGTGAAATTTGTTACCATGGCTATAGGAAACTCATATAGAAACTGAGGATGCAGCCCGGTTGGCCCTTATGGTTGGACTGGGGACATCAAGAACAGCAGAAGCATCTGTTCCAGCTCTCTGTTTAGAAATACTTCCGGCCGGGCGCGGTGGCTCAAGCCTGTAATCCCAGCACTTTGGGAGGCCGAGACGGGCGGATCACGAGGTCAGGAGATCGAGACCATCCTGGCGAACACGGTGAAACCCCGTCTCTACTAAAAAATACAAAAAAACTAGCCGGGCGAGGTGGCGGGCGCCTGTAGTCCCAGCTACTCCGGAGGCTGAGGCAGGAGAATGGCGGGAACCCGGGAGGCGGAGCTTGCAGTGAGCTGAGATCCGGCCACAGCACTCCAGCCTGGGTGACAGAGCAAGACTCCGTCTCAAAAAAAAAAAAAAAAAAAAAAAAAAAAAAAAAAGAAATACTTCCTTATATTCCAATACAATGTTGAAGTTCACAGAACAGTTTTCACGTACATTATCTTGACGATTCCATGAGTTTGGTAAGAACCCCTGTATTTTACAGATGAGGTAACTGAGTCTGCATGTTGAGTGACCTGATCAAAGTGACACAGCTGGTGGAGGGCAGAGCCCAGCTCATTGTCAGTTCCTCTTACTAAAAGTTCAGGGAACTTTCCACTACCCCACCCTACCAGCCTGGCAGAGTGAAAAGAAGTCCTTGGAACAGAACGCATTTTAACCCTGTATGTTGCTGTACAGATGGACTCCGGGTTTGACACAAAAACTTAATGTTAATCAGATCAGTGAAAGTAAACATGTGCCGAGCTGACTTACATAGCCAAAATGGTGTGTGGTTTGAATGTTGCCCACCTCTCCGCATCTCCACTGCTACCATTCTAGTCAAAGTCACCATCATCTTTCATTGAACCCACTGCGCCAGCTCCTGTGGGAGCTTCTGCTCTTGCCCTTGCCTGTCGGTTTGCAAAGCAGCCTGACTGAGCATTTAAACATATAAATCACATGACAACAGTTCTTTTCAGAGCCTTCAACTGCACTCAAAAGAATGCGTACCTTGAACCGCAAAGTCCTGCAATCCCTCTGACTTCATCTCATGTCTCGTTTGCCCTTTGTCCATTATGGGACAACCTCCCTGGTTTTCATTTTTTTCCTTGAATATGGCAAGACCACATCCATTACTGGGCCTTTGTACTAGTTTTTTCTATGCTTAAGCATTCAGGTGGCAGCTCAGAAATTCCTTCCTTAGAAAGGCCTTCCCTGAATAATCTGTCTCAAGTAGTAGCATCACTATAGCCCCTCTCTACTCAATCTACTTGTTTTTATTTTCATCATAGAAATTGTTACTATTTCAAATTACGTTGTTTACAATTTTTTTTTGTTTATTGTCTGTCTCCTTTATAAATCTCTAAGATTGTGAGGGCAAAAACCTTATCCGTATTTTTCTTTGTGATATTTCCAATAGATAATTCCGTGTCTTCTAGATAGTAAGTGCTCAGTAAAGGTTGGTTGAATAAACACCAACTTCATAAGTGATAATAGCCGAGTTTTCCAGAGCTGACTATGCATCAGGTATTGATCTGTTCCTTACGTAAATAATCTTATTAGCAGCAACCCTATGAGTTAGAAATGATTCTTCATCCCCTTGTCGGAGATGAGACACTAAAGCTGAGACCGATTGAAGGATATGCTCAAGGTTACATAACTAATAAGTATCAGAGGCAGGACTCGAACCAAGGTATGCAAATGACAAGTTTGTTCTCTTGCTTCAATGCTCTCTGCTCACAGATTGTGCAGAAACACTAGTGGCTTCTTTCATGGCAGGCAATGACCATTTTAGAAGGCACATGTTAGGTATCGAAGCAATGCTTTCTTCCTTTGTTTGGGGGTTGACTGGCTCAGTTCTCAGATCCAGAACCATAGCTTAGTACACAGAGCCAGGAAAATGGCCCTATTCTTGGCAGTCCCATTGGTTTTAGGGGTGCATCATTTACTTTGGTGTTTTATGAGTTTTGGGGACATGATCCAGACAAATCAATGGATCCCCTGATAATAGAGGTTCCTTAGAAACAAAGGGGTCATGGCAGAGCATTGTTCAATGCTTCCCCTCCTTCTCATATGCCTCCTATTAATTTCCACTTTTGCATTAGCAGAGCTGGCTGGGACGCAGGCTCCATTTAGCTAAATGATGAAACACAAACGTTTATTGAGACTGTGCTTCGAATCAACAGGGTTTTCCTCAGATTGAGTTGCCGCCAATTATCCTCCATGCAATTATGGTGATCCCAGAAGCAAGCAGATGGGGAAGAGTTTTGTTTTCAAATGGAGGAGAAACCAATATGTAGGAAGAAAAGGCAGCTTGTTCATTTGAACAGGCTCCAGGTGGCTGGTTGCCAAAAGGCAAAGAGCTGGGGAGCCAGGTCTGGCCCTGGATCAGTCCGACTGCCCACAGACCAGAGAAACCACCGAGACAACAGGCCTCTGCCTCCACTCATCGCTTCTGCCATCGGCCAGGTTGGCCGTGAGAGTGGAGGCCACGGGAGAGACAGAGCACAGAGGCCCTCGCAGGTCAGGCTCTTGACCTTGATGCCATTGGAACATTGAGTCCTGCTATTTTGTTGTTGTTCAACAGCGACACGTCGGCGTACTTTATTAGAGAAGAAAATTCAAGAAAAGGCATGCAAAAGCCCAAACCATATGGCAAATCTCCTTGGACAGACTTATTTGGAGTCTCACCAAACCTAAAAGCTGTTTCTTTTTTCTTGAGGTTCACGTTGTCCCAAACTTCTTGTTGGACCCTGAATGTTGAGGTTACCATTCACAAGAGAACAGAGGATGCTGTTGAATGAGTACCATAATTATTTCTGTCTGAGTTTATATTTATAATTACACAATGCACCTAACACTCCATAAAAAAAAAATAGTCAGTAATGTCAGTTCTAGGGGCATCAATGCTTACAGGGCTTTTTTCCCCCTTTTGACAAGAAGGGAAAATTAACAGATTGAAATAAATCCAAGGCACATGGAGTGTGGAAACGATATTTACATTACTTAGTAAATTAATTGAGGTAAGAAAGGTATAATTAAATGAAGAAAATTATCATTCAAAAATCAGCCCAACTCATAAGATCAATAAAGGTGTTTCAGTTTTGGTTCATCACCCACATAGCAAATAATGATATGCATTCTTGTTTCAAAAAGAGTAGTCATTTCCCCTAGATAAACAGGTGAAAATATGTTTATGTTCCTCAGTTTTAGTCTTTGTCCAGTCACATATATTCACATAATCTTGGTTAGATCACTCACCCTCTCTGAGAGTTGGTCTCTTTCTCCAGATTAAGGGAGCACTCTCAAGTTCTGTGATAAATTTCACTAATGGATCCTGATGCATGCATTTTTGGGCAGAGGGAAAAAATAGCCTGATAAATTTTGGGCTTCTTAAGGGACTGATTGACTCTGTACGTATCTAAATGAGATTGCTAGAGAGCATGTTGATGATTTCATAATGATTTCATTTTACAACTGTTGCACGCCTCTTACCTGAGTGAGTATTGCGGGAATAAACTGGGAAATGCAAAACAGAATTTGGCCATATAACAGCATATAGGAGATGGATGGTGTCTATTTTGATGGTAAGGGAAAAAAGCCCAGGAAACCTCTTAGAGGCAGGAAACAATTTTGGAAGTGCTGCAAAAGACAATGATATTGTTCTTAGTTTAATAGGTGATCTGCCCCATGAAATAAAGCTGCAGGGCCACGTTTGTCTTGGTTAATAATGTCAGCAGAATGAGGATGTTTAGCTGTAATAACAGTAATAACTGTGTCAATGTAACTGCTGGGGCAGAATTTCCATCTGCAGCCTCATAATATATGACCTTTGTTATGCCTCTACCTGTTGACTTTTTTTCAAGGCAAAAATTGGCTTGTCTGTTCTGTTCAGGGGATAGAGGCTCAAACAGTCCATTTTTCCCTGGATAAATCAAGGTCTTGTGGGTGGTAATTTAATCTTCTAAGTATCATTCTGGACTTGATTAAAATCGCAGAGAAAGAAAGTGGGGCACATTAACGAATACATTGTTCGTTTGATACTGAATTAGGTAGGTTTAAAGTAGGACATTTTATTTACTTCTTATCTTTCCCTTCATTACCTTCCTTTTATTTATTTTTTCCCATAAAACAAATACTGACGTCTGCATTTTCTTCCTATGACACTTTCCTTGAGAGTTCCCTGACCTGCCCTGTTAGAGTTAACCATTCTGTACTCCTGGAATGTGTTTTTCTTATTACACTCTTCTTACTGTTTCTGCAGTACATTTGTTAACACATCTCGTCTCCATCAGTGGTCTGTGAGGTCTTTGAAGGTAGAGGTTAGGTATTGCGTATCTCTAATCTTTAAAACCTAGTATGGATCTTGGTTGGTGTCCAATGCTTTCTAGAAGTACAATGAAATATTCTGCTTGATGCATTTTGAATTCCAAATGTTTTCACATAATACATGCTCATTTTCCTCTCCCAATCATTTAATGCAGTGCTTAGGAGAGGTGACATTCCAGAATAAGAAACAAAGTGAGCAGGTCAATTGGAGGTTCGTCAGATTGCTCAGGGTTTCTTGACTAATTAGTAGTGAACCCAGGGTCAGAGCTCTTGTTTTCTAATAATTAACCTTGAGCTTGGACCAGCCCAGGTGGGAATGGTAACCTCATGGGTAGCCTTTGGCATGATGCCTTTGGCATTATTGTTCCACTTTACCATGCCCAGGCTCATACATCACTTCACCTCCTTTTTATCCCATCTTCTATCTACCCATTTTGCTTTTTCTATTCCATCCATTTGCTAATTTTATTTTTTACTTTCTTCCATTTTGTCTCTTTCACCATCATTGTCTTTCACCTTCTTTTTTACTCTTTTCTCCCATTCGAGGCCTTAAGCCTGTCAGTGACACATCCTGAAACCTATTGCTTAGCTTCAAAAACCATGTTGAGAGTTTCTTTGGCAGGCCTCATCTACATGATTTATGCCTATGCCTCAGAAAGTTCTTGGGAAGACTAAAATTTACACATAAAGGGCTACCAGACAATCATATCCGGATGCATTGTAAACACTTGATAAATTTGCCAATTATATTGGGCTCTTATCTTCTATTGACTTCTCTCTTTTTTAGTATCTAGTTAAACCCACTCTGTCCTTCAAGACCCAGCAGAAGTTTCCCCTTCACAACATTACTCCAGAGTCCCTCTGGAGGTCTCAGTGTCCTCTGAAATTATAGCACTGTCTATACATACCTCTGGCTAGTCATATATGCTGCCTTATGGAATCTTTTACATTGTCAATTTCCATTTTAGTTTATTTTTTCCCTGTTTTCTCTGCTACACATACATAAAACACATTTGAATGTCCATGATGAGCCTCACTTTATGCTATACTCTGTGGGACTGCTGACCTCAAAGATCTCATGACCTTGGAATCATTTCTGATTATGTTCATATTTGCTTGGTGCTTTCTAATGGCTTTCCTGTGCATCTTTGCCTCATTTCTTTTCCCATATTTGTGTCTCCTAACTCTGCTAGGTGGGCAGAGAAATATTTAATCTCCCCATTTTATAGAGGAGCAGGCTGATCTTCAGAGAAGCAAAAGAAGTTGTTCTAGATTCCATGACAACTCAAATGTAGTGATGACAACGATGATGATGATGATGACAATATTGAGACATTACTTGCAGGGATACACTTATTCATGCCCTGATGTTTTTGTGGATTCTTTTAACCAATGAATTTCCTGGGGGAAGACTTTGAAAAGTTCTTCTCTCTTTCCAGTTAGCCACCAGCCAGTGTGTTGGTTCAAGTTTCTCATTACCACCCTGATATGACAGTGAAAATTCCAGCAGGGAGATCTGCCAAATATTCCAGCCAAAATCGAACAGTAGCTATTTGAAAATCCAATTCCAGTGCTGATTTTAACCATAAAACAACTACAACATCATGGACCATTGCACAGATAGAAACAAGAAGGCTGAAAAAAGAGAGTGGACAACAGGAAACATAGCAGGAAGTAGTTAGGAAGCAAAATACTTGTATCAGGTGCCTTTGGCCATCCCTTTTAAAACTCATATTGACAGAGTTTCCTCTATCTTAGCATTCAGAGCTTTGTACTCTTCTAATGTAAGACTTTTAAACCTTTGTTCCAATTTAGGTCAAAATCACTCAAGTAGAACCCTGAGTTAATGTGTAAATTTTTCCCTAGGGTGTCCTTCATTTTGGAATGAAAAGCTTAGTCGTTTCTTAAGAGAATTTCAGGCATTAGTGAGTAGGCTTGAGAATCTTGGGAGGTGGGGGTTAGCAAGAAGAAGTTTCCAAGTATTATTCCAAGAAAACATCAGGCATATGAGTAGAATATACTCTCTTTTGTCGTTTTTGAGTTTTAATGTTTCTATTATTCAACTATCTGTCTCTTAGTCTGTTATTTGTAAAGGGAGAGAATAGAACGTCATTCTTGTAGGTCTCTTTTGGCCCTTATGTTGTAAGACTCTAGGATTCCCCATTTGCTCTTATGTCCTCACCGTTCTTTCTAAACTCCCAACACCTTTGTTTATGTTATTATTGTTTTTAAATTATTACTGATATGGTTTGGTTGTGTCCCCACCCAAATCTCATCTTAAATTGCAGCGCCCATAATTCCACATGTTGTGGGAGGGACCTGGTGGGAGGTAATTGAATCATGGGGTGGTTTCCCCTATACTGTTCTCATGATAGTGAATAAGTCTCATGAGATCTGATGATTTTATAAGAGGTTTCCTCTCTTGCTAGATTCTCATTCTCTCTGGTCTGCCACCATGTAAGATGTGCCTTTTGCCTTCTACCATGATTATGAGGCCTCCCCAGTCATGTGGAACAGTGAGTCCATTAAATCATTTTTTCTTTATAAATTACCCAGTCTTGGGTATGTTTTCATCAGCGGCATGAAAATGGACTAATACAATTACATAGTGGAGTTAAAAGAAAAAAAAAACTAAAAATCTCCTTTTCTCCCTCCTTCCTTCCCACTTCCACTCCTTGCATCCATTGTTGACCATGTTCTGAATCATCAGTCTGAATCAATCAATATCTATTGATGTCCCCCCATACACACACTTCTGGAAAGGTATGGAAATAGTTTACTATCCACCCCTTTTATATTCCTCGTCCCAGTTTGTAAATCAATAAAGGGGTCATCTTTCATTTGTCTATTGGTTGCCCTTGTAACTTTAAATTGTATGCTTAAGCTTCCATTCCTTGGTCCTTCAACTCTAACAAGATGAGAACTCTTGCTTTTGTTTTCAATTCCATTGGTAGAAACTTTTCTTTGCTGGAGTCATCTTGGTCACAGGCCAGGCCTAGTTTTTGTACCATAGATCAGCACATCCAGGAAAACAATCTGTCACCAAATGGCCAATTAAAACTTTAGGGGTAAAGACACATTGGAAGCCAATATTATAGAAGGTTTAGTAAAGTTAAAACTGATAAACTCAGGGCAAAAAAAAATCAACATGATAAACAGTAATTGGGAAAATCGCTCACTTAAAAAAGAAACACTATCCAACAATTAGTCGAATTAGCACCTCTATTGATTCTTGGAAGTATTTCCTCCCATTTAACCTACTCAGATCAATTAGCTTGGCATCTGCCTCCAACTTAATATATCAATATAACTGTTTTCTCCCCAGCTAACTGCTACTTAGGAGATAATGGGAGGGGTGGACCATTTTACAGGACAATAACATGGTTCCTGGAGAAATAACTCGGGAGACTGAAGAAATCAGATTTATTTCCAAAGAAAATGGTACATCCCTCCCATGGTGCTTAATACACCACTGGTTAAACAATTAAGTTTATTTTTGGGTACAAAGTTAATTACTTTGAAAAGTCAGTGATGCTGCCATTGACAAATACTACGCTTAAAACCCTCAGAAATAACAAGGCAGTCACTCAGAACAGCTAAAATGGCAACATTTGACATTTGGTATTGCAGGAATTACGGTCTTCCTGCAAAGTTACCTGATTTGTCTCATCTTAATTGAACCTTATCAGGGCAAGCTTTAGAAGTTATCTGGAGGTGGAGACTGAGAACCCCACGATTTTCCTTGTTAGGCCCAGTGAATATTCCCCAAATGACTGTTCACCTCGATTAGCTGTCAAGCACCTTTCTCTCAATTGTTAAATCCCTTGATTTTAAATTCTATTTAGGAACTAGGCTGGCCCCAAATGTCAAAGAACACCATCATAATGGCCAAAGAGTGAACTGAATCTTGGTTTTCTTTCCACAAAATTTAGATCCCTGTTAGAAGCAGTAAATTACAAACAATAGGAAAGTAATCGAGCACATGTGTTAGACAATGTAAGATTTATATGGCCATTAAAAATAATGCTCTGAAATAATATTTAATGATAATGAAAATGCTGGCAATATATATTTAGTTGGAAAAGGGCAGGATACAAAACCACCCTGGGAATCTAATTTTATTTAAAATAGGTGCATATGGATCATCATTAGATAAAAATAGACTTGAAAGAAATATTCTATGTTTATCACAGGATGGTGAGTTTATGGATGAGTTTTATTTTTCCTTTATACTTTTCTGCATTTTCCAATATCAAAAATATTCATTTAACACACATATCTTTTATAGTCTGAAGAAATAAGCTATTTTTAAATAATTAAAGGAACACTAAAGGATTAGATATTTAAGATTTTAGACAGTTTTACCTCCAACGATCATAGGCAAGGAACAGGATATTTTCACATTTCTCCTTCTTTTTGTGGTTAAAAAAAGGCTGATACTTACTTCTTTGCCACAGTGGGACATAACAAAAGATGTCAGGATCATGCCTGCTGTGGTTTCAATGTGTTGTCTCCAAAAGTCAGGTGTTGCCATTGTGATGCTCTTAAGAGGTGGGGCCTTTAAGAGGTGATTAGTCCATGAGGGCTCTTATCTTATTAATGGGATTAAGGTCCTTATAAAAAAGCCTTCCTGTAGCAATCAGCTGTCTCTTGCCCTTCTGCATTCCGTCATGTGAGGACACAACAAGAAGGTCCTCACAATATGCCAGTACCTTGATTTTGGACTTCCCAGCCTCCTGAACGATGAGGAAACATTTTTGCTCTCTACAAATTCCCCAGTCTGTGTTATTCCATTACAGCAGCACCAAATAGACTAAGACAATGCCTATAAAAGCTTTTATTTCCTTAGAGAATAAAAAGTTTATATACTCTTGTAATATTGTATTTCCTAAGTGATTTTGGTTCAGTTAAAGACCCAGCAGAAGACAGACAGAACATATCATAGAGAAGAGTTCAGTGTAGGGGATATTTACAAAGGTGGTGTCAGACAGAAGGGCAATCAACAAGGTTGGTGGACCTGGGGAGAATGCTAGTTGTAGGAGAGGACCTAATGACAGTAGTCACAGTCTTTGATGTGATAGGCCAAATGGAATACTGCAAAGCGATAAAATGTAATGAACTATTGATAGACTCAACAACATAGATACATCTCAAAATAATTATGTTGAACCAAAGAGTTCATACTCTATGATTCCATTTATATTAAATTCTAATGAAAGTAAAACTAATCCATAATGACAGAAATCAGATCAGTTGTTGCCTGGGGCTGGGGAGGTAGGGACTTCTGGCAAGAAAGAAGTAGAAAACATTTTATGGCAATAGAAACCTTTCCTTCTTGATTGTGGCAGTGGTTATACAGGCGTACACTTTTGTCAAAAGTCATCAAATGGTACAAGTAAAAGGGATTTTACTGCATGCAAATAGATTAGTTAATAACAATTAAGAAGCCACCTCCAACAAGTAGTTCAGCAGAATAAAAACCACAGGTACAAGATGCCAGTGTCCTTCCCTCCCGCTCTCTATTCTCTTGCTTCTGTCTTTCATGGCTATCCCACCCGGAAGCCATGAGAGATGTGTTTAAAGCAGACATTTAAGGTTGGCCTTTCAGAGCACAGAGCAGAGTAGAGAGCAGATCTCTAAGAGCAAGTGGAGAACATCCTTCAGAGTGTTCCCATGCAGCGTGAGTCTCTTAACAAAACACTGGGAGAAAATGATTAGATAGGAAAATGCCTCTTGGTTAACAGACTTACAAATAGGACAATTGACAACATAGGGCAAATTGATTGAGGACCCCGTCTACACTAGGAAAGTACAGTGTGATATTGTAGAAAAATAATCCATGATGAGTCCCTCTCTTTCCTCTCAACACACCTATAAAGAAAAATCTGGATGCTGGCAGCTTGAAACTACTTTCTCAAGTGGTTATGTGTCCAACTGCAGAACCTTCTGCCTGAGAGTCCCAAAGGACCTGCTGAGCACAGCCATGCTCATCTTTCTGGATGTCAGCATCAAAGGTCAAGGTCTACTTTACACAGCTTTGTGTCCCATGGTGACTCATTAGGTGTCTGTAATCCCTTTATATGCATTTATTTAATATTTTCTTTGTCTACTGCCACCAAGTTAGAAGAATTGATACTTGAATTCAATAGATGACTGAAATGGGACATCATGTATATTTCTTAAGGCCAAATAAAAACTTTTGTTAAAGTTATGGAACATTTCCAAGTTTAGGGAAATACAATGCAAAACATAATTTTAGCATTTTTGGAAACATTTAGTTTAATAAGAATACTTACACATGTCATAAAATAGTGATGCATACATTTATAGATTGATGCTATTGGGAAATACAGGTCTTCCTTTCTCTTTATCAAATGGCCTCAGATTGCTACTTTTTAAGGATTTTGTCAGTTATGTTCTTTCTGTTAGACTATTGCTTCTTTGTACTTTCAGCTTGTCTGACTATGCGGCTTTTTGAGCCTAAGCAAGAGAGGACTGGAAAATCAGATTCCCATCTTTGTTAGAATTGTGTGTAAACTGAAGGTAAATGGGCACCAAAAGACTGAAACATACAAGTTTTGATGAATAAACTTTGTAACACTGATTTTGCCTTTTACTAAAGATTTTTTAAAAAGGTTTTCAGATAAACTTTGGATTTTTAAAGCCCCCTTTAGTTACATATTTCTTTATTTTCATTTCATTCCATGCCGTTTCTCAGGTTTACAAGTTTCTTATGTTTATTATCTGTTTTATTAATTAAATTAGTGTTTTAAGTTTACACTTCTCAAACTATAAATGATTCTTGTTTCCATATGTGTTTGGGGGATATGGAGAAAAAGTCTGTGACCTACGCATATTGGAATCCATTTTACAGGTTTGGTTATAGTCATGCTCAGTCATTCCTGCCTGTAGACTTCCATTCTTCTACCCCAAGTCACTTGCTTTTCTGTGGGATCCTCATAGTTGACCTTAACTTGCGTTTTCCTATTTGATGATTCTGTTTTTGGAGGCATGGCAAATGAGACCATAAATATTACTTAGTTTCTTTGGATTGGTAATTTGCAAACTGGGATAGAAATTCTTAACAAAGTCGGTATCAGGATGCTTATTTTCCTGTTGAAGAAATTAAAGACTTGAAGAGATTTACCTACTCCCTCGAGTCTCTTTGTCAGTGGAGAGCCAGGACTTATATACAGGTTTTTCTGGCTTGATCCTCTTTTAAAAATAATTATCAGGTTTATATTTTCTTTTACCCTGAACTTGATACAGGCAACATGAGTCTTATGCAGACAATCATGAAAATAAGAAAATTGAGTGTGTGTCCCCTCGATTGGAAGCTCCATTTTGGAGTTGAACACTATCACATTCATTTCCTGACACATAGTGTCGTCACAAAAAGTTATTTGACTAAAATATCACTGATTTCTATACTTATGTTTCTATAGTTTTAGATTGCAAAATAAAATCAAAGAAGGTACTTTGCTAAGTTTCTAAATGTATATGTCTTAATTATCTGTAAGGAGCTAGAAGATATTTATTTGGTCATGCTAAGAATATTTATTGAGCAACTACTCAATGCTCTACATCAGTTAAATGTTGCCATGTAAGAAATTATCTCCAAACTTAGGGGCTGAAGAAAGAAGTTCATTATCTCAGAATCAAGAATGTATTAACTAGGCACACATGGCTCAGTGCCTCTGACATGACTGCCATCAAGGTGTCCTTCAGAGCTTCAGTCTTCTCAAGGTTCAAGTCAGGGAGGATCATGTTCTCTTGACATAAGGCCTGAGGCCTAGCTGGATGTTGTTTGGAGACCTCAGTCCCAAGTCATGTGGGCCTCTCCTGAGGGCTGCCCAACATAGCAGCTTGTCTTCCCTAGAGGAAGGGTGGAGAGGGAGAATGCAGAAGATAGGAGTCATATTGGAAGTGACATAACATCACTTCTTCCCCATTCCACCTTTTAGAAGTAAGTTACTAGGTCGAGCCCACATTCCTTAGGAGAAGATAACAAAAGTTGGGAATATCAGGCAGTGGGAAGTATTGAGAGCTATCTGACAAGCTGCCTACCACAGACAGTCCCACTCAGTTGACAAGAATTTGATGACTGAGGGCCAACTATGTACCTGGAATTGATATGGAGATTTTTGTGTGGCAGTGATGAGTTGGCTGTATGGCAGCTGAAAGATGGCTGAGAGTTATTTTCTCTGCAAAGAGATTGCAGCGGGGTTGAGGAGATAGTCAATAACCAAGAGAAACAGTTAATATAAGGCTGTATGTAATTCTTTATTGAAAAAAAGTGAATCTTACCCTCAAGGGGTTTCTTATTACAGATGGGGCATGTTTTGGAATACCTATGATTTAAACTAGAAAAATCACAAGTCCTGCAAGAAAGAGATTGTGTAGCAGTGCAGAGAAAGGAAAGATCTCTGGGAAATTAAGACACTAGGTAAAACTAAACATTCACCTAAGAAACCAGTCATAATTTTTAGGTTTCAAAGAAAAGTCTCCTTATTACTTTCATAAATTGTAACTCATTAATTAGGGCTGTGAGAGAGAATATGCTTCATGCCTGCTATGGTTTGAATGGATCCTTTCCAAAATTGAGGGGCTGCCAATGTGACAGTATTTTTTTATTTACTTTTTTTTTTTTTGGAGACGGAGTCTTGCTCTGTTGCCCAGGCTGGAGTGCAGTGGCGCTATCTGGGCTCACTGCAAGCTCCGCCTCCCAGATTCACGTTCCCATTCTCTCGCCTCAGCCTTATTTTTTGTAGTTTTAGTAGAGACAGGGTTTTACTGTGTTAGCCAGGATGGTCTTGATCTCCAGAACTCGTGATCCACCTGCTTTGGACTCCCAAAGTGCTGAGATTACATGTGTGAGCCACAGCGCCTCGCCACCAATGTGACAGTATTAAGAGCTGAGGCTTTTAAGAGCTGATGAGGCCATGAGGGCTCCTCCCTTGTGAATGCAATTAAGTCCCCTATGATAGAAGCTTCACACAAGCGTTCAGTCCCATGCAACTTCTGCCAGGTGAGCACACAGCACTCCTCCCCCCCAGAGGAGCTGCCCTCACCAGATGATTAAACCTGCTGGTTCCTTGATCTTGGACTTCCCAGCCTCCAGAATGGTGAGAAATAGATTTCTGTTCTTCATAAATTACTGAGGCTCGTATTCTGTTACAGCAGCACAAGTGGACTAGGACATTGCCTCTCTCCTAGGTTCTGATGGTTTCTGGAAATCCATGGCCCCCCTTGGCTTGTAGATGCATCGCCCCACTTCTGCCTTCATCTCTACCTGGTGCTCTTCCTATTTGAGCAAGTTGAGTGGGGAGGGGAACTCACGTTTCTCTTTTGGTCATTTTAAATAAGATTTGACTGTTAGACTCAAAGCAGTGATATCAGTTACTGGAGGAGAGCAGAGAAAAAAGAGGCAGATCACAGCTGGGAAGGTTTCGTGGAGAAGGGGCTAAGGAGGGATAGAGCTTTGGCACCATCAAATGTCAGGCTCCTCTGAGGCTCCCAAGCCATTTGGATAAGTAAATGGATAAGCAAATGTGTTGTAACTACAGAGAAGCATTTATTGTTTTTTCCCTTCACAGAAGGGAAGATTACCAAGAAATTATTGCTTGTTATTCTGATCAGTAACTTTCACCATTTCCAGACGGAGCTGACAGCTACCCAGTAGGGAATGCTGAGTTAGAAATATCCCTTGCTTCCCAGTAAAAGAATTTCTCTTTCTGTCTCTGCTAAGACAGCGGGGTCTCTACTGCTGTTGATTTAGTCTTGCCTGTGCCCTGAAATATAAAATAAAGATAATGGGGAAAACAAAATCGCTGGATTGGAAATGACTCTTGCCTCTACCTCGGCATGATTAGATATGATTTTAGGAATATGCAAAAAATTCTAGTCTCATTGTGTAGCTTCCTTGATTAAAGACCTTTACTTGCTTCCCACTGCTTTTAGGCATGAGACTCCAATCCTAAACTTTGCCAAGAAGAGCTTGCATGTGCTGGCTTGGCCAAATTCTCTCTTCTCTGCATTCCAGTCTCAGTGGCCTTCCTTTATTTCTCATCCGACTTCCTAACACAACTTGCTTCCTTTTGACTTAAGAACTTTGTATGTAGGACAAGCACCTCCCTTGTAAACTTGAGCTTTTTTTCCCCCCTCCCTCTTCAATCTTGTTTTTTATTCATCCTCCAGGTGACTGAAGTGCCTCAGTTTTTAGGGGACATCAAAACCTATTTCATCCTTGTCACTTGGTATTCCCCACTCTTCTGCTTCTTCTTTCTGTAATAACTTTCAAAGGAATAGGTAGGTTTTAATGGTGACTCATTTGTAAACTACGAAATTTTAGAATATTCTCTGCATCACCACTAGGGGGAGGGCTGCCCAAGTTTTATGGTTCAGAGCTTTGGTTACAGCCTACCTGATGGAATGAAGCGCAAAAGAAGAAAGTTAAGGACAGTCGCCCAGCTACAGTGGGGAAGCCGGAGGGGAAGGCAGTGTCAGTGCTGGAGCATTAAATAAATAAAATAACACAGGACAAAAAATTAGAGGAATGGTCACTGGTGATTACAGGTGTTAGAAATGTAGCATTAGTTGTTTAAAAACGGATAATAAATGCACTTGAGAGAAGACACCTTTGCAAAGGGTACTTCTAGAAGCTTTGGTGAGTGGGGACTCTTTATTTACTATTTCTTTTTTGTTGTTTGTTTGTTTATTTTATTTTATATTTTTGAGATGAAGTCTCGCTCTGTCGCCAGGCTGAAGTGCAGTGGCGAGATCTCGGCTCACTACAATCTCCACCTCCCGGGTTCAAGCGATTCTCCTGCCTCAGCCTCCCCAGTAGCTGGGACTACAGGCACCCACCACCACGCCTGGCTAATGTTTGTATATTTAGTAGAGACGGAGTTTCACTATGTTGGCCAGGATAGTCTCGATCTCCTGACCTCGCGATCCACCCGCCTCAACCTCCCAAAGTGCTGGGATTACAGGCGTGAGCCACCGTGCCCGGCTTATTTACTATTTCTTGTTTCCTTTCTGCCCACTAGAGGAAACTGAAGAGAATCAAGTAGAAAATTCAACTGGGAATAATATAAGACTTTTAATAGAATCGATTTTTGGCGAAGGTGGGGGGCAGGAGAACATAACACGGCAAGAGGATGGTAGTTAAGAGTTTGGACTCTGGTGCTGGAATCTTTGCATTTGACTCCAAGCTCTATTATCAATTCGTTGGGTTACCTTGGACAAGTTACATTACCTCTCTATACCTTAGTTTTTTCATCTCTAAATTGAAAACAATATTAGTCCTTAGAGGGTTATTGAGAGAAGTAATAACAGCTGAAAACATCAAGCTTATTACATATCAGACATTATTTTAAGCTGTTTATATCAGAATCCTTTAGTCCTCACAGCAACCCTGTGAAACAGGGATCATTGTTATTATTATTATCTCTATCTTACAGCTGAAGAAAAGGGGGCATAGAGGAGTTAGAAATTTGCTAAGATCACACAACTAGATGTGACAGAACCAGGATTCAAGTCCATCAGGTACTTATGCCCAGTTTAACTTAGGTACTTAACACACATTAGACATTATTCTGCAATTTCCTGGGTAATCGCTGCCTAGCTGTAGTTGGTGGTTCAGGCATTTATTTTTCGTCATCTCACTTTGAGTAAGAGGATGTAGGGAGGGGGTGAAGCCTGGCAGAGGAGAAACCACCCAATGCTTAGTAGGTGCAGTTTCATGACTGGTTTGTCTTGCTTTGTGAGAGGATTCTGGAATGTTTGGGATATGAGCAGTACTATTTCAGAGTCCACTTGTATGACCAGCCCAAGGAAAATGAGGCTTCCTATTTTTGTGTAAAACATACCATTGTTGCTCCACTTCCACGAGGCCTGAGAGGATGACAGTGCTGTATTGGCACCCCCAGCCCCTCAGCTGACAGTTTGGGGAGGATGGAACTAGGGTCCACCTTGAGCCCCCGGGTGGATATCTTTGTTCTCACTGAGAACTCTGGAGGCAACAATGTGCAGAAGCTGTTTAGAGGAATAGGATTTCAACCAGCGTGCTGAAGGAAACAAGAAAACCCTTTATGAGAACATGTCGCCCACCCTGGGGACCTCTAGAAATAGAGAATTTAGAGTTGGGAAACCAGGAGACTATTAACATGTGGGTGAGATCAACAGGCATCCAAGAGTGATTGCCCTCAAAGGGAACACATTCAAACAGGCTATTAGGCCTTGGGTAATAGGAGAAATATGGATCTGTTTCCTTCCATTTAAGCTATTCTCTCCATTTTATGAAAGGAATATGCCTGATGTATTGTATAGTATTTATTCCCTGGGACGTCCACCTCATATCCCTCAGGAATGTGTCTTCTTGCACCAAAGTTTGATTGATTTGAGAGGTAGAAGCTATAGACAGATACCAAGTTGTAATTCAAGTTGAATTTGTGGCTCAATCTTTACACAAAATAGTAGTCAACACAGGTTTTGCAAACATATTCTCTTAGGAGAGTTCCTGATGCTGTTCTATGGGATTTACTGTATAAATAAAGAACAAAAATCAATGTTATTAAAAATCAATATTTTAGTTATTTAACTGACTGTTGTGTCCATCACTTACAGACAGAAGCATATGCTTGGAACCTGTATATATCCTCATTATGGGCACCTGTGTTACCTCCTAGAGTAAGGACAGGTCAGCATCTGCCTATGTGGTTTTATACAATGCCCAGAATCCTGCAAGTTGTAGATGGATGCTCTGTTGATATTCTTTGAAGATAACAAGGCCAGTGATTTCTTTCCAATCACTCACTAGAGAGTACACTTGGAAAATATATCTAACTCTCCAAAGAACAAATGACCCTATGAGATGGGAAAGACTGAGATTCCTGTGCTAGAGACATGGATCAGAAGGACACATAATCAGCTTCAGAGGTTAGAGGGATGTCAATATGTACTGTGGTTGCCAAAAACTAATGTTATTTGTACCACATTTACTCTAGTCTGTTCAAGATTAATAAATTTATAGTCATTGTTTCATTGGCATGCTAAAGGTGTAGAGCAGTAAACAATAATTTTTGTCCCCTTCTTTCTGTCCCCTTTCCAGAACAACAATTGGTTCTGGAACGTGACAAAGATGCAGCAGGATTGTATAAAACATTGTAGGAGTTAGCTGCTGCAGGGAGGGTTTGTGACTGTTCTATCAGATTGAGAAAACTTTACCTGTGAAGTTGCTTCCAAATATTCACCAGTCCCTGGTGTTATACAATGGCTCACTGTTATTGAGGGTAGATAAACTGGAAATGATGCTCCCACGTTTGGAAAGCTTTATTACAGGTGTATGCAGAATTATTGGTAAGGTTGGACGAGAAATGCTGGTAGTTTCATTGAGCCTTCCCAGAGCAAAAATTTCCCATAGCAATTTTTAAAACAACAAAACTCGAAGCTTTAAGTATAAATAACACCTAACATGTACCGAGGGTTTACATCTGTGAAAGTAGACAAGTACATCTGAGAAATCAGCCAAACAACTCAGCATCTGCAATAGACTAAATGTTTGTGTCCCCTTCAAACTCACGTGTTAACTCTTCATACACAAGGTAATGGTGTTAGGGGATAGGGCCTTAGGAATTAAATGGGATTAGTGTCCTTCTTATATAAGGGACTTATATAAGGGACTGCTTCCTCCTCCCTTCTGCTGTGTGAAGACCAGTGAGAAGACAGCTGTCTGTGAACCAGCCAGCAGGCCCTCACCAGACATTGACTCCGCTGGCACCTTGATCTTGGACTTCCAGCCCCCAGAACTATGAGAAATAAACCTTTGTTGTTTATAAGTCACCCAGTCTATGGTGTTCTGTTATAAAGCAGCCTGAACAGACTAAGATAGTAACTTTGTTGTTTTGAGCTGCACAACATTAGGCAGGCTGGGTTTGCAACTCTGATACTAAGCATTTATTCTCGCATTGGCTGCTGAATATTCAAGCCTGAGGAAGAAGGCAAGTTGCTTTTTTCTATACTGAAGTTCTATTCCAATTAAGCTTGACTATGGGAACATAAATACAGTTAATACACAGCCAAGAGACTTAAATAAATGGATTGTAAAATAGTAATAATAGAATTTTACCATACAAATTTTAATATTGTTTTGCTTTTTCTGATTTTCTCCTTTTTTTAAATGGGGCTTTGTGTTTAACATAGTTTGAGTAATTTATTAAAAATAAGTAAGTCTGGGGTCGAGAATAGTACGGTAAAAATTACCTTTCATTGGATCTAGACTTTAATGGACAGATAGCAGTGTGAAAAACAAAATCAAGTCAAAATCTCTCTGGGATAAAATATCCTTCTTTGTAAAATGTAGAGAGCTAGACTAGACCATCTCCAAGGTGCTGTTTAGTACTGAATTCTATGATTTATAATGTGGGATATATATATATATTTGTCAGTTAGGAATTCACCAGAAGTGCTATTATGACTGTTTTGCCTGGACATCTGACATTCCTCAAATGTAACTCACAAGAAGTATCTACATGGCAGTGCTGATTCACTGATTAATATACTGGAGGAGCAGTACTAGAAATGGAACACACTAGACTTTAATTTACAGCTGAAAGTACAAATACAGCATCACAGGCAGAGACAATTATGGTTGAGATCCTTAGAAAAACAAACAACAGTTAAAAAACAGTCTGTTAACGCATCAAAGTAGACATTGCTGGGAGAAAAAAATCATATTAGCGTATATACACTGGCATCTTAAAAGTGGCTGGAGAGGAGAGAGAATAAAAGAAAAGGAAACATAAAGGGAGACAGAATAGTGTGGGAAGAAAATGGGAAGGAACAAAGCCGTGAAGGGAAGGAGGGTACAGGTGGACTTTTTTTGTGACTAAGGGAATGAATGGCTTTTGAATCCATGAATATGATGCTCAACTCTGTCGTGATATATTCCTAATTGTGTGACTTTGGGCAGTTTCTTTTTTCTCTGAGCCTGAGTTTTCTCATTCATAAAGTGTGTCTAATAATACCTTGTGTCTATTTTCTTACCTCATTGCAATGTTATAAGATGACACAGATAAGCACTTCACTAATAAGCGCCTGGTCACATTTCTACAGGCTTTAGCTGTTATTAGTATTGTTGTTGTTGTTGTGAGGATTAAAATGTAAAATCTATCTGAAGTTCTTAAGCAATTTCTGGCACCTGGTAAGCAGAAAATGGTAGCAAAAAACATTGATTGATAATGTGTTAATAATGATCTCTCTCTATTAAGGACTACAACCTGGCAAGGTTGGATTATGACATTCACTTTATGGGTGAAAAAAACTGAGGCATAAAAGTTAACTGACCCACAGCCATACTGCTGGGAAAGTATGTGTTCAAAGATACTATTCTGCGTAGCTAGACATGTGAATGTTCTTTTTCCTGCAACATTTCCAGCTAGCACATTTGGCCCGTCGATATTTAATACTTTGTTTATTTATAGTCTATAATAACCTTGCGAGGTAAGTATTCTGCTTTTCATCTATAGAACATCCCAGAAGGATGAATGTATTAGTCTGTTCTCACATTGCTATAAAGAAATACCTGAGACTAGGTAATTTACAAAGAAAAGAGGTTTTATGGGCTCGTGGTCGCACATACTGTACAGGAAGGAAGATGCTGGCACCTACTTGGCTTCTGGGGAGGCCCTAGGAAACTTACAATCGTTGTGGAAGATGAATGGGAAACAGGCATGTCTTACACAGCCAGAGCAAGAGCAAGCGATATGGTGGGAGGAGGTGCTACACATTTTTAAACAACCAACTCTCACAGTGCCAAGGGGGAAACTCACCCTCATGATCCAATCACCTCCCACCAGGTCCCAACTCCTACATTGGGTATTATAATGCCACGTGAGATTTGAGCAGGGACACAGATCCAAACCATATCAATGATCTATCCATAATTCTGAGATTTCAATGCCTCCTCTCCACATAGGCATGAGTATTACATAAACTATTAAGCATATAATCCTCTGCAGACCAGTATTATTTAATGGAAAAATGATGTGAGCCTAAAAGGAGCTGTGTGTGTGATTTAAAATTTTCTAGTAGCCATATTAAAACAAAGTAAAAAGAAACTAGCGAAATTACTTTTAATAATGCATTTTACTTAACCCAATATAGCCAAAGTATTTTCACTTAATTATATGTTCAGTATAAAAATGACTCACAAGCTACTTTACATTCCTTCTTTTCTTGTGCTTAGTCCTTGCAATTCAGTATGTGTTTTACACTTACAGCGTGTGTCAGTCTAGACTAGCCACATTTCAAGTGCTGACAATTCACACGTGGACAGTAGCACCATATTGGATTGTGTAGTTTTAGACCATTGCTTTGTCAATTTCAATGCTTCTCCAGCCTGTGGAAGGCATTGAAGTTGGAAGCCACAGCAAGATTGTCATAGTAAAACAAAAGGAAAAATGTGATCAAAGATTTCACAAATTAATTCTGTCAATGAAATTTTGAACTGCACTTGCTAACTTATTTTGCCGTTAGAGAAAAAAAAAGTGTTTTATTCACTCAGGACAGGACTTTTGTTCTTTTTTTATTTTTGTAAGTAATTTTTTTTTAAGTAGTTAGGATTTCATATGGAACAGGAGTAAATATTTAGAATTCATTTACCAGATATTTAGGGAATACAAAATAGGGAGAGGGGAGAACGAGAATTGTGAGGATGTCATCAAAGCCTTTTATCAGCAAAGCTGTCGCTTTATAGAGACGTAATCTGACAGGCACTACGTTGAGTTTGCTTTGGTTGAGAGCTTCCACTTGTAATGTGATTTTTATGAACTCTACTCAGAAATTCATGAGAAAAGGCAAGAGACTATATCACATGCTTCCTCCTCTTTTATTTACTGGTCACTGGAACCAGATGTCAGAACTCTTAAATTTGGAGATTTTTAGGTCCCATGATGAACTAGATAAGTTAAATTTGACAGTAAGGACTAAAGAGTTTCAAGAAAATGCTAACCATCTGTCATTCAGAATCCACAGTTATGTAATACTTTACTGGAATGTTTAATAGTTCCAGAGAGCAGCAGTGGTTACCTAACGGCATCTTCCAAAAAACCTGAACAATAACCACTTCCGTTTTTATGTTCATAGTTTAAGCAACCAAAATACATGTTTGTGCCTGAATTGTATGTAATAATCTTAGATGTATACACCCAAATATGTTAGTTCCTTATTTTATATCCCTTGCTTGACTTTTTTTCATCTACATTGTTGCTTTATCAAACTCTCCTTATTTTTATTATTAATTCTAGAACAATTAGAAATAGTAGTAATTAAATTGCTGAAATCTGCCTGTGTAAAGTCAAGTAAGAACATTTCAATTCTATCAGTATGGGTGTTAATTATTTTAGGCAAGCTGTCATTTAGGCTTTCTAAAGTGGATTTTGTTCTTGCAGTCAAGAACATTGCTTAGTGCAGAATTAATTAATCATTATAAATATAAAACCTGCAGTATCAGCTCCTATGTTCAGAAAGGTTTCAAGAGGCAAGGTTGAAAGAGTCAACAGGCTGCTAAAGGGAATCTTATCATACGCCCTCACCCCCAATCTGATAAAAGGACAATTAAACTATGTACTTCATCTTTTCATAGGCCCTTACTTCAAGTATCAGTTCAAAAATTGGAAGTGAATACTTTTTACAACACAAAGGATTTTTTTCCTTTTTTGGAATATCTTCTTTTAAAGAGGTTTTTAAAAGTAAGATTACAAGGAAATGGCTGAAAATTGAAATTTACTTTGGCTAAAGGAAGATTGCAAAGCAAAACAAAACAACAAAACAATTTTATTCTCATAGCACTATGATGACTAGAACATATGTTTTCTGTGGACTCTGAATTTTCTCAAATACCCAGTAGCTACTTAAGAAATATTCTATAAAATGGCCATAATAATTGTGTTCCTCACAATAAAGCTCACAGTCATTTTGCTACAGGAGGAAAAGCTCACTTTCTGCATCATGTTCTTACTGTTTTTTAAAATAATGGCTCTATGATATTGTTTCATTTCTCTGCCCTATAATGAAAGTGAAATTCTACCAGATTAAACTGGAATGCTTTGACCAAAACACAGAGATCATAACTATACAGGTAAAGAAACACATTGGCATAGTGATCTAGTTAACAATATTAACGAACATTAATTAACTGACTATATGATAGCCACTCCAAATGCCTAAATATTATTGCTTAGGATAAATGCTTTGTATGTACTTATCTCATTTGTCTTTACCACTCAGAGGCAAAGGGTGTTCCTCAATATAGAAACATTTGCGTAATTTTTAAATATTACATTGCTAATGTTTCAAAATTTTATAACTGTCTGTTTAGGCCTGACCCAGTGACTGACACCTGTAATCCCAGCACTTTTGGAAGCTGAGTTGAGGACATTGCTTGAGTGCAAGAACTCTAGACAAGCCTGGGCAACATAACAAGATGCTGTCTCTACAAAAATAAAATATTAGCTGGGGATGGTGGGACACACCTGCAATCCTAGCTACTTGGGAAGCTGACGCAGGAGAGTTGCTTGAGCTCAGGAGTTGGAGGCTACAGAGAGCTACAATTACATCACTGTAATCCATCCAGGGAGACAGAGTGAGACCCTTTCTCAAAAACAACAACCACCCAACTGAACCAAAGCAAAACAATTTTTTTAAAGTAGGTTTATTTACAAATACGTGAGCATTTGTTTTTCACAAGGTACTCTCCTAAGAACAAGACAATATGCACTGCATCTCAAACTTGAATGTATGCATTATAGCTCAATCATCTTGTCACACTGCAGATTCTAACTCAGTAGGTCTGTGCGGGGCCTGAGATTTCGCATTTCTAACAGCCTCACTGGCGATATCCACGTGACTGGCTTGAGTACCACACTTTGAGAACAAGGACAGAGTCTACAGCTAGAGCAATTTTGATAATAAAGGTCAAAGGACCATGCCATGATTGTTCTGGAAAGCTAATTAGTCACTGCAGCTTTGGGAAACAAGCCAAAGAGTAACTGTTGAGTCAAGCCTTGAGTAATGAGTAAAAGTAAGTGTGTGTTGGGGAATTGCTTAGTATGTTCTTACTGGTTAATGAGTTGGTAGAAAAGATGTAGAATGTGTTCATGTTGTAAACCACGTTGGGATATCTACAGGGTGTTCGGCTCTCTCAGAAGAGGATCACCAGGTATCTGTTTGTTTTATTAGCATCCACACCTGTGTCTGATGTGGCCTTTCAGGTGTTCCTTCTTAGGTATTTCCTCATTAAGTATTTCTCCTAATGTTATCCCTCCCTTAGCCCTCCAACCCCCGACAGGCCCCAGTGTGTGATGGTCCCCTCCCTATGTCCATGTGTTCTCATTGTTCAACTCCCACCTATGAGTGAGAACATGCAGTGTTTGGTTTTCTGTTCTTGTGTTAGTCTGTTCTATTCTTGTGTTAGTTTGCTGAGAATGATGGTTTCCAGCTTCATCCATGTCCCTTATCCTTTTTTATGGCATAGAATTCCATGGTGTATATGTGTCACATCTTCTTTATCCAGTCTATCATTGATGGGCATTTGGGTTGCTTCCAAGTCTTTGCTGTTGTGAACAGTGCTGCAATAAACATACGTGTGCATGTGTCTTTACAGTAGAATGATTTATAATTCTTTGGGTATATACCCGGTAATGGGATGGCTGGGTCAAATGGTATTTCTGGTTCTAGACCCTGGAGGAATCGCCACACTGTCTTCCACAATGGTTGGACTAATTTACACTCCCACCAACAGTGTAAAAGCATTCCTATTTCTCCATCCTCTCCAGCATCTGTTGTAAAAACCTATCTTTAAAGCACATCTCAGTTGTGACCATTCAGAAGTCAAGCGAGGCTGGCACACCCTAACTCATGTGAGCCTAACTTGAACATATTTTGATGTAATCAGCTAGGGGAAATTTATGAGTGACTTGTATCTAATGGTCTTTTAAAAATTTGGTTGACGTATTTTGTACTTCCTAAGACTATATCTATGGTCTAATGCTATAAATAACCATTTTTACTAGAGAGAATTCTATGGTCTTTGGGTAAAAGTTACTGGTTCTGGTTTTGCAAAAGAGGCACTTTTCTAGGCTGAAGTGCCCCTTTGTTTACATATTGCATCTGTAAATTATGATTTTTTTTTTTCGCCCAAAGTCACATCTATTCTGAACTCCTACAAAGGATAGTTTCAGGTCGTTGCTTTTTTTTCTTAGCCTTGGTTCACTAACATTTACTCACAAATATAAATGCCTTAATGGTTCCTCCTTGTGCATTGAAAAGATTCTACAATCAAGGCTCTTCATAGTATGGTCTAAGCTTAAACTTAAATCTAACTCTAGAATTTGCTATCCTTTCTCTTCCACCCCATATACTGTGTACCCAGTGATGCTGCTCTTGTTCTTTTTGCCTCGAATAAGTCCTTTAATGGCATGGTCTGACTTGAAGACATTTTGAAAGACCAGTCCAGAGCCAACTTGAAGCATGTGGTGATTGGGAACAGGGGCGAGGGGACTGGTGACTTTCAGAACCTGTATAGAAGCTGCATGGAAGGAGCAAGTAGCCCCTTCATGGTCATCTCATTGACTCTATGTACAGGTAGCTCAAAAGAGATGGATAGGTCTAGAGATTTAGGCAGCAAATGCAACATCAATTTCTTTGTTGTTTTTGTTGCTGTTGTTGAGATAGAGTTTCTTTCTTGTTGCTCAGGCTGGAGTGCAGTGGCGTGATCTCGGCTCACTGCAACCTCCGCCTCCCAGGTACAAGCAATTCTCCTGCCTCAGCATCCAGAGTAGCTGAGATTACAGGCATGCATCAGCATGCCTAGCTAATTTTGCATTTTTTGTAGAGACAGGGTTTCATCATGTTGGTCACACTGGTCTTGAACTCCTGACCTCAGGTGATCTGCCCACCTCAGCCTCCCAAAGTGCTGGAATTGCAGATGTGAGTGACTGCGCCTGGCTGCAACATCAATTTCTTATGACTATAACTAACAGTTAAAGACTTAAACCTCAAATACCAGTGGTCTATAGTCTGGTGGAACTTTTGTTTTAACACTTACTTTAAATTCAGGGGTACAAGTGCAAATTTTTCACACAGGTAAATTTGTGTCATGGGGGTTTGTTGTACCGACTATTTCATCACCGAGGTATTAATCCTAGTACCCATTGGTTGTTCTTCCCAATCCTCTCTCTCCTCCCACCCTCCATCCTCTGAAAGATCCCAGTGTATATTGTTTTCCTCTATGTCTCCACGTGGTCTCATCATCTAGCTCCCACTTATAAGGAAGAACATGTGGTATTTGGTTTTCTGTTCCTGTGTTAGTTTGCTAAGGATATTAGCTTCAAGCTCCACCCATGTCCCTGCAAAGGACATGGTCTCGTTCTTTTTTATGGCTGTATAGTATTCCATGCTATATATGTACTACATTTTCTTTATCCAGTCTATCATTGATGAGCATTTAGGTTGATTCCATGTCTTTACTATTGTGAATAGTGCTGCAATGAATATATGCATGCATGTGTCTTTATAATAGAATGATTCATATTCCTTTGGGTATATACTCAGTAATGGGATTGCTGGGTTGAATGGGATTTCTATCCTTTACATTTTAAAGTCCTGGCCATAAGTAGTGTCTAAGAAGCACAATAAAGGTGACTATCCATTTACCAGTGTTCCAAAAGTCAACATACTGAAGCTCTTCCCACTTTGAGATGAGCCTTAACTGGAATGAAAATACATTTTTTGTACAACTAATTATCATCCCAGCTGAGCCTGTTAGTTCAGTCATCCATGGAAGCCCACATAATTCCAAGCTCCCTAAACTCTGCACATCCTCAAATAGCCATACAACTATAAAAACTTTATTTGTTCTCCTGGTCCTTCCTGCCACCAATGAGGGTCAATATTTCCAGAAGCCTGGCTATACTGAGAGAGAAAATGACTTTTTGCTTCTGTTTCCAAAGATGGGTTTTACTATATAATGAGGTAAGCCCATCTGTCAAATGTCAGGGAAGTTGTAGATTGTACAGAAGGCAGGCTGTAACAGATGACCTCGGGGAAGCTTTTGTTAGCCAGGAAGAACAGTAAAGCCCTCTAAGCTTCAAGGTTGTTCAGACCAGAGAGAGAAAGAGGAAGAACAAGAGAGGAAGAAGGGCTGGGGAAAGACAGGAGAGACAAAGATGGTGGGGAGAGGAGGAGAGAGAAGGAAGGGGAGGAAGGGGAGAGAGGAGAGGAGGAAGGGCAGAGAGGAGGGGAGGAAGTGGAGAGAGGAGAAAAGGGAGAGAAATAAATAAGGTTGGGGGGAGACAAAGAAGGAGGACTGCAGGCATGAGTTCACAATGTGTGTTTTGGCTCCCCTCTTAAGGCTAGTACCATGGTTGTGGCTTAGGAAAAGGTATACGGGGTAGGAATTAAGGCAGCCTCATATAGCCCCTCAAATTTCAGTGAGGTCTGGAGACAGCAATATACAATTCCCAGGCCCCCTTAGGTTGTTGGGAAATGCTGAGAAGACCTATTGATTAGGAAGGGCTTGGGCTGCAGATGAAGACACCAGAGTGGGCGTTCTGACTATCAGCTACAGAAGGGGCCAGAGGCCGCAGCAGTGCATGTTAGTGCCATACCCAGTGAATCCAGTTATATCCAGCCACAGCCAAGGGAATTCTGGGGCAAGACATCCTGTGACCTGGTGAAATGGACCATAATGGAGTCCAGTGAGGCCTGAGGGGAAAACAGACCTGACAACTGCTCCGCCTGCTAATACCAGGAGGCAGGCACGATCCCCCTGGGACTTCAGATCAGGTTTAAGGGCAGAAAGAAAAAAAAAAAAGAGTGGGCAGAGGTGCTGAAAACAAAGAAATCAACAAACAACAAAACAAAACACGGTGGAAATCTGTTCAGACAAAAAAATAGAAAAACTGTAAGAGATTAAGTTTAAATAAAAAATGATAGAACAAGATTGAAATGGCGTAATTGAGTCTGTTGACCCCTGAAAGGTAGGAATTGAAATTCATGAACAATTTGAGTTGAACTACTCTACTCAACTATTTTTATACAAAAATAGTTACGTGACTCAAAGTGTGTAAACTTCAACCTATCCCTGCCATAATGCAAATGTCACTTCCTCCCTGAAATCTTTTCCATTGTTTTACTTGAATGTCTTCTCTTACTCTAAGTAACTTTCCTGTGTAACCTACTTTTAATTGTCTTGGTTCATAGAAATTGCTAACGTATAGACTCATAGATGCACAGAATAAAGAAGGACCAAATGGACCATCATTTAGAACTGTTCTCACTCCCAAAAGATAATAATGTAATCTTTGAGGGCAGAAATAATCCCTTTTTTATAGCCCAAGGTACCATGGTAGGTCTTTGCTCATCCTGGGTACAATCCATGTGTGCTCAGCATAGGAGGTAAAGTCCTGTGGTTTTCTCACTTGTAAAATAAAGATAATAATGCTATCTTGTAGGTGGACAACATTAACCCTTCCTTCAACTTATCTTAAATCTTTTGAAAGGATTTCACCCTTTTCAGTGACAGTAGGAACCAGAGAGAACAATAAGCAATGGTTTTTTCATTGTGTAGCTTTATAATTGTTGTTTTGTTGTTTAAACTCACACGGGCTTTTCAGAGCCTCATCAACATGGAATTGAATGAATGGGCTTCTAAAGCTGACTTTGACTTCATAGGCTTAATTGAGACAGCAGTTAGATTATAAGAAAAGCAGTATTTTAATTTCAAGTTAAGCCTTGTTTCAAAGTAAGCAGAGCTGCAAGATGCTGAGTTTCTAACCTGTCAATATGTGTAATAATATATTTATTGTTGTTTGCTTTTATTGTATTTTCACCTACGACTTCAGAATAGAACTTGAAAATGTAGAGGGTGAGTAAGTTCCACTGGAACACAGAAAAACTAGTATTTTAGATGTGAAACTTTAAGTTGTCTTCCAATTTTAAAGAACAATAGATTGGCTGCCCCTGAATTATTATTATTACTATCATTATTCCTCTCCTTTCTCTTCCTCTCCTTGTACTTTCTCTCTGTCCTTTCCTTCCTTCCTCCCCTCTTTCTTGCCTTCTCCCTCTCACCTTTCCATTTTTGAGGAACCACATATAGACTGATCTTGTAGACCTGGCCTCAAGTGATCCTTTAAATATTTGGACAATGGTGTGAGGGGTTCCATTTATACAGTTGTCCCAGGCCCTACAATGTTAGGGTGGACTTGCTGGTAAACATCAAAACTAGAAGTAACCAGTTTACCATGTCACGAGCATTGCTCATTCCCTTGGATATCACTGAGTCTGGATTGCACTCAGTACTGGATTAGGGGAGTATAATTTTGCTCTTGGGACAGGGGGCTGGCCTGTTCTCTATGTTTTGTGGCTGTGGAAGTATTGCTATAATAATCTATATATCCTATTGACTGGACATCTGAGAAAAAGGGGTACAAAGGAGAATTTGTACTGAACTAATTCCTGAAGGAATCACCTCCGTTCCAGAGTATTCAACTCCTGGAGGAAAGCATTAGAGATAAATGCATCTGGCTGAGATGCAGAGGAATGAAACATTGGAAAGAATAAATTTAGAACCTTAATTTCAGAATTAGTTTAGACTGTAATGTCTTTGAACACTAACTTAAAAAGAAATGAGGATTTAATCTTTGGACTTTAATTTTTCTCCAGGAATGTAAAGGTTTAATTGTTTAAGTTTATAAATCTGGAGCATAAATTTAGCTACTAATGTATTGTTTTAGTACCTTTATGTAGTTATGGGTTGTGTTACAGGTTAAACACACAGACATTGTGTTATGGGTTGAATTGTGTCCTCCCCTCCCCCCAAATGTGTGTTGAATATTTTCTCTTAGTTCTTATCTGAAATTGTGACCTAATTTGGAAATAGTTATTGCAGAGGTAATTAGCTAAGCTAAGAGGAAGTCATTATGTAGTAGGGTTGGCCCTTACTCTAATATGACTGGTGTCCTTAAAAGAACAAGAAAATAAGAAAGACTGACTACAGACAAAACATCACCATTTGAAGACACAGATGCAGATGCAGACACAGACACAGGCACATAAAGGGAGAAGACAGCCATGTGACTATGGAGCAGATTGGAGTGATACCTTAATAAGCAAGAAACCTCAAGGATTGCCAGCAAATGTCAGAAGTTAGAAGCTAGAAAGGGTTCTTCTCTATAGGTTTCATAGGGCACATGGCCCTGCCAACACCTTAATTGCAGATTCCTATCCTCCAGACAATAAATTTATGTTGTGTTAAGCCAGAAGTTTGGGATAATTTGTTACAGTATCCCTCAGAAATGCATACATTTGTACACGTCTAGTAAGTCATGTAGAATACTTCAGTGGAGAAAATTTGAACAGGAAATAGACTAGGAGATGAATTTGCAACCTGAGATAGAAGGTGGCTTTGGCTCTATCTTGATCCATTTCAGTGACTTCTGTAGGAAAAAGCTCAGGTGCCCTCCAGCTCTTCCAAAGAGGCAGTGGGATGGGAGAACCACTGCATGCAAGTGGGAGTAAAATTGCCCCAAATAAAATGCTAATCTTTCACTCCTCCCCTAACTCTATCCAGGAAGGTACGTACATTCTGATTGTCCTAGTCAAAAAATATTTTAAAAGGCCCCAATTTTCACTCTACAAATTTCTGTAATTAGCTGGGTTCATGAGGGTGCGCTAGCGGGTGGGGTTCCACTACACGTTCCAGGGTAGAAATTTCAGAAGATATACTTTTGATAATTCTCCAACACTCTCTCACTTCTCTTCCTTTGGAAAAATGTACTTTTCTAATTGATGCGATTGGAAAGAGAATACTGAACATGCATGGCTAAATCCATTTCAGTTTCTCCTTTGGATCTAGCTGCCTGCAGCATAGATTTTCTGCTTTGGTCTTCCATATAGTTAGGCACATGTGGGCCAGTATCTAATCTCAGTTTCCAAAAATAGGCAGAAATTTCGATTTTTTTATGCTAATAAAGAAAAAAAATAACATGTGGCTCAAAAGTTTTGAATAATGTTGCCTGATCTCCTTCAAGTGGGTTTTCCCAGGGTGTGCCTTTCAGAGTAGTATTAGAAAGCTGTAATACGCCTGCACGTTGAAGCCAGCTTTTCTCTTTTACTTTTACCTATAATAAGGGGGATACTTTGCCTTCTATCTAATTTTTCTGCCCATTTCTCAAGAGATATGTGTAGAAGACAGGTGTGGTTGTTCACCATCCTAAACCCAAACATATGTTAAAAAGCTTACCCAGTGTAAAGCATGAAAAAAACGCAATGGAACCATTTATATAGTGAGAAACAGCATCAAGCCTGAAGTTGGCTCTGGATTCAAATTCTAGTTTCTTGATTAACTAGTTATTGACCCAATTACTTAGCCTACCTGAGCCTCCTCTGTAAAATATCCAGAACAAAACCTATCTCACAGGATTGGAAAGATTAAATGAGATAGGATATGTATAACTTACTTCATTATCTCTCTATATCACCTAGCCTGGCATATAGTAGAACTCAACTGTGAGTTATTTTCCTCATTTATCTTCTCTTGAACAAGAGACATTTATTTATCTCCCCCTTCCACTCCCATGCATACACATTCTCTGCACATTCATAGTGCTTATTTCACTTCATCATAATCACTTGACCTATTTTGAGAGAGGAACATGTTTTGTTGGGAATGCAAACGATTCAGTGCAACATCTATCATATATACACTCAATGAAAATTATGCTTATTTTTTTTCCTTACCAATACAACCCCCTTGGAACTCTAAGTTTTGCCTTATGATATACCTGCATTTTAGAGTGTGATAAAATTACCCTAAGAAAACATCAGTCTCCTCATTTGCAAACTTATGAGTCTGTATCATAAGACTGGGAAGAAACCGTTTTGTTATAAAATTCTATGATTATATAAAATACCATAGTGTTATTACCCTTGAAATGATTTTGTTTGCAGTGTTTGCTTCACGTAATTTCCCTAATAATTAGCCGAGTCTTATGTTTATCGTACTTTTATAGTTTTATTCTGTAGAATGATAGAGAAAAAATAAAATTCTTCTCCTTTGTCAATGAAACCACAAAAAATATAACCTCAGTGGGTGCCCCTGTTACACCGAAGCACAAAAGAGCTAATTTAAATGTGTCATTGCCATAGGTTCAGCCTGTATTGATCAATTATTTCATTCAGTTCACATTTACTGAGCTCAACTCTGCCAAGCCCTATGGGTACTGGGGCCATCGAGATGAATGAGATTTGTTTCCTGCCCTTAAGAGGCTCCTGATCAAAAGGGGTCAGGGGAGAAGTGCAGGGTGCTAGTCACAGTTAACATATCATCATTGCATCAGTCAGGTGAGCAAGAAGCAGAACCCACAGAAGCAGAACCACTGGGAGACACATATAAAGAGATTTATCAAGGAATTGGCTTACACAACTGCGAGGACTATAGAGGCAAGTCTCATATCTATAGGGCAGGTTGTCAGGAAGGGCTGGCTGAAGTTCATGGACTCAAGTGGAAGCTGCTGTTCACAGAGGAGATTTCTTCTTCATCAGGGGAGCCTCAGCTGCTCTGAAGACGTTTAAGTGGCTTCAATCATGCTTACCTAGATTATCTAGGATCAATTCTCTTACTTAAAGTCAACTTATCATGAAGTTTCATCCCATCTACAAAATACTTTCATAGCAACACCCAGATTACTGTTTGATTGAATAACTAGGGGCTACAGCCTAGCCAAATTGACCCAAAAACTGCCCATCACAATCATTATTTTCAAAATCCTCATGAATCAGAGATTGAAGATAGAGCTCTCTCAAAATTGCAGACAATATCTGGTGAGCAAATATTGTGAGAATCTGTAACCTAAACTGCTAACAATTTCACCTCGAAAATACAATTACTAGTTTTACCATATCTTCAAAGATTCAATACTCTTGCTGCTGTTATGTCTTTAGGGAGGAAATAGGGGGAGAAATGAGTTTTATATTACTCCCTCTAATCCATGTGTGTGGGGAGTGGGAAAAATACAAGTATATAGTGGTACAAAAGAAATATAAATGGTTACTTCTAATAAAACATACCCCTTTTATTAGATTCACTGAATGCAGTGGTCAGCCTTTCCTAAAGTGGGTTCCACAGAACACTAGTTTCTTGAGATGAAATGCCCGTTTGCAATATTCATCTATTTATCTGCATTTAAATACAACACATGTGTTTTATGATATATGTAAATATATGTGTGTACATTTATATGCAAATGTATTTTATAAATTTATACTTCAAGTATGTGTGCATATATATTTATATATAGAAAGTTTCTGTAATAAAATGGGAGA
The DNA here is from genome assembly GCF_008728515.1 of Papio anubis. NCBI lineage: Eukaryota > Metazoa > Chordata > Mammalia > Primates > Cercopithecidae > Papio > Papio anubis. Next base: position 163,913,013 of record NC_044978.1, on the reverse strand, counting down.
AATGTTAAAACACATTTTAAAAGGCTTCTTTGCTACTAGATATTTCAGAGCTGTTAATATGTTGACATCATTGTCATCTTCAAAGGAATAATTTGGAATTTAGCTTAAATCAAACTCGTTTGACCATTGGACACCTTTATTCATGGACTAACTCTTTGGATCATTATTCATTGCAATGGACTTTTAAGAATTGTGTAATGAAGTATTGTTTATAGGGTGAGGGATGAAAGCGATTAACAATTAAGCAGCTATACAAATTCAACCAAACATTGTGTCATGATGTGTCGGGGAGGAAGGGAGTGTAAAGGTTGTCAAGTCCAAGCACTTGTCCAATGGATAATACTTTATTTTTCTACAATCACACAGCTAGTCAATACTTCATATATAAAAGAAACTACAGAGTTTGACAACCTGATCCATCACATTGTCTTCATCATGATTTTGATAATGCCATTTGTCTTTGTCGAAGATTTCCAACAAAAATATTTCTAAAAAGAAAACCGATCAACTATAAGAGAAAGCAATGCCATGCAGTGTGGTCTGCAAGCTTTTAATGAGTGTCTGTTACATGCAGAGCATGTGGTAGCTCACCACCCTTTTATGGAGGAGATAAACATGCCCCCAACTAATTAATGCACCACAAGTCATGTTTAGTTGTAATCACATTTGTACAAAAACACGAGTGGGTCAGGCCATTTTTTCCAGTTGTAGAATTAACATATCCATCACCTCGCATAGATATCTGTGGGGTATGTGTGTGTGTGTGTGTGTGTGTGTGTGTGTGTGTTTGTTGAGAATCCATAATATTTACTCTCTTAGCAAATCTTAAGTATATAGTACATTATTACTAACTATAGTCACCATGCTGTACATGAGGTCTCCAGAACTTCCTCATCTTATAACTACAAGTCTGTATATTTTGACCAACATCTCCACATTACCCCCAAGTCACAGTCTCTGGCAACCACCATTTTACTCTATCTCTGTGAGTTCAATTTTTTTTAACTTTTATTTTTATTTCAGGGGTACATGTGCAGGTTTGTTACATAGGTAAACTGTGTCATTGAGGTTGATTGTACAGATTATTTCATCACCTAGCTCTTAAGTCTAGTGCCCATTAGTTATTTTTCCTGATCCTCCTCCTCCTCCCACCCTCCAACCTCCATTATGCCCCTGTGTTTGTTGCTCCCCTTTATGTGTCTGTGTGTTCTCATCATTTAGCTCCCAATTATAAGTGAGAACATGCGGTATTTGGTTTTCTGTTCCTGTGTTAGTTTGCTAAGGGTAATGGCTTCCAGCTCCTTTCATGTCCCTGCAAAGCACATGATCTCAGTTCTTTTTAAGGCTACATAGTATTCCATGATGTATAGGTACCACATTTTCTTTATCCAGTCTATCATTGGTGGCGTTTGAGATCATACCATATCTTTGCTATTGTGAATAGTGCTGCAATGAACATACACAGGCATGGGTCTTTTTTTTCTTTGTCTTTTTTTGAGATGGAATCTCTCTGTGTCACCGAGGCTGGAGTGCAGTGGTGCAATCTCATCTCACTGCAATCTCTGCCTCCCGGGTTCAAGCGATTCTCCTGCCTCAGCCTCCTGAGTAGCTGGGATTATAGGTATGCACCACCATGTCTGGCTGATTTTTGTATTTTAGTAGAGATGGGGTTTCACCATGTTGGCCAGGCTGGTCTTGAACTGATGACCTTAGTTGATTCACCCACTCTGGCCTCCCAAAGTGCTGGGATTACAGGTGTAAGCCACCACGACTGGCCACATGGGTTTTTAGAATATACTGATTTATATTCCTTTGGGTATACACCCAGTAATGAGATTGTTGGGTCAAATGGTAGTTTTGTCTTCAGGTCTTTGAAGAATCACCACACTGCCTTTCACAATGGTTGAACTAAGTTACACTCCCACCAACACGGTATAAGCATTCGTTTTTCTCCCCAACCTCACCAACATCTGTTATTTCCTGACTTTTTAATAACAGCAATTTTGACTGGGGCGAGATGGTATCTCACTGTGCTTTTGATTTGCATTTTTCTAATGATTAGTGATGTTGAACTTTTTTTATGTGATTGTCGCCTGCATGTATGTCTTCTTTTGAGAAATGTCTGTTTGTGAGATCACACAGCATTTGTCTTTCTCTGCCTAACTTCACTTAGTATAATAACCTTAAAATTCATCCATGTTGTCACAAATGGCAGGATTTCCCTTCTTTTTAAAGGCTGAATGCTATTCCACTGTGTGCGTGCGTGCCACATTTTCTTTATCCATTCATCTGTTGACAGACACTGAGCATGTTTCTCTATTTTGGCTATTGTGAGTAATGCTGCAGTGAACATAGGGGTGCAGATGCCTCTTTGAGATAGTGACTGGCTTCCTTTGTGATTTGTAAACATGGCAGGCTTTTACCAGCCAGCCCTTTTGCATTTGTAAACGCTACTCCTTGGAAGATGCTTCCTTCCAGATCATCCCTTGAAGGCTTATTTCCGTCCTTCTGGCATTAGTGCCCATATCACTTTTTCAGAAGGGTCGCTACATTTCCCCAGGACTCTGCCACCTAGGTCCTTTCAATCTCTACCCTGTTGATTTTCCTTCAAAGCACATCTCATGCTCTGTAACTGTGTTATTTTATTTTATTTTTTTGTTTGCTGTCAGCCTTTCTCCTTCAACTCTGAGCCCCCATCTATAATGCAAACTCCAAGAGTGTACAGACTGTGTCTACCTCCTTAAACTGCTTCTTGCTGGAGTCTAGCAAAGTCTCTAGCACTTAATAGATGCTCATCAAATAGTGGCTAAATAAATGAATGGAGTAGTACATTTGAAACAAGTATAATTTTTGCAATTTTTTAAAAGTCGAAATGGCTTTAATGTTTTATATCATTTCACTTTCACACTAAAGAAATTATATTTTTGGTTAATATATTTGCAATTAAAGATATTATTTCTATCAATAAGTTTTAGAAAAACTAAATTTTGGAGGCTATAACAACACATAGCAGTGAATTACAAAAAATGTGAGTTTTTGACTTCACATTTTCTAATAGAAAATAATTTAAACCATGTACAACTTTAAAAAATGCATAAAAATCTGCATGAGACAGTATGTGTTATTTACACTATATTCTTTGGCTCTGTGAGTCTGTGATGTGCGTTAGGTTGTATAACAGTGGATGAGGCAGCCTCGACCTTTGGGTAGCTTAAGCATTTAGACACCTGATGGCAATCTTTCATTAAATTTGGTGTAGTAGCAGCCTCTCTGGCAGGTAGGAGAGAACACAAGTTGTTTTTCTTCAGCAATCTTCATACCAAATATCTGAAAATGTTTCCCAGTGACAGACAGAACTGAGAGCTTAATGTCTTTCTAGATGAGCATGGTGGCTTTCATCGAGGGAAAATGCTGTGGGTGGATGAGCTCAATGAAAAGCAAAGAAAAGAGGAAGGAAAATGAAGTTTATGCATGGTCCAGATACAGTTAGGGACTCGGGCAGACTACTTAGAGAAAGAGCAGGATGTGATGCTAATGGGCAGGAAACGAGTTCAGTGAGATTTATGTTGTGTTAAAATGCAGTATCATCTGGTGAGCCAGCATTCCCTCCCTTCTTCCTCCTTCCTTGATCTCTTGCCACTGCCCTCACCTTGGCTGAGGCTGGGAATAAAAGACAATTTTGGGCAGAAGGGTGGATATTTCTCTTCAGGATGAATGAAGAGGGCAGGATTCAATGAAGGTGTGAAATAGCAAACCTTTCTTATGTCTCCATGCTCATTCGCTGGGCCATTTTCTGAGACCTTGATGATATAATACTGTGGGCTAAAAGCTACCTTTTATCAATCACCCACTATGTGCTAAAATCATGCAATGCACCTTACTTGGATTGTCTTCATATAATGAAGGACTTAAGTGAGAGAGGATTTGGTAACTTTCCCAAGTCATTTTGGCAGGTAGAGGGCAGAGTAAGGATTTGACTCTGAGACCTAAGCACTCTCCCGCTAGTCATACTTGATATAGTTTGGCTGTGTCCCCACCCAAATCTCATCTTGAATTGTAGCTGCCATCATTCCCACATGTCATAGGAGGGACCCAGTGGGAGGTAAGTGTATCATGGAGTTGGGTCTTTCCCATGCTCGTCTTGTGTAATGAATAAGTCTCATGAGATCTGATGGTTTAATAAACAGAAGTTCCCCTGCACATGCTCTCTCTTGCCTGCTGCCATGTAAGACATCCCTTTGCTCTTCCTTCATCTTCTGCCATGATTGTGAGGCCTCCCCAGCCATGTGGAACTGTGAGTTCATTAAAACTCTTTCCTTTATAAATTACCCAGTCTTGGTTTTGTCTTTATTAGTAGCATGAGAATGGACTAATACAGTACTGCCTTCCTCTGTGCTCAGTGCCAGCTTATCTCACTCCCATGGCGTAGAATACCATCTGTATGCTGACAATTCCCTACTGAATTCTCCAGCCTAAGTCTTTCTTCTGAATGAGATCCATCACTCAGCTACCTAAAGCCATCTCCTCTGAGATATGTCCTGGGCACCAAAACTTTACTCAAGATTGAACTCTCTCATCTCACCTCACCTTACCCAAATCCTTCTATCACAAAAGAATGCTGTGTCTACCCAGTACTGACGCCAAATACATGGGAGTCATCCTTGACGCCTCCTCCACCTCCACACAAAACCCACATGCAAATAATCACTAAGACCTGCCACTCTGTCCTCAAAATAAATTACAAATAGACCCCATGTCTTAGTTTCCGTTAGCTTAGACCAAGCCACCATCACCTGGACCAGGTGATGAACAAAAAACAAAATTATTGTGAAATAAAATAAAAATTACGCACATATACATAATCTATTACATATAATAGAAGAATCTAGCTAGAGAACTTAGATGTATTGTTTAAAGAAGAAGAATAAAATTACACCCCTTTATCCATCAATAAGTTTAAGGTTTAGAACATTACCGTTATATTTGAAGAGTCTGTGATTTCATCTGCCCCCTGCCGCTCCCCCTGAAAAATCCCCACACTATACTGCATTTTGCTAATTATCCCCTTGCTTTCTCTGCAGTTCTACCATGCATGTTTGTATATCTATATCATATGATAATATTTTATAGTTTTGCATAGTTTTGAAATGTAAATATTTCAAAGTGCAATCGTAATTATGTTTAGTGTTAATGTAATGCATAATGACATAGTTGCTCTTTTCCTCTGTACAGTGCCATGTCATTTAATAATGGGGGTACATTCTGAGAAATGTCCCATTAGGCTATTTTCTCATCGTGCGAACATCATAGAGTATACAGTACTTACACAAACTTGGATGGTATAGCTCACGACACCCCTAGGCCAGGTGGTATAGCCTATTGCTCCCAGGCTACAAACCCGTAAAACATGTGCCTGTATCGAGTACCGTAGGCAATTAGAACACAAATCACTAGATGATAGGAATTTTTCAGCTCCTTTATAATCTTATAGAACCACTGTTTTATATGTAGTCTGTCATTGTCTGAAATGTTGCTGTGCAGTGCGTGACTGTATAAATATTTTTTACAATTCCTATCTATAACAGGGGTTGAACACAGCCCATGAGCCAAATCGAATCCACTATCTGTTTATATAAATAAAGTTTTATTGTAATATATTGTCTATAGCTGCTTTCATGCTATAATGGAGGAGTTGAATAATTGTAACAAACACCATCTTGCCTGCAAAGCCAAAAGTAGTCAAATCTTTCTTTACAGAAAATGTTTGCCAACCCCTGCTGTAAAGAAATCTTGCCCGTAAACACTTGGAGGCATGTACAAAAATGTTCACAATGACACTGGTTTTAAGAGCATAAACCTTGAAGCCACTCAAATGGTGATCAACAGGAGAAATATAACTACATTGTAGTATATTTGTTCAATGAAATACAATACAACTGTGAAAATGATGAAGCTACCTAGATTAACATGAATCCAGCCGAACCATAATACTATGATTTTAATAGCCCCTAAGAGCATATTAGGACTCCATTTGTTCACATTTCAAACCAAGCAAAACTATAATATGTTATGTAAAGATGCAAAAATATGTGATTCAACTATAAGGAAAAGCAAGGGCATAATTAACAGATTACAAAATAGTCGTTTTTGGAGGGCTGGTAGATCAAGAGTATGTATGTGTATCTTATCCAAGTTTGTGATTTGTCTTTCTCTCTGAGGATTCTTTTGATGAACTAACGTTTATATTTTGAATAGTCAAATTTAGAATTTCTTTTTTCCAGAGATTCTCACATTGTGAATCATTTAAAAAGCCTTTCTGAAAAATGAGAATTCTTTTCTATATAACTTTTGAAGTTTTAAATATTGCTTTTCAGGTCAATTTTTGTATATGGTATGAGGTTCACACTTATTTTTTGCCCATAGAAATAACTAATTGTTCCAGCACCATTTATTGAATAGTTCCTCCTTTTCTCACTGATATACAACATCCACTCAGTCATTTATCAGATTTTCATATATGCAATGGATCTGAGTCTAGGCTGTCTACTCTGCTCCACTGGTTTTAGCAGCCTTTTAACTGGTCTCCTTAGTTCTACTCATTTCCCGTTCAAACCATTTTCCACCCAGCAGCTGGAGTGATCTTTAAAATGTGTCTCTGTGTGTGTTCCTGTATGTATGTATATGTGTGTGCAAACCTTTCCGTTACTCAAATGTTCTTTTGAATAATTTGGTTCTCCACTTCTTATTTCTTAGAGTTTGTACAACCTTATCATATACATATTGTCATTTTCTCTTCCCATCATCCCTAACTACAGATAAAGAAATTGAATCTTAAAAAAGATAAAAGGGCTTCTCCTCACACAGTGAAAAAGAAGCAGAATCTGGATTCATAGCTGCCTTTGCACTCCAGAATCCAGTGACACTTCTCTGCTTTCAGGTCCTCAGACTCTTTCTTTTCCCATGATCTTGAGTCTTTGATTATTTTTCTCTGAGTGTATCATTTCTTCTGTATTTAGGGTTTTTTTTTTTAAACTAAATGTTATTAACGCTTTCTCAAAACGACCCTCCTAATTAATTCTTCCTTTCCTTAGCCATTATCTTCAGCAAACTAACGCAAGAACAGAAAACCAAACACCGCATGTCCTCATTTATAAGAGGGAGCTGAACAATGAGAACACATGGACACAGGGAGAGAAACAACACACACTAGGGCCTGTCAGGGTGGGTGGAGCAGGTGTGTGGGGTGAGGGAGAGCATCAGGATGAATAGTTAATGCATACTGGTCTTAATATCTAGGTGATGGGTTGATAGGTTCAGAAAACCACTATGGGACACATTTATCTATGTTACAAACCTTCACGTCCTGCACATTTATCCTGAAACTTAATAAAATAAAGTAAAACAAAATATTCTTTTCCTTTTCTGGACATTTTGTACAACATTGGCTTTCCAAGGTCTGTGTCTTCTGTCTCCTTCATTGTTAAAAAGCTGACATATTCCTCCTTTGTGCATCTTTCACCTCTTTCTTCCAAGCATCCTCTCTGTGTGCTCCATTGCCCAGCGAAGCCTATAATGCATCTTTTTCTTTCTTTCTTCATCTCCCACAAAGTCTTGCCATATTCACTCTTTGGAGATAAATTAAGACTTTCAGAGTCTTTACAGTATATCCGGTCTTCAAAGAATGTCATTTTGTTCAATGTCCTTGCATTATAACGTTGATAAGAGAAAGGAAAAAAAAAATCAGTTCCCTGCTGAGGTCACGCTGTGTGGAGCTTGCACTTTCTCTCATGTTTGCATGAGTGTCTTCCCACATCTCAGAGATGTGCACATTGGGTGACTTGGCATGTCCACATTGTCCCAGTCAGGGTGAATGTGGGGGTGTGTGTGAGTGTGTCCTGTGGTGGGATGGTGCCCTGTCCAGGGCTGGTTACTGCCTTGTGCCCTCATCATTCTGGACATACCTCAGCCATCTGAGACCCTAAACTGGAATAATGGGGTAAATAATTACCCCACCTGTTTCTATTAATCTTTCTTAAATGTATGTGTAGGTCACATTTGTTTCATGTTTAGAATTAGAAGTGTTTTGTTCTTTATTTAGAATTTGGTGATGTTTTTGTGACCAGAAACATTCTATAGGAACCTCTTATTTTTGTCAATTAACCTATAGCAAAATTGTTTTCACTGTATGTCATTTTCTTAAAGCCACAGTTGCCAAGAACTGGTTGACAATGTTAAGATCCTGGTGTTCCAACACCTAGCCCTGGGTACATATAATTTAAAATAAAAGGCTTATTAATAAGACTTATTAACAAATCAGGCCGGGCGCGGTGGCTCAAGCCTGTAATCCCAGCACTTTGGGAGGCTGAAACGGGTGGATCACGAGGTCAGGAGATCGAGACCATCCTGGCTAACACGGTGAAACCCCGTCTCTACTAAAAAATACAAAAAACTAGCCGGGCGAGGTGGTGGGCGCCTGTAGTACCAGCTACTCAGGAGGCTGAGGCAGGAGAATGGCGTAAACCCGGGAGGCGGAGCTTGCAGTGAGCTGAGATCCGGCCACTGCACTCCAGCCTGGGCAACAGAGTGAGACTCCGTCTCAAAAAAAAAAAAAACAAAAAAAAACAAAAACAAATCAAAATATATTTCAAAATGACACCAAATATAAATATATCCTTCCCTTAAAACATACTCTTTGTAGATTTTCTCTCTTTTTCTTTCATCCTGTGATTGCCGTTTCTCTGTTACTGCCTTCTGCTTAGTGGAGAACCTAGCCCTCTCTCCATTTATCCCCCAGGGGCCCTCCTTCAATTCCTATAGATATCCTTTCGCTGTGGAGCATCGTCTCTCCCACCCCTGCACCGTGTGTTCTTTCTTTTCTTGTAACTTTCTGCTGGAAGAAACCCTTTATTTGCTATATCAAGGGTTATATATTCTAGCCCTTTGCAGAAAAAAAAAAAGAATGCAGATTTTTGATGATGAATCCCCAAACATTTCTCACTTGAAATGCTATGGAACAGCAGGAGGTGAGTCTAGGTCCCATTGCTCACCTGAGAGAAAGCCAATCCCTGAAACAACAAGCATTATCAGGGAGGAAGTCTTTATTATTTCACAGGTGACATCAGCCAGAGAGGCAAGAGCCAAACCTCAAATCCATCCACCACTCCAGATTAAGGCCAGGGGTTTACGTAGCTGGGAGGAAAAACAGGAGGGGCAAAGAAGAGGAGTTGGTCAACAGATGGCAGGTGGTTGAATGAGTGGCGGGGGTGTCTCATTGTAACCACGTGCAGGAAAATGGGAATTAAGAATTGGTAAAGAGGAGGAGTTGGTCAACATGCAGCAGGTGCATCTCATGTAAGTTTCTCAAGCATTAGTTTTATGGGCATCTAACTTGCTGGAAAATTGGGCTGGTTTTAAAACCGCATTTTCTTCGTGGCACTTTAAAATCCATTATCCATAGCAACCAAGGTACTTTTAAACATGCAAACAGGGGTAAGCCCTTCTATAGCCTCCCTTCACACTTAACAAGAAAATTCAGCTCCAGGCCCCAGTTTACAAGCCATGTATGAACCAGCCCTGTCTACCTCTCCTGCTTTTCCTTGCCCCACTCTTTTTGTCAATTGCTTTGGTTGGCTAAATAAGATAAGCTTGTTCCTGCCACAGGGCCTTTGAACTGGCTGTTTCCTCTACCTAGAATGTTCTCTCTCTTGTCCAGTAAAGGTCACCATCTCCTGTTGTTATTTAGGTCTCAGCTCACATTTCTATCAGAGAGGCCTTCTCTTTCTACTGCCCCTACAGGACTCACCCTTTTCCTTTCTGACATATCAATTTATCAGAATGCTGCAAAGAGTTCTCATCATTATCTACATTTTTCTTGTTTGTTTATGTCTTATGTTTGTTTATTGTATTTTTTCCCTGAGAATATTGGCTTCCTAAGGACAAGGACTTTTTTTTCTTCTTCACCGTTGTAGCACAGAGGCTTGCAATAGTACCTCTTACATGAACGACCACAAGGACTTGATAAATTCTTCCTTTGCCATTTATTTCATTGATTATAGTTTTACACATTGATTTTCTAGATTAGATCCCATAATGATTTCTATGAAGTCATATGTCTGCCTTATAATAAAATCTGTGAATCCACATGATAATATGTAAACATCTTAGAGTCTTCTCTATGTAGTTTCAATTTCTGAAAAGAAAAATTATTTTTAACTTCAATTTTCTTCTAGTTTTTCCGCCTTTAATGTGGTACTGCCTTCACCCAGTTGGATAAATCAGAATAGCACAATTATCCTCAATTCCTCTTTATTCATCAATCCCCACATGAAGTCAGACACCAAGTTCTATTGATTTTAGCTCCCAAGTATGCTTCATATTTATGTGTTCTTTCCCAAGGCTAAAACCCCAGTCCAATCTCTTGTTATTTCTTGCCTAGATTTCTGCAATGAACCACTCACTGGTTTTACTATTAATACTTTTGCTTTTCCACAAACTTTATCCACACTACAATCAAAGAAATATTTCTAATATGCAAACAGAGTGCAATTGTCTCATATTTGGCCCTGGAGTGCTTTCCTATCACATTAGGATAAAGTCCCAGGTCCTCGAAATGAAATAAAAGGCCTGACTGCTTGGTCACTGCAACATCTGTTGCTGCTTCTTCAATTTAAATGGTGATGTTGTGTCCTTCCCAGCAGGTGCTATTCTTGAAATGATGTTAAGAACAACCCAGTGAGAAAAATGACAATGCTATTCTGTTTTATAGATGGGAAAAGCAAGGACTATTGCATGAACAGGTTTGGCCAAGGTCACGTAACTGGGAATGATCCTTAATTTCTCTTTCTTTCTCAATCCCCGCATTCAGACAGTCATCAAATTCTATTGATTTTACATCAATGCCTCACACAGTTAAAAAGTAGCAGCTCTAGAAACCAAATCTCCTGATTCTTAGACCATGTTTAATTTTCATTTTACTATAACATGATTTTTTTTTTCCTCCCCCATCATGTCCGATACAGGACACCCAAAGGTCACTGGTGCTAATCAGGTTTTAGTTTATTTGCAGATTAAAAAAAAATTGGAAATACTTGTAAAATATTTCTGTAGTGTTAAAAGTTGATGGGAAAAATTTGAGGAAATGCCAAGTTATCTGCAGGCTGAGGATCTTACTCATGACTCTGATCATATATATCTACTTTTTGCATTGTATCAGGCACTATCCTAAGAGGATAAAATATAATAAATAATACCTTTTAGGTAATATTTGTTGAAGTTTTTCAATGTGACAAGCATAGTTCTTTGGATTTTCTGGATCTTGCTCAATTCTCTCATCAACTCCATGATGTAAGTACTATCATTATCCCTGTATTACGGATGAGGAAACTGAGGCACAGAGAGGTTAAGAAATTTGCTAAAAATCTCACAAGAAATGAAAGAACTCTGGTATTAGCCAGTTTGTCTCTAGAGCCCATGATTTTACTCATAAGACTGTGGGGTTCTCTACTGGAATCCCTTTTTATAAGGGTTTTACAGTTGGCGTAGAAGAGAGACCCGTAAATATAAGACAGTGTGATAAGTGCTATGATCTATTCAACATCTCTTCCTGGTGACTGTTATATGGTAGACATTTGGAGATGTGCTTTCACTTACATAGTGTAGAGCAAGGGATGTGAATTCAGAAGTTACAGTTTTAGTCATTGTGTTACTTTGGAAGAGTTATTTGATCTTTCCAAGCCACAGTTTTCTCATAAATAAAACACAGATACCAATATCTATTTCAAAGTTTTACTATTAGTATTAAATATTTAACGTATATGAAATAGGCTGCACATAGTAGGCCAATCTGAAAACTTGTATGAGTTATAGGAATGCTAATGAAATAGCTATGTATAACATGTCAGGTGAGAATAAAGGAAGAAATTATTAACCTTACCTAAGGAGTGGGGAATGTTCCCCAGGCTTAATGGAACACTTGAGTTGAAACATTTCTAAGGATTATTTAGACTGAAAGATTTCTATCAGGATCCAGATTTTTCTCTGGGGAAACACCTTTTCCTCCAGGTGTGTATACTCCATCTCAGGTAGACCTGGTTGCTACTGACATTCATTTTGTTACCTCCAAATGAGCTCCCCCAGATACTGAAATTACATAAGGCAAAGGAGAGAGATGGCAGGAAAGCGGGCCCTTGATAATGCCAAGAAGCCAGTGGTTCAACCAGACATGAATCCTGTGAACCTCAACTTTCCAATCCATGAGCTAACACATATGCTTCACAGTGGAAGTCCATTTGAGCTGAGTTTTTGTTACTCGCAACTGACTGCCTTCAAATGGCAGAGAATTCTATAGGAGGGCTGCATGTACAAAGGCTTGCAGAGAGATAGGAGGAAGCGTGATGAGTTTGGAAATATTACATTGAGAAATAAGGCCAGAAGGTGGGTCAGTGCCAGCTTTTCAAGGGCATTGACTTCCATTTTAATGAGCTTGGACTCAAGCCTGCAGGCAGTGGGGAGCAACAGTTTTTGAGCAGAGAAGTGACATGATGAGATTTGCATTTTAGAAATATGACTCTGGCTGTGAAGTTGAGTTTGGATGGGATTACAGAAGGCTGAAAGCAGAGAAAGGAGTTCAGAGATAACCACAGTAGCATGGAGTAAGGGGTTACTGAACTTGGACAATGGCAGTGGGGAGAGGGAGGGAAGGATCTGGTCTCATTTTCTTTGGACACACCTTGTTATTAGGTACTCACTGTTATGGATTCTCCTCAGCTCTTAATTCTGGGTTCACAGATGCCTCGCCAGTCACAGCTGCAGACTGGCAGAAGGGAGACTCTTGCTCTGCAGGTGCACTCACTACAGAGCCTTCAAAATCCAGAATGCAAGGCACAGGAACCTTCCAACTTTTCATATTCCCTGGCTGTTCTTATTCCTGCATCATGGCGATGTTCTTCTGCTAGACATTAACAAGTGGTACGAAACTTTGTGGTCATCACAGAGCACAGCTCAGAAAGCTGCTTAAACTATCTTTCTGAATTCATAGATGATTCCCTCAGCTCCTTCCCTTGCAGGCAGGAGATGCCCCAGCATGGAACATCAAAACGTTCTTATGAAATTCATGTGTATTGCCTCTTGTTCTTGTAACAGAAAACCTCCAACAGGTTACTGTGGAGTTAATTTTGCCTCCTACTCCTCTGAGATCTTTTCAATAAGAGGGATGTTGGAATTGTATGGGGACAGAGATATACAAACAGATATATAAACAGCTGGGTGTTTTTTGTTTTTGTTTTTGTTTTTGAGATGAAGTCCCACTCTGTTGTCCAGGCTGGAGTGCAGTGGCATGATCTTGGCTCACTGCAACTTCTGCCTCCCGGGTTCAAGCAATTCTCCTGCTTCAGCCTCCCCAGTATCTGGGATTACAGGTGCCTGCCACTGCGCCTGTGTTTTTAGTACAGATGGGGTTTCACCATCTTGGCCAGGCTGGTCTTGAACTCCTGACCTCATGATCCACCCACCTCAGCCTTCCAGGTGTTTAGTTTTTAGGTATATACTTAAAGAGAAAAAAAGGAGGCCCTCATGTCCACTCTCTCTGGCACTATGCTCTCATTTGCTGTATGCAGTTTGGTGTAAACTGGAATGAACAATTAAACATCTGTTAATAGGACCAGGGAAGAGTTATAACTCCACAGTTCCATGTGTACATACCATCCATGTTGTGCTAGTCTTCTGCTCAGCTACAAAGTCATAGCTAGAATCACCTGGGGGGTTATGAATCTAGGCCAGACAAACTCAATTCCATTTCTTGGCCACCACTGCCACCACCACCTCAACCACAAATTAAACTCTTTCCTTTTCCTTACCATGAATGGATGGGGCAATGATATTATTTAAAATTTTTGAATTATAATGTGGGAAAGAACCTTAGAAAGCATCTACTCTAAAATTACTAGTTTGTGATAATAGAAACTGTCCCAAAGTGTGGAACTAACACCTACCATGAAGGAGACACGTCAGTTCCCTATTTGTAAGATGGAAGTGGTTATAGTATCTACCTCTAATGGCTGTTTGAGGATTAAATAAATTAATATATGTAAAGCACTTCAAATGCCGCTGGCACATATTAAATATCAAATTGCTTGTTACTATGATATGATTGTTTGGAGATTCAGGTTTGCTGTCAACATGCAGCATGGGTGGGCTGGCTGGCTGCCTAGATGCTCAACTGGTAGAACTAAGCCAAGTTTCCTACTTTGGAAAACAGGCACTTATGAGTTTGTCAGGGCAAGGGAGTGGTGACTATGTTATATGAATCCATGTGGCTACACAGAAGACAGATTTTCATGGAGGGATCTCAAGTCTTGTGCAAAAGAGGTGAGCAGATCCTAGTAGAGAAAAGCTGGAGGTACTACTGGATTCCTAGAAACTGAGGAAAGGAGTAAGAAAGTTGAAATAGAGACACATTCACTCTGTCAAAGGAACTGCAGGTGCGATGCCTAGTGATAGAAGGACGAAAGCATCACACTTGCTTATTTCAGCTGAGTTTCTTACTCCTTTCCATCATAATGGATACGTAATTGGCAAATATTCACAGGACGTTACTACATGCCAGACACTGTTCTGATGCTGAGAGTGTAGTAGAGGACAAAGACAAATCTCTGCTCTCTTGGGAATTTGATTCTACAGGGGAAAATAGATGGCAAATTAATAAAGAAATGATTACATAAATAACAGGTGTAACGTGGGATTACTAAATGCTAGTAAAAAACAGGAGCATAAGAAGAAGAGAGAAAGGAGGGAGTAAATGTGGTGGAGGGAGCAGAAGGAACTTCTGATTGTTTCATTGCTTCTATTTTCTCAGAGCACTTGGAAGTGACAGCATGGAAGTGGGTAAGGAGGAGGCAGGGGCTGTTGGAGTTTTAAAGGGAAGGTATAAAATTGTCACCTAGAATTATGGGAGAGAAAACAGAATTGGGACTTGTAGTGGGATTGCCAGCCCAGCTTTGGGGACCCTCTTGAGAGTTGTGGCAATGATTACAGAATGACATGAATGAGGATGTGTGTATATGTATCTGTGGGTCAGTTGAATTATCTCGCTGCAGGTACACAGAAAGCGGAGAATTAAATTTATTTAGGGTGGGGGTTTGCCCAGGGGATCAGGAAGGAGGAAGAGAGGGGAAGGGACTTCAACCTGTTTGCAAAGAACCATGGAATCTAATTTGGATATAAAAGGGAATAAGGATGAGAGAAGAATGAATGCTAGGATCAATGGTTGACTGGCCCCTGTGGGGTTTATTATTTGCTTGAGTCACACAAGAGTGAGTGAGTTACATAAAGAGGAATGGGGGATGAGGAGAGGATACTTAAAATGAAGATTAAAGACAAAGTCTAGGAAATATCTTGAGAACTGACTGCCTAAAGTTGGGTGGACAACATCATGACAAAAAGAGGTCAAGAAATCTCTGTCCTATAAGCTAGAGCAATAAAAGCAATAAATGAACTATTTGGATATTGAAAGTCACCAAAAATTGTTGGATGCTGAAAGAGAGTCGTGATCAACTCAGTATATCACCGGAGGCTATATGAGTAAGCAGCAAACTGTTTCTCATAAGTGCAGAATGTTGGCAGACCAACAAACTGCATCTGCCACCCAGAAGGGATACTGAGGGCAGTCACACAAGCACAATATTTCTTGTAATTAGGCAAATCTGAAGCCTGTTAGCAATCACGTGAACCTGTGATCAATCAAGCAGCTGACCAATCATTATCTCCTCCTCCCTGCTCGTTCCACCCAATAAATACAAAGGGCTGTGGAAGTTCGGGGGCTGCCTTTGCTCACTAGAAGCAGGAAGCTCTCTTCTTCCCCTGGACCCTTCCTTTAAAACAGTTTGTTTTGTCTTAAGTTTTCATTTCTGTGTTTGTCCCCCGTCGTTCAGTCCTGTAATGATGATCTCAAATAGTAACAGTAGTAACTCTCCTAATGACAGTCTCAAGTAGTAACAGTAGTAACTGCTGTAATGAAGGTCTCAAGTAGTAACAGTAGTAACTGTTGTTAACAGTCTCAAGTAGTAACAGCAGTAAGTAATGATGGTCTGTTGTAACAGTAGTAACTGTTGTTAACGGTCTCAAGTAGAAACAGCAGTAAGTAATGACAGTCTCAAGTAGTAACAGTAGTAACTGTCGTAGTGAGGGTCTCAGGAAGTAAGCGTGGAAGTCTGTCACAAAAAATCATGACTGGAGTAATAACAGAGACTAATAAGGACCATGGTATTAAAATTGTCAAAAAGCGAGAAAGAGTGACCAGAGGTCAGATTATAATGGGAGGTAGTAGTAGTAGTATAGACTAATAGAATTAAATTTGAAACTGGGAGTTTCAGTGAGAGGAAAGAGTAATGGTCTAGAAGTGGCTAGCAGGTGCCACCTGCTATGAACCACCCTACTTCTTGGTTCATTGGTATAAGAGAAATGGAAGAGAAAGGGGCCACTGCTTAAGAAAGCTATGAGAAAAACAATGTCTTCAGCATAGAGTAAGGTTTTAGTTAGTGAAAGTCAGAGAAACAGAGGAGAATGAAGATAACAGGTGGGGGAAGCTGCTGAAGATAGACTGTGAGTTCTATAAGACTTGTGAGGAGGAGTGGGAGATGGGGTCGGATTAGAAGATGTAAAGAATTTTATAGTGATAAAAGATGACCTAGGAGATGGGGCTTCTGGTATTGGTGGACATAAATATGATAGTAGAATAAGATCAGGCTAGTCTTGATAACCTGGTTCAGGCTGACTATGGCAGTGAGGTTGCTGGGCAGGAAGCAATGGAAGAATTTACAGTTTGCTAAGTGCCATGGTCAAAAGAATGTGATAATTTAATCATACGAGGCAGAGCTGGACTGGACTGGACCCTTGCACATCTGAAACAAATAAGTTCCATCATCCATACTCCCAATTCAATCAGTTAGAATAGCTGCTTGGTGTCTGTATTAGTCCATTTTCATGCTGCTGATAAAAACATATGTTTGGGAAGAAAGAGGTATAATTGGATTTACAGTTACACATAGCTGGGGTGGCCTCAGAATCATGGTGGGAGGTAAAAGCCACTTCTCACATGGTGGTAGGCAAGAGAAAATGAAGCAGCAGCAAAAGCAGAACCCTCTGATAAACCCATCAGATCTTGTGAGACTTATTCACTATCATGAGAATAGCACGGGAAAGACCAGCCTCCATGATTCAATTACCTCCCCCTGGGTCCCTCCCACAACACGTGGAAATTCTGGGAGATATAATTCAAGTTGAGATTTGGGTGGGGACACAGGATCTTAGAGTGAGAAAGGGCTGAAATGGATTCGTGAGATCAACATGGACACAGGAAGAAGAGTAGTTAGTAAGCTTCAAGAGGGTCACCTCTTATTTTCATATTTTAAAAATAGAGATACAGAAAGGTAAGTGGTTTACTCAAAATCATGCTATTTAGTGAGAGGGTCAGAACCACTCCACCAGGGAATACATAAAAACCCTATTTAGATAGTTCTCATCATCAGATAAATGCAATTTTGTATCCACGTTCAGTTGGTGATGGTTAGTAGTATAGATACTGAGTTTTGGCTTTGCCACCTATTGACTGTGTTTTTCTGGGCAATTTATTTGACTGCATATCAGTTAGGCTCCCCAAGATGAGATTAGATGTATGCTAGAGATTTATTTGATTAATAAAGTGGTAAGGAGCAGGAGGAGGCAGGGGAGCAAAATGCAAGCCTGACATTTATGAAAGAAGAGAGGGAAGGAAGTAGAATTGAGTGGAAGGAACCTCAGATTGTGGTGCAGCTCTAAGTGAAGATGACTTTCAGATGAATCCTGCACTGGGCAGGAGTAGGCTCTAGGGCCCCTGCTGTGCTCAGTCACTGACTGGGAGCAACCATGGAAACCATGGGTTTGAGGCACAAATATCCCCCAAGAATTTGGGGAACCTGAGAGCTTAGCAGGTGGAAGCTGTCAGCCAACTACTAGTAACAGATCCTCGTAGAGGAAAATAAAAGCAGTGCACTCCATGGTCAGCATGGTTCTAAGCCATTTAAAATGTATAATTTAAAATTATCTTTAAAATTGAGGAGGTAAAATTTACATACCAAAATTAACGATCAATCATTTTAAAATACATACTTCGAGGAATGTCACACATTTACAATGTTGTGCAACCATCACCTCTATCTAGTTCTAAGACATTTTCATTAACCTCGAGGGAGACCTTGTACCCCAAAATGTGAATCCATAAAAACAGAATGTGACAACCCTAATCTACATTCTATCTTTATGGATTCACATATTTTGAAAGTTCATGTAAATGTAATCATATAATATGCAATGCTTTGTATCTAGCTTCTTCAGCTTAGCATAATAATTTTGAAGTTCATCCATATTATAGCATATGTTAGTACTTAGTCCTTTTTTATTGCTCAATAATATCCCATTATAAGGATATACCATATTTTGTTTATTCATTCAGATGGAATTTTGACCTATGTCTACCTTTTTTTTTTTTTTTGAGACGGAATCTCACTCTGACACCCAGGCAGGAGGGCAATGGCGTGATCGCGGCTCACTGCAACCTCTACCTCCCAGGTTCAAGCAATTTTTCTGCCTCAGCCTCCCAAATAGTTGGGACTACAGATGCACACCAGCATGCCATGCTAATTTTTGTATTTTTAGTAGAGACAGGGTTTCACCATGTTGGCCAGTCTGGTCTCGAACTCCTGACCTTAGGTGATCCACCTGATTCGGTTTCCCAAAGTGCTGGGATTACAGGTGTGAGTCACAACGCCTGACCAAGACTGTTCACTCTTACAGAGAAATGAACCACACTTCACTTTGGCTCACTGTGGTCTGAGAAAGCAAAGAGCCCTTGGGACAGGATTAAAAACATAAAAACCCATTGTGACAATGGGTTTCTAACAGGGATGACTTTATGGCCCTTCTCTCACTAGTGACCACACTTCCTGCAGACAACTTCTTCCTAGCAGAGCTGTCCTTGAAATACTACTTCCAATTTGTAGTGCTGGTCACCACCTTTCATATCTCACCAAATTTGGTCAGGCTGTTACAGACTCTCACTTTGATACCTTTATTTTTTTTCTTTTTCTTTTTCTTTTTTTTTTAGAGGAAAGGAGGAAGGGAAAAGGGAAAATAAAATATCAGATTAAAAATAACAGTCATCCCTTGGGTCCTCAGTGAGGGAAGAAAAGAGAACAAAGGCTTAATTAGTCCACAAGCAATTTGGAAGAGAGTGGGGATAGAGTCACTGACAGTGAGCTGTCTCAGGGACTGGTGTGGATTACTGAGGAACATGTTGTAATTTCCTTGTGTGCAGATATTTAAAATACTAAAAAACATCTATCTCCCTTTGTCCCCACCATAAAACCTTTGCTTCAGCCAAAGTGATGACTTCTACCATGACAATATACTTTCTGGCCATTCTGGTGGGCAGTTTTCCTTGCTACTTTTCTGTTTTTGCTTATTTGTTTGTTCACTTAAATAGATATTTGCATCCCAAACAATGCCTGGCATACTGAAGGAGGAGCTCCATGAAGAGGTTTTCAACAAACTTCTCATTGCTGGCTGCCAGTGTCTCTCCTTAGCATCCTTCGATAACCTGGAGTTTGTTTAGAGCAGTAATGGAGTACGCAGGTTCTGGTATTGGACTAACTGGGTTTGGATGCTGGCAGTACCACTTAGGCTCTGTATGATTTCAGGCAAATTACTTAGGGTACAAATAAAGATAATATTATTCAGTCTCTCAAAAGACTGATGTGAGGAATAAATCAGATACATCCTGTGACATGCTTGGAAAATGCAAGACACATAATATGTTGGGTTGGTAGATGTTAGCTACTAACATTGACTGTCTGGTCTTGTTTGTTATCTATTCTAGTCTTATCTCTCCTAGTAGAAATTTATGATTCTTGAGAGCAAAGACTGTTTTAGATATATTTAATACTTACAAAGCAAACACACACACACAAACAAGCAAATGCTATTAACCAATAGATAGATGTATGGATTTAGTGCTTCCAATGTGTCATATAAAGTAGTAATACGTAAATTCAGTTTTTGAATAACCCAATATGCTTTGCAAGACATATATAGAGATGAAAATTTAGAAAAACCTTTGAGCAAAGAGTGGTAGTGTTTATTAAAATGACTCTCCATGAGGGCAAGACTGTGTTCTCTAGAATAGAGAATGGGTGCAGAGTAGGCATTTCATAAATACTAATGGAATGGGTGATTAAAAAAAATTAGCACTAGGATATGCCAGAAATTCTGACTATGTTTATTAACTTAACTTTCACAATACTATAAGACATAATTGTCTCTGCCTTAGTTAAGAACTGAGGTTGGCTATAAGTTGAGACTTAACTATAACAATGTAAACAAAAAAAAAGCTTATTTTTATAACCTAATGTAATGAGGAATCTAAGTTTCACTGGCTATAGTTTAGCAGTTCATTGTTCAGAACCAAGGTCTCTGAAATTCTTTCTGTTCTTCATTATGGTC
Source organism: Papio anubis (assembly GCF_008728515.1). Lineage (NCBI taxonomy): Eukaryota > Metazoa > Chordata > Mammalia > Primates > Cercopithecidae > Papio > Papio anubis. Next base: position 163,892,484 of record NC_044978.1, on the reverse strand, counting down.
CTAAGGTGGTTGCTGCAGCTCCCGTTAGCACACTCTTGTTATAAATTAGGAAGAACAAAGAACAGAAGAGCACTTTTCCCACCTGGGGCAGTCCCCTTTAAGAAGGTTTCCTTGAAAACCATGTTTTTAAGAACTTTTACTCATATCCAATTGGCTACACTCATTTGCAAATGGAAAAGATAGAGGGTTTCTCTTTTTCCTCCTCCTCCCTTTTCTCCTCCTCTTCCTCCTTCTTTTGCTTACCTGGTCACGTTTGTTACTCCTAACAAAAACATGGTTCAATCATTAAGGAGGAAGAAACTGGTTAACGAGTAGGTACCAGTAGTCTCTGTCATCGTCTCCATTTTATAGTTGTGGGAAACTGAGGCTCAGCCCCACAGAGGTTTTACACATTGGTTTTACTGTGGCTTTTGAGGATTTGATTTACCTCATCACAGTGTCTTCTTTGGAGGACCTGCAGAACAAAACCCTCTTGGTAGTGATTCTTGAGTAGTCAGCAGCTTGTTGAAGTTGTAGATGGTGCAGATAGTTTTGTGTCTGTCTTTACTTATACCCACTTCTAAGAAGTCCCAGAAAGTGAGGAGGTCTGTGTATGACAACCATTGGAGAATATTCTACTATGATTTTATTTTTCTTTTCCAAAATTTCCTTGCTATCCTACATACTTTTTTTTTTTTTTTCATGAGACTGTCTTGTTCTGTTGCCTAGGCTGGAGTGCAGTTGGCGATCTTGATTCACTGCAACCTCTGCCTCATGGGTTCAAGCCATTCTCATGCCTCAGCCTCCTGGGTAGCTGGTATTACAGGTGTGTACCACCATGCCCTGCTAATTTTTGTGTTTTTTAGTAGAGACGGGTTTTGCCATGTTGGTCAGGCTGTTCTCCAGCTCCTAACCTTAGGTGATACGCCCACCTCAGCCTCCGAAAGGGCTGGAATTACAGACATGAGCCACCACGCCTGGCCCTACATGCATTTCTTCAAGACATTTCTTCAAGGTACCTGAAACTATTATGAAAAGAAAAAGGTGATAAGTGGATAATAACACGCATACACATGCACACACACAAATCCATTCACACATATAAGTGCATAAAATGTAAGCTCTGAGAGTTTATGTGATTAGCTTACATTATGGTCAGTTAGAGATGTTTCAGGAATCTACCCCATCTCCCTGACTCTAAAATTTGTCCTCTACCCTCTCCAGCAGAGGTTCTCAACCCTGGCTGCACATCAGAATCAGCCAAGAGTTTTAAAAACCTTCCATGCTTAGGTCAAGTCCCAGACACATTGTAAATCAGAATCTGTGGGAGTTGAGCTCTGGCATCAGTATTTTAAAAAATCTCCCCCAGATGATTCTAATGCAAATCCAAGGTTGAGGACCACTACTTTTCAGATACTCTTAAGCAAAAGAAATGAAGTGTGATGTTCTATAAAGAGAGTACTTTTTAAAAATTATTGGAACCTATCCCAGTGGTTTTCTCACCTGCTTTGTTTTCTCCTAGTGGAACCAGCAATATGCAAAACAGATTAAAGCAGAGTTTTCATGGTTGGGGGAGCATCTGGCTCCACTTCTTTATCACCCCTTGACTCACCCCATCTCTTGCAGACGGACCTTGTGGCCACCCACAGGACAGTGACCCACCTACTTCAATGCATCCCTTGGAATTGATGTTTTAACAAGTCAGCAGACATTCTGACCATTAAACTAACATGCATGACTTGGGAAAAGTCTCAGTCTTGTGGGTGACTGTGGTGTTGTCTTTCCTTCTGCAGACGAGCCTCCAATTTCCATCTCTCTACCTGTGGTTATTCAGAGGACAAGATGCTAAAAAGAGCCCCAGGATCAATAACAGAAACACATAGATATTGTCAAGGTTATGCTTTCTCTCAGCTCACGTGGCCTTGTGTGTGTGTTTTATCCCCACACCCCCAGGAGTGCAGTTAATCATGTGGACCTGTAATGCTGAATGCTCAAACTCAAATGTCTAGAGAGGCCAGGCAGAGAGAGAATGTGTGAAGTTTCCATGTTTTGGTAGATGCTATGGGGAATTGGAGTGTCTGTGTCCTTCCTAAAAGCATTTATATTTTTAAAAATATTTGAAACTATGTCTTGGCAAACAGACACATACACACATATTTTCTGGGCATAAGGTATTTTAGTGAGGTGCCTAGTGAGGTGAAATTTATTTTATTTTACATTTTAGCTGTAGAGGCTGTCAGTTGCTTTGTTAGGTGGACCCAGCTGGTAAGTTTAGAGCATCATTCTATTTTCAGGGAAGAGTTATTCAATATCATGATGGCACAATGAGTGTATATGCGTGAGTGTGGAACAGAACATTTTGAACCTTGATCAAACCTTCTCCCTCCAAAGTCACTTGGCTTATAGTTGATCAGATAACTGTAGGTACAGGAAATTTTGCATAGAGGGCAAAGTGTCACCTAGAAGAATAGGATGCAACTAGAATCTCTTTGATGGACTGAGATGGTCCCAACTGACTGGTAGGAAAAACCCAGATGTCCCTAAAGAGAGTAGCTTTCTGATAAGGAAAGAGAATACATGAGTGACAGAAATCATCGCAGTCTAGATGTCTTGGTGTGATCACTGGCCAGACCCTCCATTTCTCTCTTTTGCTGACATTTGGAAGCAGAACTGGACCCATTTACTTTATTTTATTATTTTTATTTCCATAGGTTTTTAGGGAACAGGTGGTGTTTGGCTACATGAGTAAGTTCTTTAGTGGTGATTTGTGAGATTTTGGTGCATGCATCACCCGAGCAGTATACACTGTACCTAATTCATAGTCTTTTATCCCTTACCACCTTCCCACCCTTTTCCCCAAGTCCCCAGAGAGAACTGGACCCATTTAGATAAATACATCCTTCTAAACTGAACCAAGTGGTAAAGGAGACAACAGATTTACTGCTAATATAAGCGTAGAGATATTTTAATAGTTGTTTGGAATTGTGATGGTATCTGTACCTTGAAGTAAAGCAGGAGAAGCTGGTGACTTCCTTTCGTTAGGTTGTGTACCTGACACTCCACCAGACATTGCAGGATCTGCAAACAAGATTAAGTCCTGTTACTGCAGAGCTGCAAGTTCAGTCATGTGGAAGAGGGGAAGAAGCTGGAGCAGGTGGCTCAGTGATGTGAGGGTGGAGTTTAGCATGGCAAATCAAACAAATACTCAAGTAACTGTAATTTAAGGAGAAATAAGTCTGATACAGAGCCACATTTATGAGATGTCATGGACACACGGTGAAGGAAGAAAGCCCATGTGGTTGGACACCATTTCCCAGCATTTAGAACAGCCTAAAGTAATTTCATAATGGAAACTTGGCAGGGAGAGTTTCAGAGTTAAGCAAATATAAAGCAATGTGAAACAATCTTGATGAATGCTGCAGAAAGGAATCTGCAAAAAAGGGACTGTGTGGCTAATGAATAACACCTGATGTTTACCTTCCTATGCTTGGAGCCAACTGAGAAGTAGATGCTAGGAGTTTGGTAAATGGGAAACAAGGCTCAGCTTTGTTAGTGATAAAGCTGATTGAAAGTGCAGCATGGGGCTGGGCGCAGTGGCTCACGCCTGTAATTCCAGCATTTTGGGAGGCTGACGTGGGTGGATCGCCTAAGGTCAGGAGTTCAAGACCAGCCTGGCCAACATGGTGAAATACTGTCTCTACTAAAAGTACAAAATTTAGCCGGGCATGGTGGCAGGCACCTTTAATCCTAGCTACTATGGCGGCTGAGGCAGGAGAATCGCTTGAACCCAGGAGGAGGAGGAGGTTGTAGTGAGCCAAGATGGTGCTGTTACACTACAGCTTGGGTGACAAGAGCCAAACTTTGTCTCAAAAAAAACAACAAAAAAAAAACCAAAAAACTGTAGTGTTTCTGTTCCTCAACTGAATTCCATAAGACTTGCTTTTACAGAATTAAACATATCCTCTAGGTTGAAGGCAAAGGCAGCTGTTGCTGTCTCTGTTTCTGTCCTGCTCTTCTGTTTTGTCCTTATGGGGATTAGGTTTCTTATGGAGAAGGAGAGATGCATTCTGAACAGAGGTGGTTCTGAAAAACGGGACTGAAAGGGCTAAGTCACACTTGCTTAGTTTCTTTAGAAAGGTTTTAGAATCTCCTGTTTTTCCTCTCCTTCTTAAGGAGGAACTATAAAAATGGGGAACAGAGGCCAATTATTTCCATGGAAATACAAAAATGGGAAGAAGGGGATCCTTTGGATCCTTTTACAAACTTTTCACTCCAAAACAAAGGAACAATTAGTCCTTCAGTACTTTCTTGTGTGCAAAGAGCTCTCTCTCTTTTCTCTGTTTCTCTTCATCTAATTTTTACTAATGTAGGCCTTTGCCATTTATCTGTGACCCATGATGGCATCTTCTAAAATATGCATAGTTTCTACAGTGTCAATATTTGAAAAGATGACTTGTTTTCTCTTAAATTCCATGCCTGTTGGTATTTTCTTGTGTCTAGAAGCACAAGGCAAGTTATCTGCCTTTTTCATCTCACATTAAAGTTTTATCTCTCACTTGAGGATCGTTTCTCTCAAAGAAACAAAGGTTTTATCACTCACTAGAGTAACTGTGTACACAAGATGAATAGAGAACAACAAACCCATGTTGAGATGCTGATGTTGGGCAGTTAGCTAGACAATTGAACTGAGCAATACAGATCTGTGTAAGAAAGGCATTCAGCTCATTTCTGAATATGTGAAACTTCAGTTAAGTCTGACTTCCTGGGGATCCATGCCATAGCGTTTATCTCTCTGTATCTTCAGTAAATGTTCATGTCTTTTCTCTTTCACCATATCTTGAGTCCCATGTCTTTTTTAAAGGAATAAAGTCCCAAATATAGTAGCGCATTACAGAAACTCATTATTTGTTGAATGAATGAATGAAGGGTCATTTATCAAAGCAGCATAGTACTCATTTTGAGCACATCTCATGTAACCACTTTTGGACCAGGTCATTTTAAAGAAATGTCCATGAGGCAGAGCGTATCCTAACTCTAGGCAGGTGTATATTTATTCTTTTGTCTGCAGAATATAGAGTAAGCACAACTAAGAGTTTGTGGATAGGGACAATCCTACCCTCTGTGTTTTCAAGTATAAAAGAAGTTTGCTGTGTTGTACATACTGGATCAACATGACTGGGTTATTGGGTTTCTGTAGGGGTTCTATCACTCAGAAACCCTAACCTCTGGAGTCCTATGCTATTATACAGAGAAATACAAAGGGTTGTAATGGGAAAACAATGCCTTATTGTTTTCCTTCTCAGGGTCTTAGGAAAAAAACTAAGTGTGTTCTATAGAGATCTCCACCAAATTCTCCTACTTCCTGTTGTAGGTCTGGGTAGAATTGGGTTCTGAGGCCTGGAGCAGAGGGAGATTATCTCATTGAGATCAGGGGATGTCAGAACCTGAGTTAGAAAAATAAGGGTCTGTATTAGCTTCCTACAACTGCTGCAATAGATTACCACAAACTGGGGAGGCTAAAAGCAACCAGAATTTCTCTTTTTGTAGTTCTGAACATCAGAAATCTGAAATTAAGGCATCTGCAGGCTTGGTTCCTTCTGGAGGCTTGGAGGGACAATCTGTTCCATGACTCTCTACTAACTTCTGGTGCCTCCTGGAAATCTTGACTTTTTTGGCTTGTAGACACATCACTCCAGTGTTAGCGTGCACCATCACATGGAGCTTCTCCTGGAATGTGCATGTCCAAGTTTCCCTCTGTTTGTAAGGATACTATTCATTGGATAAGGACCTACCCTAATCTAGTATTATCTCATTTTTTATTTGATTACATCTGCAAAAACACATTTCAAAAAAAGTTCATATTCTGATGTTCTGGGTAGATGTGAATTTTTGGAAGACACTATTCAACCCAGTACAGGGTCCAAGAAGCTAGAAGAGAATTCCATTAAAGCAACTGGAGTCTAGGTTCAGGGTACTGTACCTGCCCCAAAAAACCAGGATACCAAAGCCAAGGAGAAGAGAGCAAGTGTAAACATTTCCACATTAAGGGGTGGATAGGGATTAGGCATAGATCCTGTGATGAATATATTGGACCCCCTACAAGATTTTCTTGTTGTCCCTGGCCTGCATTGCATGGACACAGATGTAAAGTTAGGCATGATTTTGTTTCCCAGACATGTCCACTTACATGGAATTATCAGTGAGCAACGTAGACTTTACTGAAGATGTTATGGAGGAGCGCTTTGTACATTGTACTCTGCGGCAAACAATTTAAAATTCATAGCACATGTTTTATTATTTTTCCTTGTAAAATGTCACTGACAGTTTATCTTTCTTGCTTTCTTCTCTTCTAATTCCAGAGTCTATCTGAAGTTCTTCTTCCTAGGTTACAAAAAACAATTGAATTCTCCCTCTGGCTCTTACTGCAAATGTGTACATCCTTATTTACCAATGCTCTCTAGAACAAAAGCTCTGCTATTACCATTATTTAGCCTTATCAGAAGACAGTCAGGATTAGTGAGTGCAAATACTTGTTTCTCATTGTACCCCTAAACTGGATTGTTAGCTATTTTGACAGCAAGGGCAATTATTTTCATCTCACGTGCGCTGCAGCACCAAGCATGTTACTTCCCACATGTTAGGAACTTAATAAATGCTGGTTAGTAATAACCATTATTATTAATACTGTTGATGTGTAATAATACTAATACCGTTGATGTATAAGTCTGTATTTTTTGGTTTCCATTAAAAGTTTGTGGTGCTATAGAGATATCAAAACTTGAGCTTTTGAAGTGCCAGGTTTCTAAAGAAGTTGTTGAAAGGCTGGGAAATAATTTTCAAAAAGTTACTTATTTCTCCTCATGAGCAAGTTTCTAAATATATTTACATGCATTCGAAGAGGGAGTCATTCAATCCAAAAATACTTATTAAATGACAACTTTGTGAACATTAGGAGATTCAAAGTTGTATAAGATAGTTTCTTCAACAGGCTTACATTCTAATTGCCATTATTTTTGTGTATGTAGGAGGAATATAAATCTTGTGGTTTGCTTTGATAGACTGGTTATTCAAATTCTCACTCTACCCCTAAATAGTGAATTGACTGTGAGCATATTTTAAGCTTTCCGAGACTCAGTTTCCTCATTTACAAAATAGGGAAAATAAGAGTATACAAAAGGATTTGGGGGAGGATAAAATAAGTTGTTTCTTATTTACCAACATGGTGGATATTTAATGAATGCTAGTTATTCTTGTGATGACAAGTGATGATTAATATTAATGATAACGACAAGTGGTATAAGATTTTTTTGGAGGTGGGTTATTTTTTATCTAAAAAGCTAAGGAAAGGTTGTAGGGAAGATAACATCTTTGAGAGAGTCTTGTAAGAATGGGTAGGGTTACCAAAGACTGAAGTAAGATATTCTTGCAGGGAAAATGGAGTTAACACAAAGGTACTTTAGAAAAGACTTGAAGTGGGTTCAGACCAAACTGGAGATACTAGAGTATTAAAGAAAAAATAACCATCGTAAAATGTTGAGAGCAAAGTTTTGTGATCACACAATTGTATCTCACTTTTACTCTGTTACCTTTCAGGCCAGACTACAGCTCTTGGTGATATATTATACTTCACCTTCTACCCTCTATAGGTGTAATCACCTGGTACAAGATTGTAGGAAGCATAAAGCTCAAAACTAGTTGAACTCATCTAATTAAATAATCCTAGAGCTTCACATGTTTCCTGTGAGCTGTTGTAAGCACACATTTGACTCCTTTCTGAAAGTTCAGATTAAAAGGAAACAAACTTCTAAAATTAGAATTGTAATTAAAATTTGACTTTGATCAGTAGCAGCTGAGAGGGTCATTAAGCGCCTTGGATGTACTGACACAGGGTGTTGTTGGGTGGATAAGGTGAGGAGGGAAGCGGGGAGATTGGAAACAAGTAAAAAATTGAGAAAAAGCATTATCGAATTGCAAATATCAATGATTATGGGTCTATGGATGAGCAATTATAATATTAAAAACATTCTTGGCGGGCAGCCCGTATGGGTGTAGATAGCTGTAACTTCATCAGAGCTTGGCTTTAATTTGATTTTTGCAAACATGTTTTGGTTTCTTTTATTTTGATTGATTTCAGAGAACACTGGACAACAGCTGGGTGGAAACTGCGTCTAACTCTCTGTGAAACTTATCAAAAGATGTTTTCTGCCTCCTGCAAATCTTGGAACACACCATCTCAGAAGGAGATGTGTGAGGGACAGAGAAGAGAAAGTTGTGGGGAATGGATGGGTTCCCACACTGGGTATAGAAAGTGATAAGACTGAGCGCTGCCTTATCCAGAACCAAGGAGCAGTGTTCAAAGAGGGAGAGATGAAGGAGTTGAGAGCTTGCTTTTGTTTCCCTGATAAAGAATAATTTATTGCTGGCATGAACAGTGAGGGTCAATGTGGCAAAACAATGCAAGAAAGATAGTAGTTTTAGCTCTCTGTGAGACAGCTGTGTGTTGTGACTGCCAAAAAGACTAATGTGATCATAGGTTCCAATTATTGAGAATAGAACAAAATGATCATTACCCTTTCTCTGCACACTGGGAGTTACATGTTCACTTTTAAGTGACTGGAATGCCCCATTGTCTTCCTGGTGTATCTCTAGTCATTTTTCCAAAGCTAGCTAGCTCAAGCTCACCTCTTAACACCTTTCCTGACCCTATATTCATCAGGCAGATTTAATCACTGCCATCTCTTGTGGGCTCAATTATACTAGTATGTTCATCACTTTGCATTGCTATATTCCTTATATAACCATCTGCCCTGGAGGGCAGGGTCCATGTCCAATCAGATTTTGTACCCATAGGACTTGGCACCTAGTAGGTGCTCGGTAGATATTTATGGGATTAAGTAGAACAGGCTAGCTGGAGCTTGTTTTGAGATCAAGTAGAAAGGTGGGAGAACCTAAAATCATGTTGAAACCCATCTGGAATCAGGTCATGCTTCAGTTAGCGAGTTGACTAGTAGCAGATGTCTTCCCAACTGATGGGGAAGGGCTCATCCTCCCATAGGAAGAACCACAGGAAAGGTCTACAGAGTGACTGAAAAGAGACACTCCAAGGGAAGGCAGAAGTGACTCTACCATGTCCCAGAAGCAAGAATGAGAAAGTTATATGCAAAGGGAGAAAATGATTGTGTCATGCAAAGAAAGGACTCATGAATTTTCTTTCTTCTTCCCCTTTATTTAGCAATATGTGTCCATATATTTTCAAAGGAATTCAGACAGCCAAACACATGACTGGATTTATGCCAGAAATGGAAGCATTTTCTGTGACTCTCAGAAAGTAACGCCAACAACTGAGGTCCCAAGGATGATGGACGCCAGAAACACCATATCGTAAGTAACAGAAGTTCAGGTGTAAGCCAAGTCAAGAAGACTTGAGATATCTCAGTCACCAGGAGTGAAAGGATGTGCAGAAGAGTTAAATTTTGTGGCATGGGGAATTCCAGCTTCTACTCGCCATATGTCAATGTATTGTTGGTTATTGTATATATATTTTTACAGTTCTTTCTGTACAACCTTTACAAACCATTATATAAAAGTGCTAGAATAAAAATTGAACAAGCATTTCCTATTCTGTATTTCAGATACAGTCATGCCTTGCTTAACAACAGGGATACATTCTGAAAAAAGCCTTATTAGACAGTTTTGTCATTGTGCAAACATCATAGAGTGTACATAAACCCAGATGATATGGCCTACTGCAAATGTAGGCTATATGGCACAACCTATTGCTTCTAGGCTAAAAACCTGTACAGCATGTTACTGTACTGAATACCGTAGGCAGTTGTAACACAGTGGGAAGTATTTGTGTCTCTAAGCATATCTAAACATAGACAAGGAACAGTACAAGTATGATATTATAATTTTATGGGACCACTGTAGTGTGCAATCTATAGTTGACTGAAGCATTGTTATGTGATACATGACTGTATTATTAGGAATAGCTGAATGTGAGGGAGGAAAAAGGCAATAAGGAGAGAAAAGAAAACATTTGACACACAGCAGAAATTGTGAAAGATGTATTGGCTTCTTAAAAAGTCATATCAGGAAATGAGGAATGATTTTGAAGACGGATGTGCTACATTTTTACACATATGAAGGACTATAATATTAAGCAGGAATTGTGCCTGTCTAAATTTCCCCAGGGGCATTAATACAAGATATGTGGGGTGTTAGAAATTTTTGATTGCAATTAATATTAATTGACTTAATTTTAGGCAACACCCAAATTTATAAAAGTGTCAGGTACTCACAGATCTGAAATTTAAGTTGAAGAATCTGGTCTTTCAGGAAACCAGAATCTTCAAGATACTGCCATTGGGATACATTTGTTCCAGCATTTTTCCTTCTTACCTCCTTATACTCAGAATTTAAAGCTCTGAGAGTTACATTTGGATTGTCATAGCTTGGATCACGTGAGCACTTTTTGGCTAACAGAGAAGGGGACACCTCGACTGATGGTCCCATTAAGACAGCGTATAATGGGAAAGAACAATTCCCCTGAGAAAATCAAAGCTCCTCCTTCAGAAGAAGAGGGAATGCAATATGCAGAGCTATTTGTCATCTGCTGCAAATGCATAGACTGTTCCAGAAATTCCCTTTGACTGAAGGCACTCAGATGGGGGTTGAGTGACTATTTGTCAAACACATTGTAGGCAAGATTCAATAATTGAGTGAGTAATTGGACTACATAACCTTCTCTGTAACCCCGAAATTTTACGTCTCTGTGATTTTAGAATAAGAATCAAATCACAAGACTCCCTCCAGGAGGAATAATGAAACTGTCTTGATTATTCCTATTCATATGTTTATTTGAAAATATCTAGGATCAACCTGTATATACACAAACAAAAATACATTGATACGCAACCCACAGTGCCAACAGCTTGTAATTAAAGAACCAGACTAATGCAACATTTTCCCACTTACAACTCTTCCCCACTGCTAGCATTCGTCAAGCCTTCTGTTATCAGGCAATTTAGTTATACACAATAAAAACATACACATGTGAGGAGATTTAAATATATTTTTCTAAATGTAAATTAAGGATCTTTATACAACTGCTCTGGTTTTTTAGCCTAGTTTATATTGGCTACAAACTGAAGCTGAAATAATTCTCCAGATAAGTTTATTTATTCTCATTTGAGAAGTACTAGAAAAGCTATGATAGGATTCTTTAAAATTTTAAAATATTTGGATTCTATTACCTGGCAGATATTAATGACAGTTTCTTATCCTGATTATATTATGGGAACATAGAATTCTAAAGGTGGAAGACATGTTGAGATGTCCTCTAGTACATGTTCCTGGGACACCAAAGAAATTACTTTAGATGGACTAGAGAGACACATGAAATTTGGAGGCTTGGGCTCTATTGAGGGAAAGGTGGAGAGTATATCAAAAGAATTTTCTGAAAGCTTTCTCTACCATGTCTGAATGTGAGGAGGAGTTTAGATATGTAGCCAGGACTCCGAAGTATTAAATCTTCAGGGTCAGTTCACTGATTCAGGTGTTGAAGTAGTTCTCAACATACCTGCAAAACTTACCTGAGGGGTATTTTCAACAACTCTAAATAACAGCAGTCTACTAGACAATGATTCTCAAAAGTGGGGAAGGGAAACACTAGGGGACATCAGAAACTTGAGAGTGTGTTTTAGCCCCATGTGAACTCCCTCACTGTACCTCCCTCACCTCCAAGTTTAGAGTGAATGATTTAGGGGGAAACTGATAGAAGTTTCAAACTGAGATGGTCCCCCAAACCTACAGAGCATGGTAGGAAATGATAGAAGTTTGAAATTAGGATGTTCCCTGAAACCTGTAGAATACGGTGACCCTGAGTGTGCCATTGGCTTATAACTAGGGAATAAATATCAAATAAGACATACTCATCATCTTCTACAAGTTTTCAGAGGTAGGATAAATAAATGAGGTAACTTTTATAATGTACATAGCACAATGACTAGAACAGAGTAGGTACACAGTAAATGGTATCGTTCCTTTACCCCTGCCATTAACTCTATTTCCATAGGTATCTCTGAATGATTCTCATTGTTAAATGCATATTTAAATTTGTGTTTCACTATGATAATCAGATATTTAGTTTAAACCTGGATCTCTAATACTAAGAAATTTCCCTTGTAATCTATGCATTTGGAGTCCTTGACCATAGAGTTCCATTGCTATACTTCTATGGAGATTGACGTCTTTCTTCTCTGTTGCCATGATGACTTTCGCCATAGTTGGATGCCACTTAAAGGGTCTGAGTGGCTGGCACAACTATTTTAATGCATCATGACTGTGTGCTTCTGAAAGGAAAATGTTTTCTTGGAATGCAGTATAAGTTTAGGAATATCAAAGGCAGTCAGATACTCAACATAATTAAAGGTTAAGTTTGTAGACCAGATATTCAAACCTTCCTTTCCTTGGAGGAGTGTCTGGTTGATTAAAACATTGGAGGCAGTATCTGATACAGACATTCCAGAGAGCATGTCAAAGAGACGTGGTACCAAAAAACAGCTCTCTGAAGCCAGGAGGTCAACTCCAGCCAAATAAACAGCACCAGAGAGGGAAAGATGGTTCAGATGTAATGCCCATGTGTATGGATGACTAATTTTTTAGGACACTTTTTTTCCAGTTCATGACTCTGAGGCAATTGCTAGATTTAGGACAGCATTTCGTTGCCCTCTACCACCTGGAAACACAGGAGTGATGATGTTCAAAGACAATGGCATTGACAGGATTATTAGAACTTCTTTAGTGTTAACTGCAACCTAACCCCTTTCTCTCTCACTCAAAAAAGCATATCCATGTGCAAATGAGCTAGGGCTGGCATTTTTTATAGGACCATAAGGCATAGGATATTTTCCATAGGTCACTTTCTTTAGGGTTCTATAAAGAGTGGTTTTAGGTAGTTCATATACAGGAATCAAATCACGTTGATACACACAGTCACTTTGTCCTATTTAAATTCTCTTTTAATTCTTTAGATTACACCGAGAAGAAAGACTCAGTTTGCTGCTAGTATTTCCTTAAAACATCTCAACTCTCTCTCTCCCTCTTGAACAGAGCAAAAGCCAGCTCTGACTCAGAATTCTCAGCTAACAACAGTATCTAGCTACAACTTAACAATATTGTCTGATAATTTTATGTATTTTTAAACTTATCTTCTATTTTGGCAAGTGATACTGGATTTCCATTTATAGTAATGATATAAAGTTTCCTTAATAAATGCATTTATTTAAGTCAAGAATTGAGTTCATTTAAATAAAAATATTTAAGGAAATAATAGTAAAGTTACATCCCATAGTACATAATAATGCAGATATGCTATAATAATTATACAGATAGGAAAATATTCTGACAGTGCTACTTAAGGTAGAAGTTTAGGAAACCCTGTTGTAGGAATAATCTTGAGTATGCTGTAATAATATGCTATAATAATAATACAGATAACAAAATATTCTCATAGTACTACTTGAATGTTGGAAGTTTAAGAAATACTGTTGTAGGAATAATCTTGAATTGACCCTAATTTTTCAAAAAAAATTATTTTCAACTTTGATTATTACTAGCAAATATTTTATGATATATTTCACAAATGTTTAGGATGTTTCAGCACATTATTCTGCTCTGGTTTAGAACTGCTGACCTACGTAAACACATTACGCAGAAAACATATAGAATGCAGAACTATTTCTATTTTAATTTTTTGGAACATGTTTCATGTTTATAATCTGTGTTCGTGCTCTTTTTTAAAAAATGGTAATAGCAAATGGTTCTAAAAGGGTTTTGTTGGGGAGATGGCTAGTTTTCTACACAATACTTTCTTTGTCTTTTTTGTTGTAACACCCTTTTAGCTGGGTATGGATATGATCAGTAAACTCTATTGTTTCATTTTTTTTCTTTTTTTTTTTTTTTTTTAGACTGAGTCTCGCTTTGTCACTCAGGCTGGAATGCAGTGCTGCCATCTCAGTTCACTGCAACCTCTGCCTCCCAGGTTCAAGCAATTCTCCTGCCTCAGCCTCCTGAGTAGCTGGGACTACAGGCACTCGCTGCCACGCCCAGCTAACTTTTGTATTTTTTGTAGAGATGGCGTTTCACCATGTTGGCCAGGCTGGTCTCCAACTCCTAACCTCAGGTGATCCACCGCACCCCCTCACCGCCACCACCACCACCGGACTCCCAAAGTGCTAGGATAACACAATTATATTTTTTCATGTGGCAAACTTCTTGCCCATGGAATGTGAGCACACCTCCTCTCTGTTCTCCATCTGCTTCCTGTTAGCTGGCAACTGGATATGGCAGGAACTCAACTTCAGCCATACAGATGACATTGTGTCTAAGGAAAGGTAGAGCAGCAAGATGGAAGGAGCCTGAGTGTTGGAATGGCCAAGTGGAGCAGAGCAGCTCAGGGCCCCACATGGCACACATTGGAACTGTTATGTGACAGAAAAAGTCCATTTTCTTTTAAGCCTCCATATTGCTCTAAGTTCCTTTGTTACAGAAGCTTAGCTTTTACCTTAATATGATAAATATGATACTTTTCCACCTCCCCAAACACTCTGTTAACATTAAATATAATTAGTTGGCATAATGAGAAAAGTTGGGAAAGAAGGTGTGTCACCTTGTGCCTTTGTAAATAAATTACATTTGACTCCTTCTACTGCAGTCTCTGTAGCTCTATAAGACTCAAAATGAGTTTGGGAAAGAGTATTGTGGACCAACTATTTAAATACACATAGTCACAAACTAAATAATAGCAAATCTGTTGCTTTACTCCTTAAGTCAGAGACTAATTCGAGGAATGTTAAAGGAAGAAAGTAATTCATTAGAAGGATTTAAGAAAGTTTATATAACCAAGGGAAAAAAATAGAAGATGCAGGTTTCATCAAGGTGGTAGATTACAGCTCAGGGATGGGGTGGGGGTTAAGTCTGGATAGCAAGAACTGTTAGGGGTTTTCTCCTCCAATCATTTGTTTTTTATTCATGCCCTACTCCAGATTCAGATTCTTGGGAGAAAGAATCTATTTGACCAGTCTTCGTTTCTTATGATTACTCCTTTTCAGACAAAAGTGGGAGAACTTCATTGTTAGGTTCACCATGCGATGGAAGATGGACAGTTCTTCAAACGAAGTTTGAAGCTCTACTACTCTGCCCTCAGTGGTGTACTGGAACCAGCCTGCAGTGGCTCATGAGAGCCTATGGTGAACATTTCTTTCCAACTCTGCCTTCAGTAACACCTCCCTAGGGGCTTGAAAGTGGCCATGCTGGATGTATCAACACCATGGAAGTAGGCAAATTGTACAAATCAGAACCTTTTCTTCAAAGAAGTAGTTGTTAAACAATTACTAGCATACCTATATGCCTATAATCTATTTCCTTCTTTTCACCTGGTATTTTCTTTATTATTTTTATTTTTTATTATTATACTTTAAGTTCTAGGGTACATGTGCACAACGTGCAGGTTTGTTACATATGTATACATGTGCCATATTGGTGTGCTGCACCTATTAACTCATCATTTACATTAGGTATAACTCCTAATGCTATCCCTCCCCCCTCCTCCCACCCCACAACAGGCCCCAGTGTGTGATGTTCCCCTTCTCTGTGTCCAAGTGATCTCATTGTTCAATTCCCACTTATGAGTGAGAACATGCGGTATTTGGTTTTCTGTTCTTGCGATAGTTTGCTGAGAATGATGGTTTCCAGCTGCATCCATGTCCCTACAAAGGACACGAACTCATCCTTTTTTATGGCTGCATGGTATTCCATGGTGTATATGTGCCACATTTTCTTAATCCAGTCTGTCACTGATGGACATTTGGGTTGATTCCAAGTCTTTGCTACTGTGAATAGTGCCGCAATAAACATACGTGTGCATGTGTCTTTATAGCAGCATGACTTATAATCCTTTGGGTATATCCCCAGTAATGGGATGGCTGGGTCAAATGGTATTTCTAGTTCTAGATCCTTAAGGAATTGATACACTGTTTTCCACAATGGTTGAAGTAGTTTACAGTCCCACCAACAGTGTAAAAGTGTTCCTATTTCTCCGCATCCTCTCCAGCACCTGTTGTTTCCTGATTTTTTAATGATTGCCATTCTAACTGGTGTGAGATGGTATCTCATTGTGGTTTTGATTTGCATTTCTCCGATGGCGAGTGATGATGAGCATTTTTTCATGTGTCTGTTGGCTGTATGAATGTCTTCTTTTGAGAAGTGTCTGTTCATATCCTTTGCCCACTTTTTGATAGGGTTGTTTGTTTTTTTCTTGTAGATTTGTTTGAGTTCTTTGTATCACCTGGTATTTTCTGTAGAATCTCATTAAATAGGCTGGCTTTGCCTCAGACTTCAGAGTAATGGGACTTTTTCATTGACTTAGGGAAGATATCTAAAGAAAATAAAAAGTTTTATTTTATAAACATGCCCCCAAATCAATGTATAGTATTACTTGATTTAAACATTGAACATGTATGATATGTATCTAATTAAAATGGGGTTCTAGGGTAGTGTTTAAGCTTGTCCAGTTCTGGGAGAAAGGTTCCAAAAAGGCATTCTGATTTTGCTAGGGAACAAAAACAGCCCAGCTTTAGTATCTGAGTAGCTCTCATCATACAGTCTTTGACCATTTCATATGTAGAAGTATTACCTTAGTGATGAATTGATTTTAATTTTGATACCACAATAATGAAAATTTTTGATTCTTTCTTACATGATATTTATTTAATTTATTCATTTATTTAATACATTTGTATTGAGCACCTAAAAGGTATCTGGTTTTAAAATTTTGTATTGAAGATAGAGTAAATAAAAATATCTCTCTAATCAAAAACTTGAGGCTATGGTAATTTTTTGAAAGTTTAATTCTGATTTCAAATTTCTAAGAAGTTGGATTTTTAAAAATATCCCCAAAATAGAAGAAAATAATCAACTGACTGGGAACAGTGGCTCACGCCTGTAATCCCAGCACTTTGGGAGGTCGAGGCAGGAGGGTCATCTGAGGTCAGGAGTTCAAAACCAGCCTGGCAAACCTGGCAAAACCCTGTCTTTACTAACAATATGAAAATTAGCCTGGTGCAGTGGTGGGCACCTATAATCCCAGCTACTCAGGAGGCTGAGGCAGGAGAATCACTTGAACCCTTGAGGTGGAGGTTGCAGTGAGCTGATATTGCACCATTGCACTCCAGCCTGGGCAACACAGCGAGAGATAAAAATTTTTCATTTTTATCTGAAAAAAAAAAGAGAGAGAAAATAATCAACTTATGTCATATGAACAGTTCAAGCTGAAGGTATCTTTCTAAATGCAGAACAATTGTTTCAACATAGTTTATTATTGAGAAAACACATATATGCCACTTACACCAAATATTGCTCTAAGAGGTTTATAAAAATTAACAAATTCTATTATACTAGTTTTACAGATATGAAACAAAAAACAAGAAAATGATAAGTAATTTGTTAAAGATTACTTAGGTAGTAATGAGGGAATCCAGGACTTAAACCCAGGGGGTCTAGTTTCAGAGTCTATGCTCTTAGCCTCTCTCTGTGCTGCTCCCTAAGATGGCCATAGGATCTGTAAGTATAGAGATGGGGCTGATGGGAGGGAGGGAAGGTAGTCAGGTAGTGATAATATGGCAGCTCAACTGAGTGTGGAAAGTATCCAACAATGTCTTCAAAATGCATTTGTAAGAATGTTCTAAGCAGCATTATTCAAAATAATCTCAGATTTTTTAAAATGCCATGCCTATCAGTAGTAAAGTTAATTTAAAGAATGACAGTGAAGTGCTGTATAACGATGAAAATTAACAGGCTACTGATGTCGACAACCATGTAAAAAAGCATCACAAACCTAATATTGAGCAAGCAATTGAGATACAAATTTTGCTCAATATTAGGCTCATGATACTGTATTATTCCATTTGCATAAAGATTAAAAAACTATATAAATGTAAAACCATGAGGGTAAGAAATCATAGATATGGTTACTTTTAAGGAAGAGGAAGAGATCAACGGTTGGGAAGGGATATGGGGGCTTCTGATGTGTTGTCAGTCTACTCTTTCTTCATCTGGGTGTCTGGGTGGTAGCTGCATGGGTGTGGTCACTGAGCGCGGAATCACTGAGCTCTAGAGTTATGACTTTTGTCTCTTTGTGTGTTATACTTCAACACTAAAGTTAAGAAACACTGACGAGAGGAACAATAGGAAAAATGGTACAATTGAGGCCGAGAGGAATAGGTTGAAAAACAAGAGAATGGGGGTTGAGAAGAAAAATCATTTATATATGACATATTTATGAATTCAATCAAGTAATCTTGATTGATTGATGTAGCTATTGAGGTGGAATTTTTTCTATGAGACCAGATATAGTAAATGTATTTTAGGCCTTGGGGCATGAATATATGCATTTCTTGGTGGTTTTTAACCAACTCTTTTTTTTTAAAATTTATTTTTATTATTATTATTATGCTTGAAGTTCTAGGGTACATGTGCATAATGTGCAGGTTTGTACATGTATGTATGCTTGTCTTTGCTGCCGCCCATCAACTGGAAATCTTCCATCTTCAAATCATTTACATCCAGGTATAACCCAGTAATCCCTCCCCTCATGAAGTAGGCCCGGTGTGGTATCCCCTTCAGTCCAGTGATCCTCATTTGTCAGTTCCCACCTAGGTAGAACATGTGGTGTTTTTTGTTCTTGTGATAGTTTGCTAGAATGATGGTTTCCAGCTGCATCCATGTCCTACGAAGGACCTGAACTCATCCTTTTTATGGCTTACTTGAAGTATTCCATGGTGTATATGTGCCACATTTTCTTAATCCAGTCTGTCACTGATGGACATTTAAGGTTGATTCAAGTCTTGCTATTGTGAATAGTGCACTTAATAAACATCGTGTGCATGTGTCTTTATAGCAGCATAGTTTATAATCAACTGGGTATATACCCAGTAATGGGATAGCTGGGTCATGTTTGCATCGTTTCTGCCAGATCAGGGAATGTACCGTAATGGATTGAACTAGTTTACAATCCTTGCCGGAATATAAAGTTTCCTATTTCTCCACATCCTCTCAGCACCTATTGTTTCCTGACTTTCAATGATTGCGCCATTCTAACTGGTGTAAAGGATGGTATCATTGTGGTTTTGGTGCATTTCCTCTGATGGCCAGTGGTGGTGACATTTTCATGTGTCCATGGCTGTATGAATGTCTTCTTTTGAGGGAGAAAATTTTTGCAATCTACTCATCTGACAAAGGGCTAATATCCAGAACCTACAAAGAACTCAAACAAATTTACAAGAAAAAAACAAACAACCCCATCAAAAAGTGGGCAAAGGATATTAACAACTCTTTAAAAATGTAAAGACCATTATGAGCTTTCTGGTGGAAAAAATGAAAAGAGAAAAAAGAAAAAAACAGGCCACAGGCCATATTTGGCCTAGGAGTAGTAGTTTGTTTAGTCCTCAGCCAGTTTCTGGTGATGCTAAATGATAAAAATGCAGTTTTTTGCCCTCCACGTTTGGTACATTCATTCATTCAACTTTACTAAATACCTTCTATGAGCTTTAAGTTGGTGAGACAGATATACACACCTGTGACTCACAGTGCAATATGATGAGGACCCTAACTTTAGTATCAAAGTGCTAGAAAAACACAAGAACGTGGGACTGTCTTCTTTTGATGTTAAATTTTAATTTTTCTTGAAGTAGGTAGGAACTTACCATGTAGAGAAAAGGGGAAGACATTCTGCATAGGGCATGTGCATCATTATTAAATCCACCCAGGCATAAACGAATAGTGTAAATTCATATGTTGTCTCTAATGTAACTCTGTGCAACTGGAACATGTATAGGGTGATGGAAGACAAGTCTGAAGCAGTGTTTCCCAAATTTTTCATGTCGTAGCACATACAAAAAGTGAAAATATCCTCTTTGCTTGGAGCACTAGGTTACACAGATAAAGCCACTTGTGGCTGGAAGCCATGGGCCCAGGGACTCATGGAGATGGGGCTGATTGGAGGGAGGGAAGGTGGTTAGGTAGCGATAATATAGCAGGTCAACTGAGTATGGAAAGTAGCCAGAGATGTGTCTTGGCTTCCCCAAGCCCTCCTAGGCTGCCCTGAGACCTGAGTGCATTACTCTGCCCATTTAAATCCATTGGCAATCCAGTTGGGAAGTTCTGAAGAAATTAGGAAAGCCTTGATTGAGCAGTTAAAACATAGAGCAAGAGGAAGTTTGGTGGCTTTTCACAACCCAAGGCTTAGGTTCAAGTGCTTGTTCAATCACTTACTTGGTGGATGACTAAAGCAAGTTATTTCAAATTCCTTTTGCTTCCATTTCCTCCTTTACGTAAAATGTTACCTGCAGGATCCTGCAAGGGATCTTGTCAGGCTTAAAAATCAGATATACTGTGTACAAAGCTTTCACTGCAGAGTCAACTCTTGACAGATAATTTATTTATTCTTCACATCCTCCCAACCTCTCTAACTGCAGTTAAAAAAATATATACATATATTATATTTTAGTATATATTATACTTTAGTATATGTTATACATATGTAATTAATATATATAATTTAGTATGTTATACATATGTAATTAGCATATATATAATTTAGTATATATTATACATGTATATATTATATATAAATATGTTTTAGTCTATATTATACTATATATTATTATGTATTATATAATATATAATAATATAATATAATACATATAGACTAAAAAATAATATATTTATATATATAAAATATATACATATAATCTTGACAAGAAAACCCACACCCTTTCTGATCTCTACATCCACTGCCTGGGGATGGCAGTAGGGCTTTTCTGACATGAAGGGTAGAATAAGAGAAACTATAAAATAATGAGCAAATATATTACTGTTACATCAAATGATGACTTTTTTTTTTCTTTTAGAAAGAGAAAGGTCATCAATTCTTGGAACACTTAGATATAGGTTGT
The DNA here is from genome assembly GCF_008728515.1 of Papio anubis. Lineage (NCBI taxonomy): Eukaryota > Metazoa > Chordata > Mammalia > Primates > Cercopithecidae > Papio > Papio anubis. The sequence goes on along the minus strand of NC_044978.1, from coordinate 163,871,491 downwards.
ATTCTCAGTGTTAGGAAATCTCTTCTTCCTCTCTCTATCTATCTCTTTCTTTTATAAGCCAAGGGTGCTGGGGCTCAGTGGGCTGTGCCCTGGAGGTGAACTGAGGACTCTGGTTAAACATGGTTATGTTGGAAACTTATCACCTGACTTCAACAGAAACACCTGTGAGTTCATATTGGCCGAGTCCCTAGAGATTCTTTCACTGCTGAACATGCTACTTCCCAACTGTTCAAGATAGTGGCTCAGAGCTGTGCACATATTTCGAGATGCATTCTGCTGATTGGATTATTTTTAAAGCCTATCTCTTAAAGTATTTCCTTTAATTGCTTATCTTTGGACTGATGCTAGGTCTCAGTGAGGTTGTTCCAAGTCTAGGATCACAGAATGTTACTCTCCATAATTGGAAGTAGCCACCCCATTACTTTCCAAATGAGGAAATTGAGGCCCATGGGAGAAAAACCTTGCTCAAGTCACAGATATCTTGTTCTTTCTTCCTACTCTTTCTTTCTCTCTCGTCCCCTTCCTCCTTTATTTATTGAATAGCTCCCAGATGCCATGCTTTGTTTTCAGTGCTAATGATGCAGAAAGACACATGACATAGGCTACTAAACTCCCAGTCTAGTGCAGTGGCAGTGAGGCAACCCAATTATTAATCTAAGCATGATAAATAATCGCATAGAGGGACACACAGAATTCCAAGACAACCTAGAAGAGGGGCAGTGAAATGAGACCTGGGGAGCGACAGGAATTGACTTGAGTGGAGTCTTAAAGTGGAAGATGAAGGGAGTGAGCTTTTAGAATAGAGATAAGAGAAATGATCTTCTAGGCAAAGGGAAGAGTATAATGTAATAGCATTAAATACACATTTCATTTTTCTGAATTCATATATTTGTGGAGAGAGACAGGGGGTGAGAGGGCAAGAGGGTGAGATAGAAAATTAGAGATAAAGAGAATGCAATTCAACATTAAGGGTGATTCTGCCTGCTCTTCTAGGCTATGCTTGTATGCTGTGCCCATCTACCCAGCCCAAGGGGATTATAGTTGAGTCTCACACTCATGGGACCTCACAGTCGCCAATACTTCTCAGGTGTGTGTGAGTATCTCACCAAGCCAGCGTGACCCAGAGTTGTTTTGATGACATGTGTTTGTATATGCTAAGTATAGCAATGAAATTCCTCTAAGATGTTCTTCCACTTATAAAGGCGTTCCTACTACGTACTTATCCATCAAGGTTTTTGTTAAGGAGAACTAGTTTCCTGAATTGGCTTTAGAAAATGCAATCCTGTCTATTGATTCAACGAAGATAAATTTTGTGGCTGCCATGCACCATCTTTTCTGATCTTTTTTATTGGAAGTGGTGGTGTTGTTGAAAGAACTGTGGAGTCAATAAACAAAGTTAACTAAGTGCACAACTTTTACTTTCCCAGCTCTGTGTGGGAGCCTGGAGGCAGTGTGTTTCTGAGATACAGCCTCCCAACAGGTTATACCCAGGGGTTTCCATTATCTTTAAGCAGCACACACTCCAGAGCATCTTATTAATGATATTTAATTATATTGAAATTAATGATGTTTTTCATCTGATCCTGAGCTGATTTTACAGCTTGGAGATAAGCTGGGGCGATTTTGGGTTCTCTGTCTCTCCATCTCAGCAGTCAAGTGTCCCCTTTTATCTTAGTTGACTGCTTTTTTCCAGGTACCCATTTTCTCCCCCTCCACTTACTCTCAATACCACTTCTCTCGTTTTCAGCAATAATTAGCTATCCCAAGTCACAGAAATAATCCATTTCCATAAGAAGGCTTCCAATGATGTGGACAATGGACTTTTTTTCTCAACGGAATTTAATTTGCATCTATGCTGGCCATAACTTCATTAGGTTTTGGAACACAGAGATTGTCAAATGAGCACTATCTGATAGCTCAAACAATACAGTCGTTTCAGCAGACTCTAATCTCATCGTGGTATACTTGAGTGCTCTGGGTTTTGCTGATGAAAATCTTTTCAGAAGTGAAATGGAGTATTCAATTCTCAGGTTCAGAATTGTTATTATTTCCCAATGAAAATAATGGGGATTGTAGATAGGATTTACCGAACTTGAACTGTGTTGATGGCTTTTGTTTTGTTGGAGCAAAAACAGGTGTTTGGGGGAATTAAACATTTCTGTTGTGAACTGAAATACAACAGCATTGTGAATGAAATGTTTAAAAACGGAGATAGGGCATGATGATGAAAGTGAATGGGATTGTAGAAATTCAGTGTTCAAAATCCTATGCTGTTTAAAAGATTCAAAGAGTAAACTGGAAATATGCTTTGTTCTTGGGAAATGGTAGGAAATGCACTGGTTAAATCATGCTTCATTGTATTGACAACTCAACTATTGATTTATTAGGGTGGAAAATAGAAGCATTACATCAAATAATTTCCCTATTTATTTCTCTTCTCATCTCAAGCTCTTTCTTAATCTCGCCTCAGGCTCCCAAGAATAAACAAGCCCAAACAACTACCCAAATGATACCAAAATAATAGTAACAACCACATATAAACAGCAACAAATAAAACAAAATATCTCACTGCATCCACTCAGTCAAGTTTCAACATATTGGACAATTTAATATTTCCTAATTATCTCTATATTTGATTCTAGGATAAACACATTTCTCTTCATCCTACTCTCTTGGCTTACTTATGTGTCTGTTCATTCATTGAACATGTATTTATAGACGTCTTATAGATTCCAGATGTTATATTTTAGGCACTGGAGAAATAGGGCGGGCCAACTATAGCCTCTACCTTTATGGCTATTATGATCCAGTGGAGGCTGATATTAATCTATAAATCACACAAACAGAAATGTAAAATTATAATCATGAGAAATGCTAAGAAGAAGACATCTATGGTTCCAGGAGAGATTATAGAAGTGAGATTTGACCTAACTTGAGGACCAGAAAAAGACTTTTATGAAAAAAACACCATAGATCTGAGATCTGAACGAACAATAGGTATTTGTATATTTATGTCCAAGAGAAGATAGTGAAGGTGAGTGTTATTTGTATATTTATGTCCAAGAGAAGATAGTGAAGGTGAGTGTTTCCAAATGGAAAATACCACATGTGCAACAATCCCTAGTGGGAGGGGGCATGGTGTGATAGTGCAACTCAGGACTCCTTTGGGTAGTTCTGATCACCAACTTGACTCTATTTAAAGTCTTAGTTCAATCCAGTCACCCAGAGTCAAACACAGCTGATGTTAGCCAATACAAAATTAAATCACTCACTGATACAATTCAGGTCCTCAAAGACTTCATCTGAAATATTGGGTAAGTAAAGCAAAGGGTCATCTATATTCAACAAATAATTTATCAGGATAGATCTCCTGCAAATCTGAAACCAATCAAGAAGTTTTAAGATATTCTGGACTTCAGTGTTTCTATCATTGAAGGGACTGAAAAGAGAGGGGATGTCTAGAGTTTATTCTATCTCAAATATTTCACGCTAAATATTTCTTTAATCATTATCGGGAGGTGTTCGAGTCCAACAAGCCTGAATTCTCATCCTGGCCCTGTTATTCACTGGCCACGTGACTTTAAGCAAATTACTTAGACTCTCTAGATGTATTCTCCCTTTTGTAAAACAAAGGTATAACACTTACTTCACAGGGTTTCTGTAAAGAAAAGTATACATACATATGAAATACATTTATGTGAATCTCTTGTACATATGAAGCACTAAATAAATTTTAATGCCCTTCCTTTTTATTTCCGTTTTCACTTAAGTTTATATGAGTTTATTTGATCTATAAGAGCTTATATGCTTTAACTGGCCTCATGTGGAAACTTCTTGAGTGGAATGAGGAACCACCAAATTCTGCACTGTTCAAAGCCAATAATCATTCATAATATAAAATGCTTGAATTTCTTCAACACTCTGAAATACATCTCCATTACTTGCAATTATTTCACTTGTAATAATTAGATATCAATCTCATGACTCATGATATTGCCTTATATTAAATTATAAGGAAGAAAAATGCTTAGGAAGGTAAGGGGAAAATGAGTGTGAGATATTAAAAAGTTCCCTATTCATTTTGGAAATAAATTTAGTGTTCTTGTTTTTGAAAGAACCACTGCTTCAGGGGAGAAAAGAGAAAAATCTATTAAAGAGAAAAAAGTTTCTAAAGAAGTTAAGAGGTTCTTTTTATTTTCTTAAACAAATTCTTACTGCCAAGCGTTGGCTCTTGAAAAATACGGTTAGCCAGCTATAAAGTTGTAATAGAAAATAGTAAAAGCAATGAAATGTACAATTAAGGATCACACACCCCAGATATCGTCTAGTTCATTAGTTCTCCTCCTATCTCGGCCCAGGAGATTTCTCAATCTCTGCACTTTACTCCTAGACTCAACTGCACAGTGAAACTGATGATAAGGTTCACTCTTTTTTATAGTGTTTCCTTGCACAAAGCAATGATCTCTTAAAGATGAAGTTTAATGCTCCCTCAGGAAATGCTGTCTATTTTAGACTTTTTTTCTGCTTGATAGCTTTCTCTTTTTCTCAGTGAATGTTGTAAACTAGATCTGTAGTTGTGGGGATTTTCCTGGATTCACCAGCAGAGGGAGTTCAAACGAAGTTATGTAAACTTTGGGGGAAGGGATTGTTCTAGAATTTTTTAGGGTGCTACACATCGTGGGCTGAATTCAGGGAACTGCAGGAATTGGTAATCAAATCAGATGGAACATTCAATTCTTTCAGCAAACACTGAACACTGGAGAAGCAAAAAAAAAAAAAAAAAAAAAAAGAGAGAGAGACAATGTGTACTCCTCTCAAAGGGTATAGTTTGGTAGAAATGGATCTATGTAAACACATTAACTATACTGCTCTGTTCTTGGTATAATATAGGGATGCAGACAAAATGTGAGAACCATGAATGTGTTTGCTGTAGGTTCCAGAGTGACGAGAAGTCACCCTTCTCTCCGCAGGGTTCTTACTAAGTCAGAAAAGTGGGGTCATGAATTCCATAAGCCAAGAAATAGATATTTAGCAGACACCTCAGAAATGTCAGGGGTTTATTTATTTATTTATTTATTTATTATTTTTCTTATACTTTAAGTTCTGGGATACAGGAGCAGAACATGCAGGTTTGTTACATAGGTATACACATGCCATGGTGATTTGCTGCACCCATCAACCCGTCATCTACGTTAGGTATTTCTTCTAATACTGTCCCTCCACCAGCCTCCCACCCTCTGACAGGACCCAGTGTGTGATGTTCCCCATCCTGTGTCCAGGTGTTCTCATTGTTCAACTCCCACTTACAAGTGAGAACATGCAGTGTTTGGTTTTCTGTTCTTGTGTTAGTTTGTGGAGAATGATGATTTCCAACTTCATCCACATCCCTGCAAAGGACATGAGATCATCCTTTTTTATGGCTGCATGGTATTTCATGGTAAATATGTGCCACATTTTCTTTATCCAGTCCATCATTCATGGGCATTTGGGTTGGTTCCTAGTCTTTGCTATTGTGAACAGTGCCATAATAAACATACATGTGCCTGTGTCTTTATAGTAGAATGATTTATAATCCTTTGGGTGTATACCCAGTAATGAGATTGCTGGGTCAAATGGTATTTCTAGTTCTAGATCCTTGAGGAATCGCCACACCGTCTTCCACAATGGTTGGACTCATTAACACTCCCACCAACAGTGTAAAAGTGTTCCTATTTCTCCACATCCTCTCCAGTATCTGTTGTTTCCTGACTTTTTAATGATCGCCATTCTAACTGGAGTGAGATGGTATCTCATTGTGGTTTTGATTTGCATTTCTCTGATGGCCAGTAATGATGAGCATTTTTTCATGTGACTGTTGGCTGCATAAATGTCTTCTTTTGAGAAGTGTCTGTTCATATCCTTCATCCACTTTTTGAGGGGATTGTTTGTTTTTTTCTTGTAACTTTGTTTAAGTTCTTTGTAGATTCTGGATATTAGCCCTTTGTCAAATGGGTAGATTGCAAAGATTTTTCTCCCATTCTGGAGGTTACCTGTTGACTCTGATGATAGTTTCCTCCGCTGTGCAGAAGCTCTTTAGTTTAATTAGATCCCATTTGTCAATTTTTTTTTTGTTACCATTGCTTTTAGTGTTTTAGTCATGAAGTCTTTGTCCATGCCTATGTCCTGAATGGTGTTACGTAGGTTTTCTTCTAGAGTTTTTGATCTCAAGGACTTCTAACCCCTTTTCTGTCACTGAATGGTTCTGTGACCTTAACCACTCCCTTAATTACTAAAGTCTTATTTTTTTTTTTCCACTAGAAATGAAGGGGAATTGGTGCTTGAGGACTCGAGGTTCCCTTTCATGAGGGATGCATAGAAACATGAGAAGGAGAGCTGTGGATAGAGGGACAGGAAACCCTGGCCTGTGGTAACTTAATTGGTGGAGTCATCTCCTTCATGTCTTTTTGTTACTTCCCCAAGTCCGTCTTCAACACTGTGATCCTCTGAAACCAGCTTCTTTTGAAATCACTCTTCCTTGCTGATCACTTGAAGTGTTAAGATTGTTCTTCTTAAACATAAAGTAGAAATACCACATTCAAAAACTACTATCACATTCCCAGTATTTGCAGTTGGGACAGATTCATTTTAGTTTAAGGGACTTTCCTTTGTGTTTTCACAGGTGCCTATGCTTACCTCTAGTATTAAAACAAACAAACAAACAACTGTGTTTGAGATAGGTTAGTTGTCTAGCCAGCTTTTTGAAGAGAGGAGGAAATCTTAGTAATAATCTTTCCAGCACTCATCAGATAACTAGGCACATGGTAAATGCTTAGTGTATGTTGGATGAATAAATGAATCAATGGGTGAATAAATTCACATTTTGCTAAATGTCTGATGGTTATAGAGAGTCTTCAGTTTCACCCAGGTAATGATAATATTAAGCATGCCAGAAAGGTTAAGGTCGAGGCATACCTGTGATTTTTTATTTCACACACAAAAAGCCTCCATTTAGTAGAATTCTGTAGAAAAGTTTAGTATTATAAAGATTATTCTTCTGAGATTGATTCATCCCCCAAATCTGTATGTGTGTCAAAATGCCAGAAATGAAATTAGAAATAAAAGGCAGTGAAAATTAGTCAAGGTGGACAAGGAGAGGTGATCAAAGCAAGACTTTCAGAATGATTAGAATATTTTACATCTAATAACCTTATAAGTTCCTTGTAAGACTGTGTTAATTGATTCTTAGGTGAAGAGGCATATCTTACCACTTTATGCAAGATCCTTTCTTCTTGCCTATCTTGAATAATTTTCAATGCCTTTCCCCACTTCTAATCCTCTCTAACTTGCATCATATTGTGACTAGGGACACTTGCTGCAAAATTCACTCACACTGCATTTATTTGTTATGCAAATAACTTTAGAACTAATAATAAAAATAACTGATATGTTTAATTGCATGGCTAAGTGCTTTCACGTATGTTATCACATTGAAGTTCTGCATACTTTCAAAAAAGATATTATTGTCCCTATTTTTTAAAGATTGGAAAAATAGAGAGTGGTTAACTTGCCCAAGGTTTTGCAGTTTGTGTCAGAGTCAGAATTCATGTCAAGATCTGACTAATTTCAGCATCTGCAGTCTTTCACCTATTTCATATTGTCTCTCATGGTATTAAACTCTTGATAGATGGAATAGATTCAGTCTAATAATCAGAAAATCTAATGAAATAAAAAGACAATCGTAAATGGTCAGTTCATGGAAAAATCAATTCATTGCCTGCATTTCTGGCTTTTGAATATCTTGTGAGGTACTATATCTCCAGATACTCATTTGTCCCATAAAATTAGAAATTCAAGGAACTTTGGAATTCATTTATTCAGATAACATTTATTAAGCACCCACTGCGAGCCAGCTTTTGGGAACTTTGGGGATAACATAACTGAACAAAACCCATGTTTTCAACACCTTGCAATATATTGATGAATAACACAGGCAAAAATCCATGTCTGCATGGAACTCTCCTTTCTATTTTTGTCTCAATTATAATTCAGGTGGAATGAAATGATCCCAAATTATGTAGATAATTGACTCTGCAATTATCTACTATTTCATTGCTTCTGTGGACTTGACCAGCCAAAACACCCATTGGGACCCCATATAAACATTCTTTTGAAAAAAAAGTTAAATTTGGAGATTTGAATATGAAACAGGATATTTTAAGTTATTTTTTGGTCACTGCTATGTTTCTCTGTGGTCTCTATGAAAGAAATAGAATTTCTACTTTGGTGAAATAGTAATAAGCCTATCTACTCCAGAATTATGTAGGAATTAGGAGGTAGTTGACAATAATTGTGTCTCAAAATTTGTGAATTATTTAGTGGACTGAAGATGTGTATTTGCTTCATTAACTCACTCAAACTGCACAGGTGTGAACAATACCCTCAAAGGTCATTGATGTGTACAAGCTGAGTCCCCGTGGACATGGTAGATAGTAACTCACCAAGATATTCCACGGCTTTTTCTCATTAGAGAAACAGCTTTGTTTCAAAGGGAAAATTGGCCACCTAAGCGTTCCGTATTCATTAGCTAATTGCTTCTTCTTCTTTACATGCCTCTTCGTGTTGGTAGATGAGTTATTCTAAGGAGAGTGCAATTTTAAAAAAATCTTTGAACCTAAGAATGGCCCCATTATCATGTATCACCCCCCGGTAGAAAAGGTACTTGGATAGCTCCAGTTATTGGAACTAACAGCATATTTTAGGCATATAGTCCATTAGCTGTAAACTTTAGGATTCCTACGATTTAAGATTTGACATTTTGGGTGAGACTTTGAACATCCCTGACATGTAGTAATAGCTCATTTTTTTTTCAGGTGTAAATTTAAATCAACTGTAACTGAAGGCAAATGTGTAGGGTAGTGGAGGCGTTTAGGGCAGTGTTTCCCATTTCCTGAGCACACAGGTCTCTGAAGGACCTTACTGAAATTAACATGCTGACTCATTAGGTCTGGGCAGGGGTTAAGATTGTGCATTTTTCTCTAGGGATACTGATGATGTTGGTCCTTATAGCACACTTTAGATGGCAAGGACTGGTTTGTGGATGACGCTGATGGACAATCCATTAATCACAGCTCAAGGCAGCTTTGTGGTTTTCCTTTTATTGTTGCACGCCCAGTAATTTTAATTAAGGTTTTAAAGAAGAAACTTAAAATTTATAGTTGTAATTGAATGCATTTCATGAAGAAAATATGTGCTACAGTGCTGTTCACAATTTGGGATTAAGAAACTCTCACTTGAAATACAACCCTCATAGATGTCAGGGGTTCATTGTGTACATTTGGGGAACTCCTTCACATACATTGTCTTATTTGGACCTTAACACTTCTGTGAGGCAAGTCAGCCCAATATTGCCAACACACTTTTATATATAACTAAAGTGAGAACATAGCAGTGATTACCCCCCACCTCCAAATACACATACCCCGAACTGAAATCATACACAGCACTGTAACAAAGCAAGGGTCTGAACCCCAAAAACCCAGTTCTTAGTCTGGTAGCAGATCCATCTAACAAAATGGTTTTCACTGTGTCCTTTTCTGAAACCACAGAGATTCATTGTCTTGCTTCACCAAATCTATGTTCAACCTAAAATAATGATATATGCTTCTTTCCAGTTTCATTACCATTATCACCTGCAGCAAGCAATGGTAGTGCTTCTGAGAGCACTTATTATGTTTATGGACTATTTTGTATATGTGCACATATAGAGATCAAGGCCTGCCCCTCAAATACCATTCAAATGACTTTAATCACAGCATAAGTGAGGATGTTTGAGCTATCAGATTACAAATATTAAATTCAAAGAGTGAATACAATTTTGTAGATGCTTATTACCCAATAAATGCTAAAATAATGTTACTATCAAACAGTGGCCTTAATAAATGCTGTAGAACATTGAAGCATCTAGTGGTCAAGAAAAGCTCGACAAACGAGGCAGGATTTGTAATGGCCTTGGGAAGAAGTAAACTCACAGTGGGTAATAGAGAGGCTCTGGAATCTGGCTGCCTGGTTTTGAGTTACAGCCTAATCACTTCTATATGATGTAAATGAAGGTTAAGTAATTAATTGACTCAGTTAACTCAGAGCCTGACTCTGATAAGTAACTCTGAGCCTTAGTTTTCTCATCAGTAAACTGGAGAGAAAATAATTGGTTCTACTTCAAAGGTTGTTGAGAGAATTAAATAAGACATGCAAAACACTTAGTGTATTGTCTAGTGTATGATAAATGCTCTGGAACCAGAACTAATTTTATCAAGCATTTTCTAAGTTCTTAGCACTACTTACATGTGTCAACTCATTTTATCTTCACATCAACCTTACGAGTAGTGCATGATTATTCCCATCTTAAAGATGAAGATCCTGAGGTCCAGAGAGATTAAACAATTTGCTTTAGTTCACACAATCTGGAATTGTGATATCTGTGATTAAACCCCAGGCATTCGGCTCCAAATCTATGTTCTTTACTAAACTATACCAACTGTACAAACATCAACCCTACTGCTATTGCTACTACTACTACTACTGCAATTTGCTTTAGTTCACACAATCTGGAATTGTGGTATCTGTGATAAAATCCCAGGCATTTGACTCCCAATCTATGTTCTTTACTAAACTATACCAACTGTATTGTTGTTGTTATTGTTGTTATTATTATGTGTCATTAAAACTTTTAGAAAGCTGACAAATGTAAGATGAAGAGGAGTACATTCTAGTGTGGGCAAAGATAGAAAGGTAGAGATCTATCTGACCTGATAGATAGTCCCTGGGCCAGTTTGATTGAAGCAGGAGGCTTGTGCAGGAAAGAGTTGGAAACCAGATTGGAAAGCAAGGTTTTAGAGACGTTGAAGAAGATTTTCAATACAACACTAGTCAGACAGGGCTTTGTTATCAGGAAAATGGGAGGATTTTGAATCATTTTAGTAAGAGAATCATTAACTTATATCACTGTTTAAAATAAAGTGGTCAAGGAGAGCAGGTAGATGTATATATAGATGTTGGTTCATTCATTCATTCATTCATTCCCTATTCATGTGTCCCATCCACCGTAATGCACATTCAGAGCACAAATAAAGAGATATACTTCTGTCTTCAGGACAACAAATACAGTTACATATCCACAAACCTATGTTCTGTACACTAAGAAATACACATCCACATAAAATGTGTCTTTAAAGTAATGAAGCTAATTGCACAAGACTCTTGCGCGATCTATCTTATAACTTTATCGCCTTAGCTCGTGTATAAAAATTATATCAAAATGTAAAAACTGAGGAATTAATCACATTCCTTAGAAGGTATTCTTCTACGTGACTCGCTTAGTGGTTACGTGATGGAAGGAACTTTTATGGTGGGGAAATTCCTATCAGTCACAGCTTTTATAACTGCCTATTGATGATATACCCAGCTCCATAATGGCAGTGCTAAAATTGGCTTTTACTTCCTTAAACCATCATTGTATTGAACCATGTAACCAGAAAATCACAATGTGGTGATCTCTTTCTACACTAATCCTCCCCTGAGTGCTTAATGACTTGTCTGTTCATCTTGTAGATAATAAACCTAGCATTGAAGCAATAGTTGTCCTGGTGACTTTGCATAAATCATTATTTGTAAAAGTGAAGGAAAACCTATAGATAGGAGCCAAAGACTGGGATTGCTCTGCTTTCAGGAATTAGCTCTGATAATTGGAGTGGCTGCATTAGGAATGCACTGAACAAATAGATGCAAACCGAAAAGTAAATATTATTTCTCAAAGTGATCAATATAGCAACTTCCAAGGCAGGAAGGGCAATTATGAAATATCTTAGTAAGATTTGTCTAAGCAAAATAGCATTATAATGAAATGCTTGCTAGGGGAGAAAATGGGAAACAAGCAACCAACTAAAGAAATATGGACAGGTTACTCTTCCACAGCCGGAAATGAAGGTGATGTGTTGTGAGAAAGTATATATGGAAAACAGTTGTTGTTAATATGGTACAATGTACAATTTTAAATCGAGTTATTTCCAATAATTTTAAAAGATGGCTGCAATTAAAATAGTTTTCTGAAGGCTGAAAGCCTATTGGTTTCCCAAATGTTTTTTATACTATTCTGTTTTGTTCAGCTTTCTTTTCCTACCTTGAATCACTGTTGAAATCATTCTATTTCTCAGCATCCTCCTAAGCTAAGAGAACACAAACATTTTATTGAAGCAAATACAGATAGAATTTCTCCCTCAACATAGATCCACAAGAAAACAAGGCAAAGACAAACCGAAGAGAGAAGTAGGATATAACACTATATTCAGTCCGGTTGCCTGATTTCCATTAGCCCTATCCTAATTGCTTTTAGGCTGTTGTCCCAGGGGTCAATTTTGTTGTTCAAAAAGCATACAGGCATACAGATGAGTGGCTCAGCCAGCAGAATGTACTCTCGGATTAATCAAAAGGAGCTAGGTTAGTAGCTACTAATCCCAGAAAGGAAAGCATGAATACACTGCTGAGTTTGAAGCTGATGGAATACCATAATAGTGGGTTAGCAACTGGCTCAGAGTCTGAACAAGTAGTTCTGTTTTTATTTTTCATTCCCTAAATCTCCTCTTCACACTCTTGCTTTCTCCTCATGCCTTCTCCTCTACTCTGATTCCTTTCTCTATTTCTTCCTTTCTTCTACAATCTTTCCATTTATTCCTCCTACCTTGATTGTTGCAATGGTCTTCTAAATTGTTTTTCTGATCCCACACTTGCCCCTACAGTCTGTTCTTAGTATTGTAACTAGGGAGACCTTTTTATAACATAGGTCAAGTCACACCCCTCCTCTGCTCAACACTCTGCTCTAGCTTCTCATTTCAAAGCTAAATCTTATGCCAAGGTCTTTAACATCCTCTATGGTCCAGCCCTCCGTTCAGTTGCTGAGCTCATCTTTTTTACTCTCTCCCAGGCAAGACAAGCCCACTCCCCAGTATCTGCATGACTGACCCTCACCTCCTTCAAGTCTGCTTAAATCTCAGTCTCTCAATGACCACTTACCATGCTATTTAAAACTAAAATCAACCTTCCCTTCCCTTTCTTGACCATAGTATTCTTGATTTCTTTTAGCCTATTACTCATAACATATTACATGGTTTACTTATTTATTTATGTTTATTGTTTATTGTCTGTGTTTTCCTACTAAAGCATACGCTCCATTAGAATGGGATTTTCCTTGTTCAGTGTTTGATTCTACAAGCCTAAAATAGTGCCTGACAAAAGCTGTCATCCAATAAATGCATTTGTTGAATAAACAAAAGTAATCTATCTTCTGAGAGGAAGACGGACAATACAACTGGTAAGTGTGATGATGGACGTCTATAGCATGATATTTTATCATTTTTTAATGGATACATAAAATTTTACATCTTTGTAGGGTACATTGATTTTTTTTACATGCGTAGAAGCTGTAGTTATCAATTATCAAATTATCAAGTGCTCACCTCTTCGAGTATTTATCACTTCTATATATTGGAAACAATTCAAGTCCTCTCTTCTAGATACTTAGAAATATAAAATACATTGTTAACTATGGTTACTCTAATCTGCTGTCAAACAATAGAACTTATTATGCTTTTTTGTAGTTGTAACATACGCCTTCTATGTAGCTGTATTTTTGCACCTGTTAATCTACCTCTTTTTATCCCCTCACTACCCCACCCACTCTTCCAAGCCTCTACTATCTATCATTCTACTTTCTACCTTTATAAGGTCAACTTTTTTACCTCCTACATATATGTGAGAACAAGAAATATTTGTCTTTATGTGCCTGGGTTAATTCACTTAATATAATGAGCTCTACTTCCATCCATATTGCTGAAAATGAAATAATTGTATTCTTTTTTTATGGCCAAAATAGTGTTCTATTGTGTATATACCACATTTTCTTTATCCATTCATCTATTGATGAACACTTAGGTTGATTTCATATCTTTACTATTGTGAATAGTGCTGTGATAAACATGCAAATGCAAGTATCCCTTTGATATACTGATTTCTTATCCTTTGGATATATACTCACTAGGGAAATTGCTGGGTTGTATGGTAGTTTTGTTTTTAGTTTTTTGAGAAATCTACGTATGGTTTTCCATAGTGGTTGTACTAATTTACATTTTTATCAACAGTGTACGAAATTTCTATTTTTTCTACATTCTCGCCAGAATCTGTTATTTTTGTCTTTCCATTAATAGTCATTTTAACTGAGCTAAGATGATACCTCATTGTAGTTTTGATTTGCATTTTTCTCATTGCTATTGATGCTGAGCTTTTTTCCATATACTTGTTAGCCATTTGTATGTCTTCTTTTGAGAATTATCTATTCATGTCTTTTGCCCACTTGTTAATGGTATTTTTGTTGTTGAGCTGTTTGAGTTCCTTGTATATTCTGGATGTTAGACTTTTGTTAGATGAGTACATTGCAACTCCTTTCTTCCACTCAACCGGTTGTTTCTTCATTCTGTTGATTGTTTCCTTTGCTCTGTGGAATATTTTTAGTTATTATAGTAACATTTATCGATTTTTTGTTTTAGTTGTCTGTGATTTTGAGGTATTAGCTGAAAAACCTTTGCCTAGATCAATGTTCTGAAGTGTTTTCCTCATGTTTTCTTTAGTAGTTTTGTAGTTTGGGATCTTAAATTTAAGCTTTTAATTCAGCTTCAGTTGATTTTTATAGAGGGTGAAATATAGGCATCCAGTGTCATTCTGCTTATGGATATCCAATTTTCCCAGTACCATTTGTTAAATAATGTGTCCTTTCCCCCATATATGTTCTTGGTGATATTGTCAAGTCAAATGGTTGTAAATATATGAATTTATTTTTGAGTTCTCTATTGCATTTCATTTGTGTTTGTGTCTATTTTTATACCATTCCCATGCTGTTTTGGTTATTATAGCCTTGTAATATATTTTAAAGTCAGGTAGTATGATGACTCCACCTTTGTTCTTTTTGCTCTGGATTGCTTTAGCTATTTGGGCTCTTTTTTAGTTCCATGCAAATTTTAGGATTATTTTTGCTATTTCTGTAAAAAATAACATTGATATTTTGATAGGTATTGAATTCAATCTATATACTGTTTTGTGCAGTATGATCCATGAATATGGGATGCCTTTCCATTTGTTTATGTCTTCTTCAATTTCTTTCATTGATGTCTTACAGTTATCCTTTTATCAATCTCTCAGTTATTTAATTAAATTTATTCCTAGGTATTTCAGTTTATTTTATTTTTATAACTATTGTAAGTGGGATTGCTTTCTTGATTTCTTTTTTTAGCTATTTCATTACTGCTGTATAGAAACAGTTCCTGATTTTTTTGCATGTTGATTCTGTATCCTGAAAACTTTAATTTGCTTATCAGCTCTAAGAGTTTATTGGTTGAGTCTTTTTTTTTTTTTTCTAAATATGAGGTTATGTCATCTGTAAAGAAGGACAATTTGACTTTCTCTGTTCCAAATTGAATGTCTTTTATTTCTTTCTCTTATCTGATTGCTCCGGCTGGAACTTCCAGTGATACGTTGAATAGAAGTAGTGAAAGTAGGCATTCTTACCTTGTTCCAGTTCTTAGAGGAGAGGCTTTCATCTCTCTCCTATTCAGTGTGATGTTATCTGTGGGTTTCTAATGCTAACATCAGATCTCTCAATATGGCCTTTACTATTTTGAGGTATATTCCTTCTATGCCTAATTTGTTGAGAATTTCTATTATGAAAGGATGTTCGATTTTATCAAATGCTTTTTATGTGTCTACTGAAGTGATCATATGGTTTTAGTCCTTAATTCTGTTGGTATAGCATATCACATTTATTGATTTGCATTAACCATCCTTGTATCCCTGATATAAATTACATTTGATCATATTCTATTATCTTTCTGATGTGCTGTTAAATTTGACTTGCTAGTATTTTGTCAAGGATTATTTTATCTTTGCTCTTCAGGGATATTGACCTGTAGTTTTCTCTTTTTGTTGTGTCCTTGTCTGGTTTTGGTATCAGGGCAATGCTGGCTTTACAGAATGAGTAAGGGTTAATTCTCTGTTCTTTATTTTTTTTGGAATAGTTTTCAGATAATTAGTATCAGTTTATAATATATTTGGTAGAAGTTGGCAGTGAATCCATCTATTCCTGGGCTTTTCTTTGTTGGGAAAATTTTTATCACTGAATTAATCTCACTAATTATTGGTCTGTTCAGGTTTTATATTTCTTCCTAGTTCAGTCTTGGTAGATTGCATTTTTCAATACTTTGTCCATTTCCTCTAGGTTTTTCAGTTTGTTAGTGTATAGTTGTTCATAATAGTATCTGATGATCTTTTTTATTTCTGTGGTATCAGTTGTAATCTCTCCATTTTCATTTCTGATTTTTTTATTTGGCTTTTTTCTCTTCCCTTCTTGGTTAGTCCAGCTAATGGTTTATTAATTTTATTTATATTTTCAAAGAGCCAACTTTTAGTCTTGCTATTTTTTTACATTTTTATTTCTTTATTTTGTTTAGCTCTGCTCTAATCATTATTATTTATTTTCTTCTACTAATTTGGGGTTTGGTTTGTTCTTGCTTTTCTATTTATTTGTTGTATGTCATTAGATTGTTTATTTGAAATATTTCTACTATTCTGATGTAGGCATTTATGGCCAGAACCATCCCTTATAGTACTGATTTTGCTTTACCCACAAGTTTTGGTATGTTGTGTTTCCATTTTTATTTGTTTCAATAAATTGTTTGATTTCTATATTAATTTATTCATTGACCCAGTGGTCATTTAGTAACATGTTGCTAAATTTTCATGTATTTGCATAGTTTCCAAAGTTCCTCATGGTATTAACTGCTCATTTTATTTCATTGGGTCTTAGAAAATTCTTGATAAAAGGTTTTGATATTTGAAAACTGGTCAAAACTTTTTTTGAGGCCTGACATATGGCATATCCTGAAAAATGTTCCATGTGCTGATGAGAAGAATGCATATTCTGTAGTTATTGGATAAATGTTCTGTAAATACATTGGATCCATTTTGTCTAACATTCAGTTGAAATCCAATATTTCTTTTTGATTTTCTGTCATGATGATCTAATGCTGGGAGTGGGGTGTTGAAATCCACCATTATTATTATATTAGTCTATCTTTCTTTAGATCTAGTAATATTTGCATTATGAATCTGTGTGCTCCAGTGTTGGGTACATGTGTATTTAGAGTTGGTAAATTCTATTGCTGGTTTGATACCTTGTCATTACATAATGACCATCTTTGTCTGTTTTTACTGTTTTTGACATAAAGTCTGTTTTATTTAATGTAGCTCTTGCTTGTTTTGGGTTTCTATTTACATGGAAGGTATTTTTCCATTCTTTTACTTTCAGTCTGTATGTGTCTTTACAAGTAAAGTATGTTTCTGGTAGGCAGCATAGAGTTGGATCATGCTTTTTTTTTTTATCCATGTGGCTAGTCTATGTATTTTAAGTGGAGAATTTAATCCATTTACATTTAAAGTTATATTGCTATGTGAGGTTTTTTTTAATATGGTTAATTGTTTTCTGGTTGTTTTGTGTACTCTTTATTACTTTTTTTTTTCTCTTGTTGTTTGTCATTGCGGTTTTATGTAGTGGTACCACTTTAGCCTTTCTCTTCCTCATTTGAGTGTTTGCTTTACCACTGAGATTTATACTTTTGTGTGTTTTCACGGTGGCAAATGTCATTTTTGCACTTCCAGGCTTATGACTCCCTTCGGCATTTCTTGTAGGACTAGTTTAAAGGACTAGTTTAAACTCAGTGGAGTGGTGATGAATTCCTTTAGCCTTTCCTCATCTCAGAAAGACTTTATTTCTTCCTAATTTATGAAGGATAATTTTTCAGAATATACTACCCTACACTGGAAATTTTTTCTTTCAGCAGTGTGAATATATCATCTCAGTCTCTCTTGACCTGTAACATTTCTGCTGTGACATCTGCTGTTACTCTGATGGGGGTTCCTTTATAGGCAGCTATATATTTTTCTCTTACTATTTTTAGAAATTTCTCTTGGTTTTTGACTTTAGACAGTTTGAATATAATGTGCTGTAAAGACCTTTTAGTATTGTATCTCTTTGGGGATCTCATAACTTCCTGTATTTAGAAGTCTAAATCACTTGCTATAGTTGGGGAGTTCTCATCTATTATTTTTAAAATAGATTTTCCAATCATCTCATTTTTATTTTTGCCTTCTGAGACCCCAATAATTCAAATATTTTATGGGTCCCATATGTTGCAATAGCTTTGGTAATTCCTTTTTATTATTTTCTAAAGTTTTTGTCTTGCAAAATTATTTTAAAATATCTGTTTTCAATTTCTGAGATTCTTCCACAGTCAACCCCTGAGAGTCTGTCAGTTACAGTTTTTTCTCCCTGTATTTGGGAGTCTCTGTTAGCCTTCAGCTGATCTCAGCCAAACAGGCTGCCTCACTTCCTTATCCTTCTTGCTTCGGGTATTTCCTGTCATTTTTCTGTTGAACTCCAGTGTTCTCTCTTGGATGATCTATTCAAGGTGTGATTATCTACTCACCATTTTGGTTTTTCTTAGGGAGGAGGAGAGTATGAAATGTCTTTAGTCATTAACTTGAAGCTCCTTTCTCAGAATATTGTTTTAAAAGTAAGAGTAGAAATTTCCTTTTTTGTTGGCATGAAGTGGGGGCACACTTGGGGACATATTCAGAGAAATGGTAACATAAGTATAAAATTTGTAAGCATGAGTACAAGTTAACACACCAGGAAGACTAGAATATGGAGGAGGAGGAAGGGCATTTCAGGAAGAAAAAAATGATGTGTGAAAAGAGCCACGTTGTATACATAATTGGGGAGTGGAGGTCCAAGAAAGCTGCCTAGCTATGTTACAGGAGACCTACAGGGAAATGGTTGGAAGTGAAGTTGTTTGCATGGAAAAATAGAAAGGAGCCAGATGATGATGGATCTTACCTGCAAAGCTAAAGAGGTTACAATTTTCCGGAAGACAATGAGATTCATCAAAGTGCTTTAAGAAGAGGAGAAACAATTAGTTTTTTTAATACAGTGATGGCCTTGGATAATTATGGGAGAAGAGTGCCTATGGAGGCTAAGAAGGCATTTGAAGGATGCTGGTGGAAATATCAATTAAGGTACTAGAATCTGAGAGAAGAGGGGTCATATCTGAGAAAGGCTTAAAAGTAAGACTTCACACAAATCA
Source organism: Papio anubis (assembly GCF_008728515.1). NCBI lineage: Eukaryota > Metazoa > Chordata > Mammalia > Primates > Cercopithecidae > Papio > Papio anubis. The sequence continues at coordinate 163,852,274 of NC_044978.1, read as the reverse complement.
GTGACTGATAGTATATGAGATACAAGGAAGAAGGCTGCATGTAAGATAATTTTGACGTCTTTAGTCTGAGTGACCTGTTGGGTTGTGGTACTATTCACTATAAATGAAAACTTGAAAGATGAGTGTGCTTGAGGAAATAATGCTTTATACAGAAATGTTGAGTTTGTGGTGTTAAACATCTCCAAAGAGAAGTTATGAGGTAATTAAAAATAAATGAATTAAGTGGGTGAAACTTAGGACAGAGGTTTAGGATGCCAGTGATAGAGATTTAGGCAGTGATTTTTCTTTCCAAGATGGCAGATTAGAGGCAGTGTTAGCATGCCTCTCCTACGTAGAAAAACAAAATAGTGTAGACGTTCACGCTGTGAACTTTTTTCCAAGAAGCAAGGCAGAAATGTAATAGGAAAACTGAAAGAAACTGCAGACTCTTTGAAAAAAGTGGCAAGCTGTAGCCTACACTGTGATCCAGGGAATAAACTCTAAGTCCCCAAAGCACGAGATGGAGAAAGGCTGCCTCCAGGATATACAGCCCCACTGGGGAAGCTGGCAATCCAGGCCACTGGGAAAGGCCTTAATCCTACCCAATGCTGTAACTAATTTAGGAAATGTGGAGAATATGCAAGTAGAAGCAGCAGAGGGAACAGTCTTGTGTGCATTCCCAGTCTCCATCATGGACCAAGGTAAATCATTCCTGATTCTACATCATAGGGGACCTCCAAGAAGTCTGCTAGCTAACACAGGCAGTGGTTGCAGGTTGAGAGAAGCTTCCAACTGAAATGTGTGATATAATATCGAGTAGAAAAAAACTCCCTTGGCCAGAACCAGGGGGCTGGTGGAAAGTGTACTGCAGCCATGAGTGCAGGAGCTAGGTGGACTGGGAGAGGGGGTGAGCTGAAAGCTATGGTTGCTGTCTCCACAAGGAAGACTTATGCTCTGGGACAGTTTGTGGTTCTGAGTGTAGGCTCCGTGGAAATTAGCTAGCTGCTCCTAGTGGAACACTGCAAGTGTGAGATCTGCCTTGCCAAATGTATGGGAGCAAGGTGGGGCTTACTGCCACCTGCCACTCTCCACTCTGTGTGCAAACCCTTCTATGCAGCAGAGGCAGATATGTTTCTCCCAGGAACATTACCCTAGTGCCGAGAGAACTGACTTCCTAGCCCCACAGGGGCTGCTGCTTGCCCCACACGTGCAGAGCCACAGCGTGGACCTGTCTGACCCAGCCCCAACCTGGCTTTGCCCCTTCACTCCCTTTAGTAGGTTAACACAAATGAAAGAAACTTTGGGGAACTCTATAGCCCTTCCCATTGCCTGAGAAGCCAGAGTACCTCCCCTGGGTAACATATAAGGCAAACACAAATTCCACTGCTACTACCACAGCTGGCACTCTTTTGCAAGTCTCATCTCCTGGCTGTAGGATAACCAACATAGTCCATTATGGCATCTGTAGGTAGAATAACACTGCACCCAGGAAAGAGAAAACTTATACATGACCTCAGCTATCACCATTGCCTCTACCACCTTAGCTAACCAGGAGGTCCTGAGTCTTTCCACATGGCTAGTTCATTGCTATGACAACCAGAGTTTGAGAAAGTCAACACACTGAGGCTATTAAATAACCATGGATTCTCACAGAGACTGCATCAGTCCCCTGCCACTCCCATCACAGCTGTTGCTGATACCCACTGCTGGGAGACTTGAGGACAGGTCACATTACTGGATCCCTTGCAGACATTCTCCAGCACCAGCCTAGAGTGAGGCAGTCCTTTTGGGCAGTTAAACCCAGAGGAGCAGCAACATTCGCAGTAGTCTGGCTCTCAGGGACTCTCCTAGTTTAGGAGTGTCTCCTAGTCTAGGAGTCCCTAAGAGGCAGACTACTGTGAATGTTGATCAAGGGACCACCCTGTGGGACAAAAGAATCTAGATGGCAAGCCTCGAATCCCAGATATTTCCACTGGTGGGAAGTTTCTTTCAGCAGAGATACAGATGCAGTGCTGGGCTCCGTGGAGAAAGCCTGCAGCTCTACCCCAACAGTCAGGCAGTCGTGGTGTTTAGGAAATGTCATGAAGAAGGCAACATCTTTTCTCCCTCATCCACCACTGCAGACACAGCTGGGGCTTCTCCTAAGGGGGCTTGGCATAAGTACACCTATAGACACCCTTTCTGGAACAATTCAGGGTGACTGCATGCCCACAGGAGGACCACTCTCCAGGTTCAGACTTGCGCAAGAGGCAGTCACAACTCCTCTCTACTTAGAACACCAACATTCTTGCAGATGAAAAGTGGTGCCTGTCTGATTTGAATAGCGAGAAAATTTGATCAGGAGAATGTCTGAGATGTGTATCACTTTCCTGCTCACCTGGCAGAAGGGCTGAGGTGGTCCCCACTCTTCTCTTGATAATACTTCAGTGCATTTCACTGAGAGCTCCTCCAGCCACCTCTGTCAAGGCTGGGACCTCTGTCCACCACTGCATATTGCATTTACCCACCTGCTTTAGCTACAGATAGTTTCTACCCAGGGATACCTCCCCTACTGGCCTGAAGCCTGGAGCTATTCAACCCAGTAAATAAAATACTGGAGAAAAAAATAAATAAATAAGAATACATCACAAGGGAATTATGTAAGTTTCAAGAGACTTCTGCCCTTCCAACTCCATAGGAGATAATGAACTTGTTCACACGCCAGGCACATTGCTACTACAATCAGTATCTGAAGAAGCCATTATGCAAAGACTCTCTATAACCAACAAACTCAAACATAGCATTCACCCTTGAAAGCGTCAAGAGCTGAATTAAGCTACAACAAACTATAAGTAGTAAAATCACATCCTTAAAGGGGAAAAAATAAGTTTTAAAAACATTGTTAAATAAAAAAATAAATCCAAGAATAATTAGAAGAAATAGTCTTCTAATGAGAAGAAATCACAAAAATAAATCAGGTAATATTGCAAAACAAAGGTCTGTAACACTGCTGAAATATCATACTAGCTCTCTAGCAACTGATCCAACCTGAGGTAAAATCTTTGAAATACCAGAAAAATAATTCAAAAAGTTGATTATGAGGCTCTTCAAAGAGATACCAAAGAAAGGTGAAAACCACATAAATAAATTTAAAAAACAATTCAAATAAAAATTTTTCTAAAGAGAAATATATTTTAAAGAAAAACCAATCAGAAATTCTAAAATGGAAAGACATATTTATGAAATTACAAAATGCAGTGGAGTTTTTTTTTTTTTTTTTTTTGTTTTTTTTTTTTTGAGACAGAGTCTCACTTTGTTGCCCAGGCTGGAGTGCAATGGCACCATCTCCGCTCACTGCAAGCTCCGCCTCCTGGGTTCACGCCATTCTCCTGCCTCAGCCTCCGAGTAGCTGGGACTACAGGCGCCCGCCACCACGCCTGGCTAATTTTTTGTATTTTTAGTAGAGACGGGGTTTCACCGTGTTAGCCAGAATGGTCTCGATCTCCTGACCTCGTGATCCGCCCGCCTCGGCCTCCCAAAGTGCTGGGATTACAGGCGTGAGCCACCGCGCCCGGCACAGTGGAGATTTTTAACGATAGACTAAAATAAGTAAAATAAAAAATTTCAGAACTTGAACACAAGCCTTTCAAATTAACTCAATGAGAAAAAAAAAAAAAAAAAAAAAGAGCATCCAAATAAATGAACAAAGTTTCCAGGAAATATGACATTATGTAAAACAGCCAAACCTAAGAATAATTGGTTTTCCAAGGGAGTAAAGAAAACAAGAAGTTTGGAAAATTTATTTGAGTAAATAATTAAGAAAACCTCCCCTGGTCTTGCTTATATTTAGATATATAAATATCTATATACCTAAAGCTCAAAGAACTCTTGTAAGATTCACTGCAAAAAGGACATTACTAAGGCATATAGTTATCAAGCTATCTAAAGTCAACGTGAAGGAAAGAATTTCTAAGAGGAGTAAGACAAAAGCATCATGTAACCTATAAAGAAAAACCTGTCACACTAACAGCAGACTTCTCAACAGAAACCTTACAGGCAAGAAGGGACTGGGGTTTTTTCTTTAACTTCCTTACATAAAATAGTTGTCAGATAAGAATTTTTATATCCAGCAAAACTAAATAAATGAAGGAGAAATAAAGTCATTTTCAGACAAACAAATGCTGAGGGCATTTGTCACTACCAGATCTTCCCTACAGGAAATGCTAAAAATAGATCTAAATCTTGAAACAAAAGTTTGATATGCACCAGAATAGAACTTCTTGAAAGAATAAAACTCACAGGGCTCATGAAACAATAAGGCAATGAAGAAAACAAGGAAGGCATAATGATTGGAACAGTACCTCACATCTCAATATTAACATTGAATGTAAATGTCCTAAATGCTCCACTTGAAAGATGCAGATTAGCAGAATGGACAAAAAACAAAACAAAACAAAACAAAGCAAATATCTGCTCTCTTCAAGAGACTCACTAACATATAAGATTCATTTAAGCTCAACATAAAAGAGGAGAAAAAGGTATTCCATGAAAATGAAAACCAAAAGCAAGCAGGAGTACCTATCCTTACATCTCATAAAACAGACTTTAAAGCAACAACAGAAAAAAAAAAAAAAAGATCATTATATAATGATGATAAAAGGGCCAATTCAACAAGGGATATTGCAATCCTAAATTTATATGTACCTAACACTGGAGCTTCCAGAGTCATACAACGATTATCCCTAGACCTAAGAAATGAGATAGACAGCAACACAATAATAGTGGGGAACTTCAACACTGAACTGATGGGACTAGAAAGATAATCAAGATGAAAAGTCAACAATGATGCAATAGACTTAAACTACACTCTAGAACAAACAGACCTAACAGATACATACAGAACATTCTACCCAGGAACTGCAGGATATTCTTATCAGCACATGGAACATTCTCCAAGATAGACCATATGATAGCCCACAAAGCAAGTCTCAGGAAATTTTTAAAAATTGAAATCACATCAGCTATCTTCTCAGACCACAGTGGAATAAAACTAGAAATCAACTCCAAAAGGAACCCTTAAAACTATACAAATACATAAAAATTAAACAATCTCCCCTGGATAATTTTTGGGTTAACAGTGAAATCAAGATAAAAATTTTAATAATTATTTGAAATGGATGATAATAGTGACACAAGTATCAAAACCACTAGGATATGGCCAAAGCAGTGCTAAGAGGAAAGTTTATAGTATTAAATGCCTACATCAAAAAGTCCAAAATTGACAACATAATGCCACACTTCAAGGAACTAGAGAAACAAAAACACACTAAACCCAAAGTTAGCAGAAGAGAAATAACAAAGATCAGAGCAGAACTAAATAAATTTGAAACAAAAAATACAAAAGGTCAATGTAACCTTTGAAATTAAATAGCTGATTCATTAAAAAGATAAATAAAATTGATAGACTGTCAGCCAGATTAACCAAGAAAAGAAAAGATTCATATAAGCTCAATTAGAAATGAAACTAGTAACATTACAACTGACACCACAGAAATACAAAAGATCATTTGTGACTAGTATGAACAACTTTATGAACACAAACTAGAAAATCTAGAGGAAATGGATAAATTCCTGAAAACATACAACCCTCTTAGACTAAATTGCGTAATAGAAACTCTAAACAGACCAATAAAAAGCAGTGAGATTGAATCAGTAATTTAAAAATTGCCAGAAAAAAGCCCAGAACCAGATGGAGTCACAGCTGAATTCCGTCAGATATTCAAAGAATTGGTACCAATCTACTGAAACGATTCCAAAAGATTTAGATAGGGAGAATTATCCCTAACTTATTCCATAAAGCCAGTATCACCCTGATACCAAAACCAGGAAGGAACATAACAAAAAAAGAAAACTACAGACCAATATTCCTGATGAACAGAGATGCAGAAATCCTCAACAAAATACTAACTTACCGAATCCAACAGTACATCAAAAAGATAATACATCATGATCAAGTGCGTTTCCTCCCATTATCCAGGGATGCAGACACGGTTTGACATACTCAAGTCAATAAATGTGACACATCAAGTAAACAGAATTAAAAAATAAAACCATATGATTATCTCAATAGAGGAGAAAAAGTATTCAAAATCCAGCATCCCTTTATGATGAAAACTCTCAACAAACCAGGTATAGAAGGGACATCGCTTTTACAATGGCGGCAAAAATAAAATAAAATACCTAGGAATACACTTAACCAAGGAGGTAGAGGATCTCTTTAAGGAGAACTATAAAACACTGTTGAAAGAAATCATAGATGACACAAGCAAATGGAAACACATCCCATGTTCACAGATTGGAAGAACCAATATCATGAAAATGACAGTATTGCCCAAAGCAATCTACATGCTCAATGCAATTTCTATCAAAATACCAACATCATTTTTCACAGAATTAAAAAAAAAACAATTTTAAAATTCATATGGAACCAAAAAGAGCCCAAATAGCCAAAGCAATCCTAAGTAAAATTAAAATCTGGAGGTATGAGATTAACAAACTTCAAATTATACTGCAAGGCTAGGTATCAAAACCACATGGTACTGGTGTAAAAGTAGACACATAGACCAATGGAACAGAATAGAGAACCTGCAAATAAAGCCAAATAGTTACAACCAATTGATCTTTGACAAAGCATACAAAAACAGAAATTGGGGAAATGGAACTCTGTTTAACAAATGGTTCTGGAAAAACTTGATAGCCACAGGTTGAAGAATAAAACTTGATCCCTATCTCTTACCTTATAAAAAAATCCACTCACAATGGATCAGTTTGAATCTAAAACCTGAAACCATAAAAATTCTAGAAGATAACCCAGGAAAAACTCTTCTGATATTGGGCCTAAGCAAACAATTCATGACTAAGACTTGCTTTTGAAAGCAAGGGCAACAAAAGCAAAAATAAATAAATGAGACCTAATTAAACTAAAAAACTCCAGTACAGCAAAAGAATTAATCATCAGAGTAAACAGACAACCCATAGAATGGGAGAAAATATTTGCAAACTATGCACCTGACAAAGGACTACATATGCAGAACCTTCAAGGAACTCAAACAAGTGAGCGAAGAAAAAAAAAAAAAAAGACAAGAACACCAAAAACAAATAATCCCATCAAAAAGTGGGCAAACGAATACGGAGTCTTTACCCATTTATTCTAAGTGAAGTAACTCAGGAATGGAAAATTGCTGATTTTGAGGAAATTACCACTTCTACTTATTAGTTGGAAAGTGAAATTCTTGTTATATTTGAGGGAGTTAGGCAAAGGAGGAGGAGGGCTTAGGAACACAGGAAGTATCTTTAATGGCCACTGTGAGGAATGAAGAGTGATCCAGGGACATGTGAAAGCATTATTGAAAGGAATTGAAGTTCAGCTGGGGAGAGAGAACATGTATTTGCAGTGGTGTAATTTCCTCCAGAAGGGTTCAGCAAGTATTACATAGGAGGTATATGTTTTAATGTATACTAGTTGGGGACTTTTATGGGAGTAGAAGTTCTTGAGAAAGAAAGGTTGAAATAATACAGCATGAGAGCTAGACTTGTGTTTCAGTTATCTATTGCTACATAACAAACAACTGGTAAACTTAATGGCTTAAAGCAACCTAATTCTTTTCTTATTCATGCTCAGGGATTCAGGCAAGGCTCAGCTGGATAGTTCTTCTGTTCTGAGTAGTGTCACTGGGGTTATTCACTCAGCTGCATTCAGATGAACCTAGATTGGGCTGGAAGGTCTATAAGAAATTCATTCTCTTGTTTGACATCTCATTGCTCCCCAACACAGTCTTTCTCTGTCTTTTTCTCTCTCTTTCTCCCTCTTTCCTTTGCTTTCCCATCTCTCTTTCTCTATACATTGTGCTTCATCATTTAATAGTCTAGCCCTAGCTTCTTTATGGTGTAGAGGCTGACTTCCCTAGAGAATAATGTCCCTTCTGCACTTTCCATTAATAACAATTCCAGCCCAGCTTCAAAGAGAATTGTAGAAATAGGATTCACCACTTGATCAGAGGATTGACCTACATATACAGGGAAGAGGACAATTAGTGACAGCCATATTTGGAGACTACCCACCACAACAAGATAAGGGGAATAAAAGAAATACAGTTAGGTTCCAGATATGCAATGAAAAAAACTGGGATTTTATTTGTACATATATAGGAAATAAGTGGCTGGAGTTTATTTTATGGGTGAGGTTATTCTACTCCTAGAGGGAACTGTAGTATCTCTGCTAGAAGACCAAGTTATCTTTCATTATAGTGTCACAAATTTTCTGACCCAAGTTTGAGGGCTCAGAAAAAAAAAAAAAAAAAAAAACCCAAAAACTTCATGTAGGCTTTCTTATTTGAAGTTTCATTTTGACGTTAAGACTCAGTTCACTCCGAGGGGAAAGAAAGAGTAGCTCTTGGGCATGAAAATATCACTTTAAATTAGACTCTTCTTGGCCTCTGGGGAGATGATAGAATTAAAATTTTCTATGAAAACATGTAATAATTTGATCTTAGAGGTAAGGAAGTATATTCAGGAAAAATGTGAAGTTAGTATAGTAGATGTAGGATACTCTCTTCCTTTGGGGATTCATTCCATTTATGGCAGCACTCAGCTCGCTTTTGAACCCAGGGACATTCATTATCCAGGGCTTGCCAATCCTGGGTTCAAATATTCTCAGGAGCACCTGTCCTGGGATTTCCTTATCAGAGTTGGCTCTTCCACTTTCACCCTCTATACAGTTTCTCTGCCTGTCCCTTAGGGCTTAAGATTCTGGAGTGAATGTGAATCTACATTTGTATCCCCCTACTTGTTCAGGCTTTCAGTTTTAGACCAACTACCTTTTTGGTCTATGGAAAATTGAACTACATCTTCTTGGAGCTTCCCTTTATTACTTTTCTGAGGCTGCGCCATAGTTCTGGATTCATTACAAAGTAGCATGGACTGGTGTTACAATTTCCTGGCTTATTATAGTCAAAATCTTAAGTTCTCTTGGAAGAGTGGAGTTTGAAATAAGAGAGATACACAACAACAAGAAAAGATTTTCTTGGCTGGGAGACACTTAGTAGGAAAAAAATTGACTATAATAAGCCAGGAAATCTTATCACAAGCCTTTCTTTGTTTGAGTCTGTGACCTGCTTAAATGGAGGCAAAGGACATGGAAAAGACAGAGATAACAAAGTAATCATGCAAATGTCTTCCTGCCACATTTTCCCACCACTCCCAATCAATGATGATGTGTCTATATGTCTACCTCCAAAAGGGAACACTAGCTAGTCTTTTAAACAGTACCATCTAAGTGAATACAATCATTCAAAAGGGTGAGGGAAGGCTTTTGAGCTCCTACAATCCTCATCCCTGACATATGTATTCACATCTATAGTGGCCTTTTGGAGAAAATTCCTGTTTTTCTAGTCATTCAAAGAAATGAGTTCAGTGATATGCATTTCAATCTAGGTAGAATCAAAGGAAAATAATGAGGCAGATGAGGGTGGGTGGAGCAGTGTAAAATTATCTAGTTATAGTACTTAAGTAGTGGATTACTCACCTCTTGTAGAATAGGGTCTGTCAGTGTGTGTACATTGATGTGAATCATAAAAATGCTGATGTGAATATTGCTTTACAATAGCTGAGCACTTTTCTATCTACAATTGCATTTGAACCTGGATTCTACTCATAGAACATCGCCATGAAAAAAATTTACTTATCTTTTCTTCCCTTACAATATAGGATTCCTGATTAAAAATATAATGAGCAGATGCAATTACTTGTCCCCAAAACATTCAAGAAACAGAGAGCTCACTGCTTCATAATGCCAAGTATTTTAAATGTACAGCGCTAACTGTTCAAAAGAATTTATGTTTTTACCAGAGCTGATAGCTACCATCCATAAATTTCATTCACTGGCCTCAGTGTGGAGCTTAGAGAAAAAGAGAGCCAATCTTTTGAGTCAGGTGCATATGGATCAAAAGAGTAACTTAAACACTTCCTGTGTATGATTTTTGAGAAGTGGCATGAACTCTCCAACAACACTGGGTGATCTGTAAAAGTCTGGTAATCATGGTGACCACAGAGCATTTTTCTGAGTATTAAAAAAGGGATGAAGCATAAGCCTTTAAATGATAATAGTTTACTTAATCCTCTCCCAGTAGAGGGAACTTGATGACGAACATAACCCATTGCTCTGTATTGTATTACAACAGTTTTCCATTCAGGCTCCACTGTGAGTGTGTCTGCTTCAGTTAGCATTCTCCCCACTCATGTAGCATTTCAGACTTGCTAAAACCATGCAACAGATAATCTCACACCTTACAGCTGAGGGTAGATTAAAAGGCAACATGCTCTGAATGAGGGTCTAGCCAAAGTCCGTGTGTAGTTCAGGTTTAAGTTTTGTGGACATTCTTTCCCTGGCTCAGAGTTCCTTCACCTTTATTTCTAAGTTCCATTAGGTTTTAAATTATTGGTCTTATTAAATGCTTGATAGTTTCTTCTACAACCTGTTCCTCCTTCTGCATACAACATCACTATGCATAGCATCAATATCTTCCCAGTTACTTGTGCCAGAAGGTGGGAATCATACTTGCATTCACGCTGAGCCTAAATACCACAGTCAGAGTAGGTTCTATCAACTCTACCTCTCAAATATATTTTATATCCATCCCCTTCTCTCTGTCTCTCCTGACACCCTGGTCTAGATTTGTTCCATCCCTCCTTGGAACTATTGTAGAGCTTCCCAAATGGATTATTTCAAGTTAACTGAAGAACTTACAAAATTGAATTACAACTTAGCCTTTATTTAAGAAAACTGGGATTTCTGTAATATATTTGGGAAGACCTCTATACCACTGCTGTCCATCTTTCTTTTGATTATTAAAGTAGTAAGTTTCAAGTTACCTGGAAAATTCAGTAATGTGGAACCTCTCATTTAACTGTGAGGAACAAAAAAGAGGACTAATATAGTGCATTTATTCAAGATTGATTTTTGTGAAAGATTGTTCCCATTTGTAGTTTGTGCTTCTGACTCATGGAGTCTCTCTTTTTGTTCTGGCTGCTTTGAAAAGCCAAGCAAAAGTTCCTTCAAGCCCAGCAGTTAATTGTCACAGTGATGCCTGTTTGATGACTCCATATTTATTTTAAGAGGAACTGCATCCCGTTGGGTCTGCCAGGATGAGTTAGCTGCGAAATGCATTCCTAAATAGCTAAATGATTCAGCGCAGAAACCCATATATAAAATTGACTTTGTAATGCAGCTACATGTCTCTCTGTTTGAAAGTCTATCTATTTCAGTTCTGTGCTTTATTTTATAATTCAATATTGCATATGAATAGGTAATGGAGGGAAGCTTTCCTGCCTCACAAAACCCATGTTACAACCAATATGTCGTTAAGACTTTGCCCAGTTACTTGGAAGCTTCCTTTGACGAGGAGAGCTCAGTTATATGGAGGTAAATGTATCCGAAAATATTCACAATTGCACACTGCAGTTTGCAAATAACAACTAGGATGCTCTTGAACCGAGAAACCCCCAAGAGGGTACTTACCTCCTTTGCATCAATAAAGTAAAACAGCTTCTTATCAGAGGCTGACTTTTGCTTACAGCTAGAAATCTGGCTAAACCCAGTTTCTAACCACTTAGAGACTTCAAATAATTCCCAAATTATACCTTCCTTCAAAGGGAATATGCTTTAAATCAAGTGTTTAATGTTAGGAAAATAATAACTCACATACTTGCACACCTTAGCAGCCTGTTTTAATTTAGAAACAAAGAGAACGGAGAACAGCACAGATTGTGCTTTGGTCCCAGCCTCCCCACTTCCCCCAAAAGTACTCAGGAAATATGCTTCTTTTTAAAGAATAAGGACTTAATCAGCACTGAACCCCACAGTGACTCAACTGGGCATTTTTCTCAACAAATAGTAGATTAAGGATAAAAATGTGGTGTTTTTCTGATATAGTATGAGGCCTAGTGATATGAGGTTGCTGTTTACAAGGTCCAGAGTATCAACCTGGTTTTCAGTAAATTCTCTCTCTCTGTGTGTGTGTGTGTGTGTGTGTGTGTGTGTGTGTGTGTGTGTGATGGTTAATTTTAAGTGTCAACTTGACTGGAGAACCTCAACTAATACAGTGTGTTTCATTCAATGACTACCAAAGCAACCAAAGGCTATCAGTGGACTGGGTATTTATATCCATGGCTCCCTGTATTCTGTGGATCACCTGATAATTATGGTGGTAAAACAATCCTTGCATTGACAAAATGTGTGATGTGGATGGGATGAGAGATACAGCATGCTGCCAAGGATGGCCCATCTTAATGAGAGTTGTGGGAGAGAACAAGGTCAGTGCTCCAGATATTCAGGTACTCAGGTAGATAGGAACCCGCTTTCTCTCCTATGTATCTTTATAGTCATTCAAATTATTTTTCTGCATTCTGTGGTTTAGTTAAGAAACCCCAGATGAGAAAGGCTGGTTGTGAATCGGGATGCACCATTTCTAATGTTGTCATGTCACAAAGTTATAAAATTTTGAGAAAGCCAATTAATTGCATTTAGTATCATTTTCTTTATCTGTGACTCACATAAGAAGAGCTGGTTGATTTCTGAGATGCCTTAGTGCTCAAAGGACCTGAGGTGAGTAACAAGGGCAGAGGAATGCAGAGGGATTATTCATACCGACGACATGCTCAGGAGTTTTGTACCTTCATATTTCCAACTTTTTGTATATATTTTTATACTGGAATATATTTTTTTCCTAGATGAAAGTGAGAGAAAGAAAGTGCCATGGAATGTAGTTCAGTCTTGTGGCCAACATTTGAATTTCTTCTAAAATACTTTTACTAAATAACGACGTATTCTGTACTTGAATGCCTCTAGTTACAGAATACTCATAATCAGCAAATTTATTTACTCCATTTTTGAAGCATTTTCTAACCATTTTACCCTATGTAATATGTTATGTTTTACAGCCCTATAATAGAACTACAAAATGAGGTTACATTTTTTATACAAAACAATCTCTCCAAAGATGGTCTAGTTACTGGAAACTCACCCTTCTCAATGCTTTCACTCCTTTCTCCTGATACTGTCTCATAGGGACTTCAGACGACCGATGGAATCTTCTGTGTCGATAGACTCAACCCACCATGCTGCAAGTTACCATGTTTTCTGGGAGAGAGGCAAGCCAATGCCTGGCTTCCATACGAGAAGCCTAGTACCAGGATCATACATACATACATCTTGCCCCTGGAAAGAAAATGTTGTTTACAACTATAACCAACTCACACCAATTGGGACCCACATCAGTAAGGGCACATAGGCTGGCAGTGCCTCCAACATGGGTCCTTGGATAACTAATAGGCCTTAAAGTTTCCAGTTCAGTTTAAATAACTGAGTCTAGTTCTCTATCATGGACAGACTACCTGAGAATAGTTAATCCAATTCGTTCTGTTTTTCCACACAATCAGCTGAGTTGCATTCATCCACCCCATGAAATTACTATGCAACTGCTTTGGTAATGGAGTGGGGGAAGCATCTGTAGATGTTGGTGGGTGTTATGAGTGGGAGGCATAGGAACTGGGACCCTCTTCTGCTGTTTCTGATAGACTTCTCAGTAAGGTTAAGGTTAGTGGTGGTCAAATTGTGCTGAGAGCTCTCTGGTAGACACAGCGGTTAATCTACTTGCAATACTTTGAGAGAGCTGTATCAGAAAGTTTTCTTTAATGGTTTCTGTACAGGGTGTTTTCTTCTTACAAGTGGCTCTGAAGGACAAATGATCATTAATGTCCCCCTCTCTCTCTTATGTACCTCTAAGGCTTTAAGTTGCTGAGCACTGGGGTTGTTACTGTCTCTTCACTGATCCAAAAATCAGTGTGCCCATTCCAAGAACCGTAGCTTCACCTTTTCTCCAGTCATCCCCTGTTCACACCGAGATTTTTGTGAGAAACACTCTATTAAAAAGAGTGAAGAACATTTTTATAAGATGTAGAGACACTAATTATGTACTCCAGTTTGTCTTACATGGGCCACCATAGAGGGACTCGGTGAGACGTGTATTCATTATCTTTATGATCTAGGGCCATGTCAATACGACAGGAGAATCCAGGTGGATGAACTAGAATGAGCTCTGAATACTTTAGGTGTCCTTTTGGTAAGGTACCTCAAAGATATATTAGCTAGATTTTGTTAGAGTTGCTGTTAAGGGAAAGAAAAAATTGTCAAGCTTAGGAATTGTCAGGCTAGAATCCTGAATTTTCAGAGTAGGTCTATATAATACATGCCACTTTCTCCCTGACAATTACTGACAATTACCCAAAAGGAGCCAAAAGGAGATAATCCCCTTCTGTGGAAAGGCTGTATTCAGTGACCAAACTGTCTTTCTAAGATGTATGGATTTGGAGGTCTTGAGAGAGGTAGAGTCAGAGAGCTTTTTGATTCCATTTTGGAGGCTGTTCCAAACATTGTGTACAGATGTTAGATTGTAAATTGTACAGAAAGCTGAAAACATGACATGGATTAATTTTACAGGTAATAATGGTATGGCTAAAGTTGAATAATTGGGTGCAGCTACTCATAATCTGAAAAAGTATTGACAGTGATGAGGCATCATTAATAGTTTTGCAAGGGGTTAAAGTTCTGACACACTCAATATACAGAGAACAGATGGGGACCATCCCCCGTGAAATATGGTCTTTTCAACTGCAAGAGAAACTGGTCAACTTTGGGTAGGATTCATATCTGGTGCACAGTAGTGGCTTGTGCCTCAGAAACAAGGGATCCTTGACTTTGTGCCCAGTCTGTGATGGTGGATGCATTGTCAAGTCCAGTACTATGATAGATCCAGGCAGCACTACTGACAAACTGGGCTTAGTTAGCAGCTTGATTCCAGTTGGTCTCATCATAGAGCTATCCCTTACCATAACAGTCATCTACACAAGTGACTCAGATGGTTTGGTTAGCAGCTATGATTTGTCTCCAGAATTTGTAGCCCAAACAAGGTATATCTTTCACCTGCCAACCTATGGTTTTCCAAGTGGCAGACAAAGAGCCAGGTTATTGAAAACAGGAACCACTAGCTCAAGGATTAGCAGGAGTTGAGAATGGCCTTGAGTTTTGCACAGGGAGCCAACTGACCACATCTACTTTCTGTTCCATATGGCTGGAGCTAAGATTTAACAACTGCAGTAGCCAGTGAACATAACTGGGTTTCAGTTTACATGAACTATTAGTAAACCAGGCCCAGTTATTTAAGAGAACTTCAATGTGTTGAGGGCCCGATTGAACCAGCAGCTTTGTGGAGTATAATGTTTCTCCTGAAGGGAAAACCTTCACTTTTTAATGAAAGTTTGAGATGCTGCTTGGGCCAGACTGATTACATTGCTGAATATACCATTTCAATTTCATAAGGAAATTTTGTTGGGCCTTTTCTACCATGTTGGCCATTTAGTTAAAGTTGAATCACTCTAAAATGGCAATATCAGCCTGGAAAGTAACAAGGATTCTATGGGTCAGGAGTTCATTTATGTCAAGAGCCCAAGAGCAAGTTGAAAGACACTTTATGAAAGAGGTTTACTTGGTAGACTTCAGAGGCAATGACTTCAAACCCTAAGAAACTCCTCTGGATTGAGGTTACCATGGTTTGCCTGAAGCTCCACTTGGCAAAGATCATCAGTCACAGAGATCTTTAGTGTTAAAGGGATCATTGAGACTATGGGTCCCCAGAGATATTACCACTTCTTTATACGCAGTTCTGCTCAATCAGGAGAATCTCCTCAGGCACTTACGGGATGAGGAAGTATAAGCATATAGTACAACACTTTATCTTACACATTCAAATGAAGAAGCAAAAAAAAAAAAAACCCATTAAATTGGCCCAATGGCATTATCTACAAGGTCATGTTCACTTTCCATCCTCACTCTTAACCCAACTCACACTCAATCATTTGAATCCAGGGAGGCCCTCTTGTCATGGGACTGGATTGTGAATGGTGAATTTGGTACCTTTATCCAAAAAAAGTTGTGAAAGTTTGTGACTGTCTTCTCCCCAAAGTTTTACTACATACTCCATGGGTATGACTTTTAGTCTCCTTTGGAAACAGGGAGAGATTTGATCTACCCCTCATCATCTTTATCTTTAGAGTAGATAAGATCAGGGTAGAAGGGGATGGAGGTCTAGGGGTCCATGGAGAGGAAATGCTTCTGTGCCAGCTAACAAGGCTTTGCATTACTTTCAGTTTTGAGTGACATAGCAGCAGCTCTTGTTTCAGTTAAACAAATTTTCAATGTTTCCAGCCCATGTAGTACTTTAGGTGATGAGGTCAACATTATTGACATCATCTGCTTTAGCTTTGGTGACTGCTTTCCTTAGCAGCCACCACCACATTGCTTTCTCAATAGATCTATCAGGTTTGCATGCTGTGGCTGACTTGGGCTTGACTCCTACAACCCTTATTCTTTTCTTTTCTTATTTATTTATTTATTTATTTATTTATTTAGAGGAGTCACCTTAATCTGAGGCACTTGATAACCCATTAGCAAGATAGCATCTTGTAAGTTCTTGCCCAGTTTCAACATAAGAACTACAGGAGCTTTCTAGGACAGTGGTGCTAACTGCAATAATTTAATCTACGTTTTTTCGGGGTCAGCGTCTCATTTTCCAGTAGGCCATCTTTATCAGCACTGTAACCCCAGTTTGATCAGTAAGAGCCCTACTATTAGTGCTTCTTCTATGGTTTTCCACAGGACTTTGTCTATTTCATGGAAATCTGCCTAAGAGGGACAAAGCTCTCTTATACAAGCCAGGATCCATTAAAAAAAATCTGAGCAATTTTACTATCCGCTCTGATGGATCTCAGATGGCATGAAGATAAATTGCATCAGGCAATGAACTATAATACTGCCTATCTGTTACCATCCTTCCTTGTCAAGCACCACATACTCTATTCCCTTATCTCCCAAGACGAGCAGCCAAAGTTCTCACGAAATGCCAGTTTTCTGCCCACAGTGGTCAAGAATTCCCTGTTTTCCCCCTCAGTGTAAATTCATGTCTCTGTAACCCTTGTCTAAAAGAGGACAGAACCTTCTTCCTAGGTAGGGCAAACCTTAGACTGGTTGCTACAGTGTTGTTACAATAGGGTAGACCTGACCCTGATCACCAGATTGGCCCCTCTCAAGCCGAAGGGACAGATGGCAACAACCAAGGCACTTTACAGGAAGTTCCAGCTTTTTCATTCATTCATTCATTCATTCATTCATTCATTCATTCACAAACACTTAGTGTGTATCTACTAATGCTAGGCACTTTTCTATGTGCTAGGAATTTAGCAGGAAAGACAATAGATAGAAATCTATTTGCAGAATAAAGGCTCCAAGTAAGTAAATTACAACATATATTGGAAGGTGGCAAAGGCTGTGAAGAAGCAGCAGGAGGAGGAAAGAAAGGGAGAGGGGAGAAGAAGAAGAAGCAGGAAAAGAACAAGAGGAGGAAGAGTAGGGAAGAGAGAATGAGACGAAAGAGGAGGAGAAGAAGGAGAAGAGAAAGAGTGGAAAGAGGAGCGAAAATGAGAATAGTATACTAGAATTTGGGTGTGGAGAGAGGGTGGGGGCATGATGTGGTGAGAGCAGAGTGTAGCTTAGTTGAGGTCTGGACAGCTTGTTGACAAGGGGAGAATTCAGTCAAGAATTGAAGGACTGGTAGTTAGGCAAACCGACTTGTATGGAAAGAGCATTCCATTTCCTATCATCTACCCATGACCTAGAACAGTGCCTGATACACAGTAGCTCAGTGAAAACTTACTGAATGAATGGAAGTGCAGGCACTATCTGTTGAGTCCCATTCTTTGCTCACAGACTGACATGAAAATTCCACGTTTTATCTTTGTTCAATTTCCAACTCTCCTGTGAGCAAATCGATAAACACGAACACATAAACCCAATGATCAAATACTTTTTAGTTGTCAGCAGAACATTTAATGGTTCAATCTGGAATATTTTAACTGATCTGGTTTCCCTTAGGAACAACGAGCAGATTCTTGCCTTGCACCTACATGAGTAAAGGAACTCACTAGAGGGATTCTCTCCCTGAACAAAAGGTGGATCTGTTCCAAAGACAAATTTCATTTTCTAACTAGAATGCAAAAATTGCTGGCAGACCCAAATTGCAGATTTCTAATTTCAAAAAAATGTGATTGAGACTCCACCTACTATCTATTACATTAAGCCAACATGTGTTTCCCTCAATTTTGCCCATGGTCCCAATCCTACTTTTGGGGCCATAAAAATGAGTTGAATCCCCCTTTTATATATTGATGCTAAAATGTTTGAGGCAGACTGATATCGTCTCTGCGTTTTCTCTTCTCCTGGAGTAAGTAACTTCATCTTAAAAACAAACAAACAAACAAACAAATAAAAAACATGATTTCATTTAAGACATTGGAATTTCTCCATTATCTTATAAAACGTCCTCTAAAAATGTTCTAATTTGTCTTAAATTGTAGTACTCACAACTGAATAAGTATACTAGCTGTGTTTTGAGCAGCACAGAGAAAAAATATTTCCATCTCATTTGTTCAAGGTATATTTTTATTCATGTCGCTTAAGATAACATTCGCTCTTTTAGCATAGTTTCATCTCCTCATAGTTAATTATTGAAACTATTTCCAGCTAAAACAATTGTTGTTTTCACCTGTGCTCTGCCAAGCCAAGTTGTCCGTGTGTTCTACTTGTGTAAGTTGTTTATAAGAGAACCCCAACAGTAACTTTACACTATTTCCTATTACATTTTAATGCACTAGATTTAATTACAATGCTTGGTTCTGTCAAAATATTTTTTTTTTTTTTTTTTTTTTTTTTTTGAGACGGAGTCTTGCTCGGTAGCCCAGGCTGGAGTGCAGTGGCCGGATCTCAGCTCACTGCAAGCTCCGCCTCCCGGGTTTACGCCATTCTCCTGCCTCAGCCTCCCAAGTAGCTGGGACTACAGGCGCCCGCCACCTCGCCCGGCTAGTTTTTTGTATTTTTAGTAGAGACGGGGTTTCACGGTGTTAGCCAGGATGGTCTCGATCTCCTGACCTCGTGATCCGCCCGTCTCGGCCTCCCAAAGTGCTGGGATTACAGGCTTGAGCCACCGCGCCCGGCCCTGTCAAAATATTTTTAATTTTGGTTTCATCACCGAATGTATTTGTTATTTTACCCATGGTTCATCTTACTGTCAAATTAGATGAGTTGGTCTTTCTAATGATTATTCAAGGTAGTGAATTTAAAATTTACACAAACCTGAGAGCTTTTTGAAGTAAACTGTTACACAGTGTTCTAAGATATAAAGATTGCACTTGTCAGTATAATTTTATTTTGCAAGTTAAATTATTAATATTTATTTATTATGAAGTCCTTCATATTAGCTAAATGAGGCAGTTATTGTTGAACACAAAATTTTCAAATCAGTGTTTAGGGATGACAACTGAAATCAGATCAATCTCATCATCTAATGTACTTGAATATTTTATTTTGGTTGCACAGTATTGTGAATATTGTTACTGAAACACAAGTACTTGCAGTAGTCTGATTGGTTGATTTTTAACTCCATTGTCTTGCAATCTCAAGATACCTTTTTGTGTGAAATAAGATGTTTGAGAGAATAGTAGAATTTTTTTTGTTGTTGTTTAAAGCAAAGTACCAATAATTTTTACAACTGTTCTCAATAACTTATTCAACAAATATTTCTTGAGAATCTCCTATATGACCAGCACTATTGCACCTGCTGTGGGCAGAGTGATGTATAATAGAAAAACGTAACTGGCCCTTGGAAGCTACATTCTAATGATGTGAGATAGAAAATAAACACATGCACGTAAAGATATGTGTGTACATGTGCACATAAATTGATATAGTTCAGTGTGTGTATATATATGCATATTGTATGTGTGTGTATGGGGACATTATATTATAAAACCCAAACCTGCATCTGTGCAGTAGGATAGGTCTGGAGGAAAAATACACAGTTTATGGACTCTTCTCACTTTATACTCATGTCCACTAAACTTGAACAATACTAGTTGGTGGTTATACCACATTTCCCCAGTCCACTCTTCTACTCTTCTTGAGGACTATTTTGTACCTTCTTTTCTCTTCTTAATTGTGAACAGCTTTCCCACTCTCACTTGCAGCCAAAGACTGTGCTTCCTACTTCTCTGAGAAAATAGAAGTTATCAGATGAGAGAATTTGTAGTGTGCCAATATCTAATCACATTTCAATTTTTGTTTTCACTATAGCCTGCGTATTTCATAAACGAAAGAGTCATGCTCCTATTTAATGCTAACCCATCGACTCGTTCCCTAGATTCCATCCCCTTTTACCAATTCAAAGACCTGTTTTCAGCAATCCTTCTTTATTTTTCGTATGTTTGCTTTCTACTGGATTAGTTTCTCCCATCAGTCCTCCTTTCGATATCACTATATCACTTCCTCAAACAGCTACTGCTTCATTTCTTTGCTCTCCTTTGAAACAGAATTCCTCAAAAGTATTTTCTATTCCCATAATCTCTAGTTCTTCTTCTTCAATTTTTTCATTGCTTGACATCTTAGTATTTTTCTAATGACTTTTTTGCTATGAAATATAACACAAGCAAAAAGTTACCTAAAAGTTGATATTAATAACTTAATAAATTATTAAAACCTCATATGAAAACCACCAAACTCAACAAATTGGATATTTCTAGCATCTCAAAAGCCCTTCATTGGCTTCTTCCAAATTACTACCTACCTCATCTCTTCCAATAGGTAATCATTCTCTTGATCTTTTATCTTATTTCTTCACTATATAGCTCATATACCAGTTATGCATCTAATACGGTTTGGCTGTATCTCCATCCAAGTCTCACCTTGAATTGTAGCTCCCGTAACCCCCATGTGTTGTGGGAGGGACTCGGTGGGAGGTAATTGAATCATGGAGGTGGGCTGTTCTCATGATAGTGAATAAGTCTCACGAGTTCTGATAGTTTTATAAAAGGCACTTCCCCTGCACATGCTCTCTTGTCTGCTGTCATGTCACATATGTCTTTGCTCCTTCTTCACCTTCCGCCATGATTGTGAGGCTTCCACAGCTATGTGGGACTGTGAGTCCATTAAACCTCCTTTCTTTTATATGTTACCCAGTCTCGGGTATTTCTTCATAGCAGTATGAAAAGGGACTAATACTGCATCTCTAAGCAGCTTAGTCTTATCTGTTTCTGAACTTCTTTTAAATGGAATTATGTAGTCTTTGTGTCTGTGCATTCTTTGTATCTGGCTTCTTTTACTCCACATAATGTTTGGGTGATTACCTGTATGTTATGTGTACTAGTAGTTTGTTCATTTTCATTGCTGTGCATGGTATAAATGTACTACAGTTTGTTTTTCCATTCTATCATTGATGGGATTTGGTTTGCTTTTATATTTTATTTTGAAAAATGCTATTATGAATATGCTTGTACATGTCTCTTGATTTTTATACATAGTTCAATGGCATATATGATGAGAACTAAAATTGCTGACTCATAGGGACACATCTCTTCAGCTGTGATAATGTCACATTATTTTCCAAAGTGTATTAATTTACAGTCTCACCATCAGTACCTGAGAATTCCAATTGTTCCACATGCTCGAAAAATTCTTAGCATTTTTAACTTTTTAAATTTTTTATCATTCTTGTGGGCCTGTGGTAGTAATCCATTCATTTTAAGTTTACTTTATATTATGACAATTAAGGATAAACACTTTTTTTTTTTTTTGAGATGGAGTCTAGCTTTGTCACCCAGGCAGGAGTGCAGTGGTGCAATCTCGGCTCACTGCAAGCTCCGCCTCCTGGGTTCACATCATTCACCTGCCTCAGCCTTTCGAGTGTCTGGGACTACAGGTGCCTGCCACCACGCCTGGCTAATTTTTTGTTGTATTTTTTAGCAGAGATGGGGTTTCACCA
The DNA here is from genome assembly GCF_008728515.1 of Papio anubis. Taxonomy (NCBI): domain Eukaryota; kingdom Metazoa; phylum Chordata; class Mammalia; order Primates; family Cercopithecidae; genus Papio; species Papio anubis. Next base: position 163,830,339 of record NC_044978.1, on the reverse strand, counting down.
TGTTAGCCAGGATGGTCTCGATCTCCTGACCTTGTGATCAGCCCGCCTTGGCCTCCCAAAGTGCTACAATTACAGGTATGAGCCACCGCGCCTGGATGGATAAACACCTTTTCTTTCTTCCTTTCTTTTTTTTTTTTTATTATACTTTAAGTTCCAGGGTACCTGTGCACAACGTGCAGGTTTGTTACATATGTATACATGTGCCATGTTGGTGTGCTGCACCCATTAACTAGTCATTTACATTAGGTATATCTCCTAATGCTGTCCCTGCCCGCTCCCCTCACCCCACGACAGGCCCCAGTGTGTGAGGTTCCTCTTCCTGTGTCCAAGTGTTCTCATTGTTCAATTCCCACCTATGGGTGAGAACATGCAGTGTTTGGTTTTCTGTTCTTGATAGCTTGAGGAGAATGATGGTTTCCAGCTGCATCCATGTCCCTACAAAGGACGTGAACTCATCCATTTTTATGGCTGCATAGCATTCCATGGTGTATATGTGCCACATTTTCTTAATCCAGTCTGTCATTGATGGACATTTGGGTTGGTTCCAAGTCTTTGCTATTGTGAATAGTGCCACAATAAACATACATGTGCATGTGTCTTTATAGCAGCATGATGTATAATCCTTTGGGTATATACCCAGTAATGGGATGGCTGTCAAATAGTATTTCTAGTTCTAGATCCTTGAGGAATCACCACATTGTCTTCCACAATGGTTGAACTAGTTTACAGTCCCACCAACAGTGTAAAAGTGTTCCTATTTTTCCAAATCCTCTCCAGCACCTGTTGTTTCCTGACTTTTTAATGATTGCCATTCTAACTGGTGTGAGATGGTATCTCACTGTGGTTTGGATTTGCATTTCTCTGATGGCAAGTGATGATGAGCATTTTTTCAGGTGTCTATTGGCTGCATAAACATCTTCTTTTGAGAAGTGTCTGTTCATATCCTTTGCCCACTTTTTGATGGGGTTGTTTTTTTCTTGTAAATTTGTTTGAGTTCTTTGTGGGTTCTGGATATTAGCCCTTTGTCAGATGAGTAGATTGCAAAACATTTCTCCCATTCTGTAGGTTATCTGTTCACTCTGATGGTGGTTCTTTTGCTGTGCAGAAGCTCTTTAGTTTAATTAGATCCCATTTGTCAATTTTGGCTTTTGTTGCCATTGCTTTTGGTGTTTTAGACAAGAAGTCCTTACCCATGCCTATGTCCTGAATAGTATTGCCTAGGTTTTCTTCTAGGATTTTTATGGTTTTAGTTCTGACATTTAAGTCTCTAATCCATCTTGAATTAATTTTTGTATAAGGTGTAAGGAAGGGATCCAATTTCAGCTTTCTACATATGGCTAGCCAGTTTTCCCAGCACCGTTTATTCAATAGAGAATCCTTTCCCCATTTCTTGTTTTTGTCAGGTTTGTCAAAGATCAGATGGTTGTAGATGTGTGCTATTATTTCTGAGGACTCTGTTCTGTTCCATTGGTCTATATCTCTGTTTTGGTACCAGTACCATACTGTTTTGCTATTGTAGCCTTGTATAGTTTGAAGTTAAGTAGTGTCATGCCTCCAGCTTTGTTCTTTTGGCTTAGGATTGTCTTGGCAATGCAGGCTCTTTTTTGGTTCCATATGAACTTTAAAGCAGTTTTTTCCAATTCTGTGAAGAAAGTCATTGGTAGCTTATTGGAAATGGCATTGAATCTATAAATTACCTTGAGCAGTATAACCATTTTCACAATATTGATTCTTCCTATCCATGAGCATGGTATGTTCTTCCATTTGTTTGTGTCCTCTTTTATTTCATTGAGTAGTGGTTTGTAGTTCTCCTTGAAGAGGTCCTTCACATCCCTTATAAGTTGCATTCCTAGGTATTTTATTCTATTTGAAGCAATTATGAATGGGAGTTCACTCATGATTTGGCTCTGTTTGTCTGTTATTGGTATATAAGAATGTTTGTGATTTTTGCACATTGATTTTGTATCCTGAGACTTTGCTGAAGTTGCTTATCAGCTTAAGGAGATTTTGGGCTGAGACAATGGGGTTTTCTAAATATACAATTATCTTCCTAATTATTTCTTTCTTCTGCCTGATTGCCCTGAGCAGAACTTCCAACATTATGTTGAATAGGAGTGTTGAGAGAGGGCATCCCTGTCTTGTGCCAGTTTTCAAAGGGAATGCTTCCAGTTTTTGCCCATTCAGTATGATATTGGTTGTGGGTTTGTCATAAATAGCTCTTATTATTTTGAGATATGTTCCATCAATACCGAATTTATTGAGAGTTTATAGCATGAAGGGCTGTTGAATTTTGTCAAAGGCCTTTTCTCCACCTATTGAGATAATCATGTGGTTTTTGTCTTTGGTTCTGTTTATATGCTGGGTTACGTTTATTGATTTTCATATGTTGAACCAGCCTTGCATCCCAGGGATGAAGCCCACTTGATCATGGTGGGCAAACTTTTTGGTGATCTGCTGCATTCAGTTTGCTAGTATTTTAGATTTTTGCATCGATGTTCATCCGGGATATTGGTCTAAAATTCTCTTTTTTTGTTGTGTCTCTGCCAGGCTTTGGTATCAGGATGATGTTGACCTCATAAAATGAGTTAGGGAGGATTCCCTCTTTTTCTATTGATTGGAATAGTTTCAGAAGGAATGGTACCAACTCTTCCTTGTACCTCTGGTAGAATTCGGCTGTGAATCTGTCTGGTTGTGGACATTTTTGGTTGGTAAGCTATTAATTATTGCCTCAATTTCAGAGCCTGTTATTATTAGTCTATTCAGGGATTCAACTTCTTCCTGGTTTAGTCTTGGGAGAGTGTATGTGTCCAGGAATTTATCCATTTCTTCTAGGTTTTCTAGTTTATTTGCGTAGAGGTGGATAAACACCTTTTCAAATGGCAACTGGCTATTGGGATGCCATTTTTGTGAAGTATCTTTTCAAGTTTCTTGCTTGTTATTTTTTTCTATTTGGTTGTCACTATTTCTTATTGTTTTGTGGAAGTTCTTTATACATTATTCTGAATATTAGTTCTATGTCAGCTATATGGATGAAAATATCTTTTTCCAACTCATGCTGTCTTAACTTTCTTAATGATAATTTTCATGAGCGAAATATAGTTAAACTTATTAATACTTCCTTTACAAATAGAGCTTCTATAGCTTATTAAAAACTTCCCAACCCAATGTTATGAAGTTATTCTCCTGTATAATTTTCTAAAACCATTATTTATTTTGCATTTTATATTTAGATCTTTATCCAAAAATTTGCATTTGTTGATCATGTGAGGCATAGGTTAGTTTATATTTTTTTCCCCATGTACGCATCCAATTATCTTTCCCCACATATCCACCTGGCTAACTGCCTTTTCTTGTTTCAAGTGTATGCTCTCCTGTCATCTTATCAATAAGGCCTACCCTGACCACCCTAATCAAAATTGCAGCCTACATCCACCCTTCAAGCACAGCCCCAGTCTCTGGCAGTGTATTCTCTTATGATAAACTGTACAATTTGTTTATTGTCTGTTTCTTCATTCACATATAAGCTCCATGAAGGAAAAAATCTGTGTCTATTTTGTTCACTGATTTATGTCAAGTACCTAGATGGTGCCTGGACCAGAAAAGGTGATTAATTGACATTTTAACTCTATGAATGAATAAAGCAATGCACAAAAATAGGAGAAAATACTTTGTTCAAGTCAGTGCTTACACTTATTCATGTAACTGTATGATTTATTGTACTGATGGTATCCAGTATGTGAAATTTTGAAGTATGGTGCATTTGAGCATGTGTGCTATTTTTGTTAAAGCCTTTAAAATAATTAAATATTTTAAACAAATGTTTAATAAAATATGTTGGAAACTCTGAAGCTGCTCTGTGGACATCTAGGTTCCTGTGAAATGTCCATTCATTCAACAAATATTCACAGAGCACCCACTAGGTTCCAGGAAATGTATGAAAGTCCTGTGGAACAAGACTGAAGTTGTCCTTGCCTTCAAGCAACTTGCAAATTTCCTAAGAACACAATTTGAAACCACAAAACTAAAGTATTTAAATTTAATTCCAATATTTATGATTCAGGTTAAGTGGCTCCAGCAATGTAAAATTAGTGCCAGAGAAGGCCTAAAGAAATCATCAATGAAAGTTATTTTGAGCATGATATGAGACCCTGGATCAGGTCAAGATCCACCCAGGACTTGACTGAGTGTCTAGGTCAGCCTGTGACCTACATGGCTTTAAGTAAGTTTCCTGAGGGTGGATTTTACAGGACTTAAAGTTTTCCTGGGTAACCTTTTAGAGAAGGTAATAGAAGGAGCATTCACATGGAAGCAAAGACTTATTTTGAGTTTTAATTCACTCAATTGTTGTATTATTCATTCACTCATCATATATATATTTCATCTGCATCTTTTCAGGGTGAGGTAGCCACTATTGTTATTCTTATAAATACTCAGAGATGTTTAAAAAATACTTGCCAAACTATAACATTTTTAGGTGGCAGACCTGGGCTTCATTCTTTGGCACTCTGGCCAGAGATTAAAATCTTGGCCCCTCCTTTATTCATTAACTCATTAACTGATTAATTCCTTTGTCTAGCAGCTACTTATTGAGTGCCTACTATGTTCCAGGAATTATGCTAAGAGCTGGGATAATGCGTGAACAGGGCAAAGGCTTTTCTGACCTTTTATGAGCTGATGGCCAAGCGATTACCCACATGCAATGTGGTTATAATTATGCTTGGACTTTCTTTATCACAGGATTATTTTGAGCATCTAAATGACATACAAATTTGGGAGCATTTTTGTAAGCCACAAAGTTCTCTACAGTCAGGAGTTTATCATAATTTTTATTTATTCAAGGGTTATATGATTTGACAATAATATTAAAAAAGTGTTCTTACCATTTGACATTCCTTCTATAATTTTTGTTTGCCCTCTTCCGTTCTCTTTTATGCAAGTAAACACAAATATTTACAAGGTGACATAATTTAAATGAGCCCCAGTTATAGAAATTTGAATTTCTAAAATTTATTTAGAAAAGTAAATTAAACAAGAGTTCTCTTAGTTTATTTAAAACATCATTTAATGTATAAAAGTATTGGATTTGCACATACATTTTCAAGGATATACTGTATGTATTTGCACTAACTGGTTGCAGTGCTTATATCGAAACCATTTTTAAAAGATGAAACAACAGACCAAAAATACCACTTTATCTATCCCAAAAGAATCAGGCATCTCTGTCCAGAATTTTGATTTCTTGATTGCTGCCACATTGAAAATTTTAAAAATATTAGGAATATGTATTTTAGTAAATTATACATCAAGTACATAAAATCTAGAAACAGATGACGAGGCTTCTTAGCTATATGACCTTGGGTGGGTCATTCAACTTCCCTGTTGTTGATTCTCCTTATCTGTAAAGTGGGAATGATCATAACAAACTATTTCTCAGTGTTGTTGTGAAGCTCAAGTGAGTCAATATAAATCAACTGCTTATAACTATGTCTGCTGTCTGGCAAGTTGTTATTTCTATTTCTGCTAAAAAGAGACCTTAAATCTTTTTGAAAAAGAAAGAAAGGAGGGAAGGGAGGAAGGGAAGAAGGAAGGAAGGGAGGGAGGGAAGGGGGGAGAGAAGGAAGGGAGGGAGGAAGAAAAGAATCATTATTAGATTTAGAAAAACTGACTGTAGTCAATTCTTTTCTCAGAGTTTTGATTGTTAAATGTCATTTCTGTTGCCAGAAAAATAGAGAGCGAGCGAGAGAAAGAATAACTACATGTGATTATCCAAAGCTGAAAGCAAAGCACAAGTTAGATAGCAGCCATGAATGCAATGCCCAGTTTTGAAGAGGAGCTTAAAACATAAGTCAGTGTCTGGACACATTTGTTAAATTGTCCTCAGCATTTCTATGTAGATCCTATTATTTCTACAAATTCCTTCATAATATTGCACTTTTTGTCATGATGAACACAACCTCTCTTATCTCAGAAGTGGGGTTTTCCAGCTGTTAGACTGAGGAAGCTCTATTCTTACAAGTTTCATATGGAAGCAGTGATAAGAAAGACAACACTGTGGTATTTTAACTAGCTGCTCTGATGAAAAGCTTCCATTGTCAGGTGGTGTAACACCAATTGTTAATTTTAATCAAAGGGAATCTAATAGCTTAATGAAATCATTGACGGTAGATGTTTCTGGCCCTCCAGCAAATTGCTGACCATATTATGGAAGTTTATTTTTCACATATTAAAGTAATTGTACTGCAGAACCCAGCAAACTTATTTATCAAATTTTTTGTTTTGTATTAAAGAAGCCCTTAATTCCTATTTCATTATGCTCTATGTAGCTGCTTTGTAGGTGAGAGAAATACCATGTTTTTAACCTCTTAATTGATGTCAGTCTTTGGCAAAATTCTACGGTCATACTGTTTCCTGCATTTTCTATCTGAGGGCACAAAATGTATTTTGTTTGCTAATATTTGTGAAGATTCTTGATAAAACCACCTTTTGTTTTACATGTTAATTATATAAAATTATTGGTTATTGATTGATCACTCTACAAGCTCTCATCCTGTGTGGTATCTTACACAATCACTCCTAGGATAGTTTCCATAACCTCAAAATGTAAAGTGGTTACTAATGGACCAGGAACCTTCTAGCAGTCAAACAATAGGAGATTTTGAAATTCTCCTGTAAGAATTAAAGACCATAAGACGTAATTCTTAGTTTTTAAACATAATTTAAAACATATTCATCTGCTACTTATGTTCATCTGCTTCTATATTCTATGTGTGTGTGTGTGTGTGTGTGTATGTGTGTGTATATATATATATACACCACAATTTTCAGTTATAGGAAATTGTGGGCAGCTGATCAACTATTTTTTTTTTAATTTATTTATTATTATTATACTTTAAGTTGTAGGGTACATGTGCATAACGTGCAGGTTTGTTACATATGTATACTTGTGCCATGTTGGTGTGCTGCACCCATCAACTCGTCATTTACATCAGGTATAACTCCCAATGCAATCCCTCCCCCCTCCCCCCTCCCCACGACAGGCCCCGGTGTGTGATGTTCCCCTTCCCGAGTCCAAGTGATCTCATTGTTCAGTTCCCACCTATGAGTGAGAACATGCGGTGTTTGGTTTTCTGTTCTTGTGATAGTTTGCTAAGAATGATGGTTTCCAGCTGCATCCATGTCCCTACAAAGGACACAAACTCATCCTTTTTTATGGCTGCATAGTATTCCATGGTGTATATGTGCTACATTTTCTTAATCCAATCTGTCACTGATGGACATTTGGGTTGATTCCAAGTCTTTGCTATTGTGAATAGTGCCGCAATAAACATACGTGTGCATGTGTCTTTATAGCAGCATGATTTATAATCCTTTGGGTATATACCCAGTAATGGGATGGCTGGGTCATATGGTACATCTAGTTCTAGATCCTTGAGGAATCGCCATACTGTTTTCCATAATGGTTGAACTAGTTTACAATCCCACCAACAGTGTAAAAGTGTTCCTATTTCTCCACATCCTCTCCAGCACCTGTTGTTTCCTGACTTTTTAATGATCGCCATTCTAACTGGTGTGAGATGGTATGTCATTGTGGTTTTGATTTGCATTTCTCTGATGGCCAGTGATGATGAGCATTTTTTCATGTGTCTGTTGGCTGTATGAATGTCTTCTTTTGAGAAATGTCTGTTCATATCCTTTGCCCACTTTTTGATTGGGTTGTTTGTTTTTTTCTTGTAAATTTGTTTGAGTTCTTTGTAGGTTCTGGATATTAGCCCTTTATCAGATGAGTAGATTGCAAAAATTTTCTCCCATTCTGTAGGTTGCCTGTTCACTCTGATGGTAGTTTCTTTTGCTGTGCAGAAGCTCTTTAGTTTAATTAGATCCCATTTGTCAATTTTGGCTTTTGCTGCTGTTGCTTTTGGTGTTTTAGACATGAAGTCTTTGCCCATGCCTATGTCCTGAATGGTACTACCTAGGTTTTCCTCTAGGATTTTTATGGTATTAGGTCTAACATTTAAGTCTCTAATCCATCTTGAATTAATTTTTGTATATGGAGTAAGGAAAGGATCCAGTTTCAGCTTTCTACTTATGGCTAGCCAATTTTCCCAGCACCATTTATTAAATAGGGAATCCTTTCCCCATTTCTTGTTTCTCTCAGGTTTGTCAAAGATCAGATGGCTGTAGATTTGTGGTATTATTTCTGAGGACTCTGTTCTGTTCCATTGGTCTATATCTCTGTTTTGGTACCAGTACCATGCTGTTTTGGTTACTGTAGCCTTGTAGTATAGTTTGAAGTCAGGTAGCGTGATGCCTCCAGCTTTGTTCTTTTGACTTAGGATTGTCTTGGAGATGCGGGCTCTTTTTTGGTTCCATATGAACTTTAAAGCAGTTTTTTCCAATTCTGTGAAGAAACTCATTGGTAGCTTGATGGGGATGGCATTGAATCTATAAATTACCTTGGGCAGTATGGCCATTTTCACGATATTGATTCTTCCTATCCATGAGCATGGTATGTTCTTCCATTTGTTTGTGTCCTCTTTTATTTCACTGAGCAGTGGTTTGTAGTTCTCCTTGAAGAGGTCCTTTATATCCCTTGTAAGTTGGATTCCTAGGTATTTTATTCTATTTGAAGCAATTATGAATGGGAGTTCACTCATGATTTGGCTCTGTTTGTCTGTTATTGGTATATAAGAATGTTTGTGATTTTTGCACATTGATTTTGTATCCTGAGACTTTGCTGAAGTTGCTTATCAGCTTAAGGAGATTTTGGGCTGAGACAATGGGGTTTTCTAAATATACAATCATGTCATCTGCAAACAGGGACAATTTGACTTCTTCTTTTCCTAACTGAATACCCTTGATTTCTTTCTCTTGCCTAATTGCCCTAGCCAGAACTTCCAACACTATGTTGAATAGGAGTGGTGAGAGAGGGCATCCCTGTCTTGTGCCAGTTTTCAAAGGGAATTTTTCCAGTTTTTGCCCATTCAGTATGATATTGGCTGTGGGTTTGTCATAAATAGCTCTTATTATTTTGAGGTACGTTCCATCAATACCGATTTAATGAGCGTTTTTAGCATGAAGGGCTGTTGAATTTAGTCAAAAGCCTTTTCTGCATCTATTGAGATAATCATGTGGTTCTTGTCTTTGGTTCTGTTTATATGCTGGATTATGTTTATCGATTTGCGAATGTTAAACCAGCCTTGCATCCCAGGGATGAAGCCCACGTGATCATGGTGGATAAGCTTTTTGATGTGTTGCTGGATCCGGTTTGCCAGTATTTTGTTGAGGATTTTTGCATCGATGTTCATCAGGGATATTGGTCTAAAATTCTCTTTTTTTGTTGTGTCTCTGCCAGGCTTTGGTATCAGGATGATGTTGGCCTCTTAAAATGAGTTAGGAAGGATTCCCTCTTTTTCTATTGATTGGAATAGTTTCAGAAGGAATGGTACCAACTCCTCCTTGTACCTCTGGTAGAATTCAGCTGTGAATCCATCTGGTCCTGGACTTTTTTTGGTTGGTAGGCTATTAATTGTTGCCTCAATTTCAGAGCCTGCTATTGGTCTATTCAGGGATTCAACTTCTTCCTGGTTTAGTCTTGGAAGAGTGTAAGTGTCCAGGAAATTATCCATTTCTTCTAGATTTTCCAGTTTATTTGCGTAGAGGTGTTTATAGTATTCTCTGATGGTAGTTTGTATTTCTGTGGGGTCGGTGGTGATATCCCCTTTATCATTTTTAATTGCGTCGATTTGATTCTTCTCTCTTTTCTTCTTTATTAGTCTTGCTAGTGGTCTGTCAATTTTGTTGATCTTTTCAAAAAACCAACTCCTGGATTCATTGATTTTTTGGAGGGTTTTTTATGTCTCTATCTCCTTCAGTTCTGCTCTGATCTTAGTTATTTCTTGCCTTCTGCTAGCTTTCGAATGTGTTTGCTCTTGCCTCTCTAGTTCTTTTAATTGCGATGTTAGAGTGTCAATTTTAGATCTTTCCTGCTTTCTCTTGTGGGCATTTAGTGCTATAAATTTCCCTCTACACACTGCTTTAAATGTGTCCCAGAGATTCTGGTATGTTGTATCTTTGTTCTCATTGGTTTCAAAGAACATCTTTATTTCTGCCTTCATTTCGTTATGTACCCAGTAGTCATTCAGGAGCAGGTTGTTCAGTTTCCATGTAGTTGAGCGGTTTTGATTGAGTTTCTTAGTCCTGAGTTCTAGTTTGATTGCACTGTGGTCTGAGAGACAGTTTGTTATGATTTCTGTTCTTGTACATTTGCTGAGGAGTGCTTTACTTCCAATTATATGGTCAATTTTGGAGTAAGTACGATGTGGTGCTGAGAAGAATGTATATTCTGTTGATTTGGGGTGGAGAGTTCTATAGATGTCTATTAGGTCTGCTTGCTGCAGAGATGAGTTCAATTCCTGGATATCCTTGTTAACTTTCTGTCTTGTTGATCTGTCTAATGTTGACAGTGGAGTGTTGAAGTCTCCCATTATTATTGTATGGGAGTCTAAGTCTCTTTGTAAGTCTCTAAGGACTTGCTTTATGAATCTGGGTGCTCCTGTATTGGGTGCATATATATTTAGGATAGTTAGCTCTTCCTGTTGAATTGATCCTTTTACCATTATGTAATGGCCTTCTTTGTCTCTTTTGATCTTTGATGGTTTAAAGTCTGTTTTATCAGAGACTAGTATTGCAACCCCTGCTTTTTTTTGTTCTCCATTTGCTTGGTAAATCTTCCTCCATCCCTTTATTTTAAGCCTATGTATCTCTCTGCGTGTGAGATGGGTCTCCTGAATACAGCAGACTGATGGGTCTTGACTCTTTATCCAGTTTGCCAGTCTGTGTCTTTTCATTGGAGCATTTAGTCCATTTACATTTAAGGTTAATATTGTTATGTGTGAACTTGATCCTGCCATTATGATATTAACTGGTTATTTTGCTCGTTAGTTGATGCAGTTTCTTCCTAGCCTAAATGGTCTTTACATTTTGGCATGTTTTTGCAGTGGCTGGTACTGGTTGTTCCTTTCCATGTTTAGTGCTTCCTTCAGGATCTCTTGTAAGGAAGGCCTAGTGGTGACAAAATCTCTAAGCATTTGGTTATCTGTAAAGGATTTTATTTCTCCTTCACTTATGAAACTTAGTTTGGCTGGATATGAAATTCTGGGTTGAAAATTCTTTTCTTTAAGAATGTTGAATATTGGCCCCCACTCTCTTCTGGCTTGGAGAGTTTCTGCCGAGAGATCTGCTGTGAGTCTGATGGGCTTCCCTTTGTGGGTAACCCGACCTTTCTCTCTGGCTGCCCTTAAGATTTTTTCCTTCATTTCAACTTTGGTGAATCTGGCAATTATGTGTCTTGGGGTTGCTCTTCTCGAGGAGTATCTTTGTGGCGTTCTCTGTATTTCCTGGATTTGAATGTTGGCCTGCCCTACTAGGTTGGGGAAGTTCTCCTGGATGATATCCTGAAGAGTGTTTTCCAACTTGGTTCCATTTTCCCCCTCACTTTCAGGCACCCCAATCAGACGGAGATTTGGTCTTTTTACATAATCCCATACTTCTTGCAGGCTTTGTTCATTTCTTTTTCTTCTTTTTTCTTTTGGTTTCTCTTCTCGCTTCATTTCATTCATTTGATCCTCAATCGCTGATACTCTTTCTTCCAGTTGATCGAGTCGGTTACTGAAGCTTGTGCATTTGTCACGTATTTCTCGTGTCATGGTTTTCATCTCTTTCATTTCGTTTAGGACCTTCTCTGCATTAATTACTCTAGCCATCAATTCTTCCACTTTTTTTTCAAGATTTTTAGTTTCTTTGTGCTGAGTACGTAATTCCTCCTTTAGCTCTGAGAAATTTGATGGACTGAAGCCTTCTTCTCTCATCTCGTCAAAGTCATTCTCCGTCCAGCTTTGATCCGTTGCTGGCGATGAGCTGCGCTCCTTTGCCGAGGGAGATGCGCTCTTATTTTTTGAATTTCCAGCTTTTCTGCCCTGCTTTTTCCCCATCTTTGTGGTTTTATCTGCCTCTGGTCTTTGATGATGGTGATGTACTGATGGGGTTTTGGTGTAGGTGTCCTTCCTGTTTGATAGCTTTCCTTCTAACAGTCAGGACCCTGAGCTGTAGGTCTGTTGGAGATTGCTTGAGGTCCACTCCAGACCCTGTTTGCCTGGGAATCAGCAGCAGAGGCTGCAGAAGATAGAATATTTCTGAACAGCGAGTGTACCTGTCTGATTCTTGCTTTGGAAGCTTCCTCTCAGGGGTGTACTCCACCCTGTGAGGTGTGGGGTGTCAGACTGCCCCTAGTGGGGGATGTTTCCCAGTTAGGCTACTCAGGGGTCAGGGACCCACTTGAGCAGGGGAGTCTGTCCCTTCTCAGATCTCAACCTCCGTGTTGGGAGATCCACTGCTCTCTTCAAAGCTGTCAGATAGAGTCGTTTGCGTCTGCAGAGGTTTCTGCTGCTTTTTTTTTTTTTTTTTTTTGGTTGTTGTTGTTTAGCTGTGCCCTGTCCCCAGAGGTGGAGTCTACAGAGACAGGCAGGTTTCCTTGAGCTGCTGTGAGCTCCACCCAGTTCGAGCTTCCCAGAGGCTTTGTTTACCTACTTAAGCCTCAGCAATGGCGGGCGCCCCTCCCCCAGCCTCGCTGCTGCCTTGCCGGTAGATCACAGACTGCTGTGCTAGCAATGAGGGCGGCTCCGTGGGTGTGGGACCCTCCCGGCCAGGTATGGGATATGATCTCTTGGTGTGCCTGTTTGCTTAAAGCGCAGTATTGGGGTGGGAGTTACCCGATTTTCCAGGTGTTGTGTGTCTCAGTTCCCCTGGCTAGGAAAAGGGATTCCCTTCCCCCTTGCGCTTCCCAGGTGAGGCAATGCCTCGCCCTGCTTCAGCTCTCGCTGGTCAGGCTGCAGCAGCTGACCAGCACCGATCGTCCAGCACTCCCCAGTGAGATGAACCCAGTACCTCAGTTGAAAATGCAGAAATCACCGGTCTTCTGTGTCCCTCGCGCTGGGAGTTGGAGACTGGAGCTGTTCCTATTCGGCCATCTTGCTCCGCCCCCCGCTGATCAACTATTATCCATCATAGTTATTTCTTGAACCAGATAATTTAGTCTCTGTTAATAGCATATAGTGTATTGGTCTCTTGGTTAATTAATGATACATTTTGAGTGACAAATATATTAAAGGAAACGTTTTTGCTTTATTTGTGTTATAATTATCTTTCCAATAAAATTATGAGGTCTTTGTAACTGGGAAAATGCCATTTATTATTTTTATATTCCTCCTTCTAAGAACTACATGCTTATGAAATCCCTGATGATTGTATTAGTTATTTATTGATGTGTAGCAACTTACCTCAAAACTTAGTAGCTCAAAACAACTATAATTGTTTATTATGTCTGTGGTTCAGGAATTCAGGAATGGTTTCACTGGTGTCTCTAACTCAGGATTCTCACAAGGTTGCAGTCACAAGTAGGCGGGGGTTTCAGTCTGAAGGCTTCACTGGGACTAGAATTTGCTTCCAAGGTAGGTTAATTATATTACGACAAATTAATACTGGGGTAGTGGCCGGATTCAGTTCTTCATGTAAGGTAGTCCATAGGGATGTTTAAATCTTCATGGTGAAGGTAAAGAATCCCAAGAGACTGAAGTGGAAGCTTCTAGGTCTATAGGACCTAGCCTTGGAAATTGTATGCTGTCATTTCTGCAATTGGACATAACCAGTCCTGATTCCATGTTAGAGGACACTACAAAAGGACACAGGTACCAGAAAGTAGGGACCACTGGGGGTTCCCTGAAAGGATGGCTACCCTACTGATTGATAGAGTTGTCTCTACTACTCAGATGTCAACAATCTGTACTTGCTAACTCTTACCTGACATCCATTACCATAACGTTAATTCAGATAAAAATATCAGAAAAACTGATTATTTTAACATAGATGACTTAAGGTTTCATACCACTCAACCATATTTGTTGTGTGTAAGAGAAAATTCAAATTATATTGGCTTAAACAAGGAGGGGAGTTGCTGATTTACATAATGCAAAAGATTGGAAATAAGGTGGACTTAATCTAGGTATTCAACAATACCAAGAAGTACCTACTATATGTTTTGTCTCCTTGTTATACCATCATCCTAAAACGGACTCCTCTCATGATAGTGAAATGGCTGACAAATACTCCTGGTAGTTTCATTTGTACCCACGTTATTAGTTTAACAGTAGTTTTCTGACTGAACCAACCTTATGGTCAAGGCAAAGAACTATCCTGAATGCATAGGTCATTTGAGACTACCCAAAGAGCAAGGGTGCTACAAGATAGGGAAAGGATGAAACAAACAAACAAACAAACAAACAAAACAAAACAAAACCATACTGGGAGAAACTACAGTGTCTTCTACAGGGACAGATATTCATATTTGTCAAAATTGGTAGCCCTGATTAAGCTAACTAGATACATGTGCTGTACCACAATCAGGATATTTTATACTGCCCTTCTCTTCTTTCTATAAAAGCAAAGCAAATTCTTCAAAATTTTGAAGTCTCTCCTAAATATATCCTAAAGGGTACATTGTTCTTTTTAGTCATTTTATTAAAATTCAGATATAACTTTATACATTTGCAGTGCTAATACCTCACTTTCAAAGTAAGTCACCACTTAACTAAGGTTTCAGTTATTTGAGATTTGCATATTTCGGCAGCAATGATTCTGGTCACTTGCCAATAAACAAGAAAGTTTGAAAATACTCAATATTTGGGCCATAATTGTAATTAATTAATTCACTTGTCTTTCTCTACCAATAGACTGTATGCTTCTTAAAGTCCTGTACTATACCTTTTCTTTTTCTCTTCCCAGTATCTATTGTGTGCCTGGAACACAGACAAAAATCAGTAAATAATTGAAGAGTAGATTGGTGAAATTCGAGGCTACATTAATATGATTCTAGCACCCAGTCCAGTGTGTGATGCTTCAGGTAGTCAATAAATGATGTCCATCTGCTTTAGAGAATTTCATACACATCACATTAAAGACTAGCAATTGTAATTTCAACCTGCATCATTTTTCATTTTCTAGGCCATATGTGAATCTCTGTCAACAGCTTGCAGATTTCTCTGATTGCAAATCCCATATGTTAAAATAAAATAGACCTGAGTTCAAATCTTTACTTTGCTCCTTGGTAGCTGTACGACTTTTTGACTAATTTGATAACTTCCATAAGTCAGAGTTTTCTCTAGAACAGATAATGATTATGGTGTCTACCTCATAGAAGTGCTAAAAAGTTAAACGAGATAATGGTTAGTTTGTTTTTGCATTTCTATAAAGAAATACCTGAGACTGAATAGTTTATAAAGAAAAAAGGTTTAATTGGCTCATGGTTCCACAGGCTGTACAGGAAGCAAGATGCTGGCCATCTGCTCAGCTTCCGGGGAGGCCTCAGGAAACTTTCGATCATGGCAGAAAGCAAAGGGGAAACAGGTATATTTCACTTGGCAGGAGCAGGAGGAAGACAGAAAGGGGAGAGGTGCTACATACTTTTAAACAGAAGTAAAGATCTCATGAGAATTCTATTACTAGAATAGCACTAGAGGGATGGTTCTAAACCATTAGAAACTGCCTCTATGATCCAATCATCTCTCACTAGGTCCAGCCTCCAGCACTGAGAATGACAGTTCAACAAGAGATTTGGGTAGGGACACAGATACAAACCATAGTATGGACATAAATCTCCAAGAGCACAGTTCCTCACACATAGTATGCTTAATTAAGCATCAGCTATCATTATTCACATGTGGAGATTTTGCCCTTATGTCCCATAAAATACAAGAAGATTTCACATCAAAATTCAAAGTTTCATGAAACTTAGAACTGCATTGGAAACCTTCTTGGCATCACCAGTATTTTACTCACGGGAAATTGGGTCCTGCAGAGCAGAGGAGTGGAATGTAATATAAAATATTAGTAAAGAGCAAGCAATTTGAATTCAAATAGGTCTGATTTGGTTACTGATGTTGCCACTTCTTACCTGTGTGAACTTGAGCAACTTAACTTACCCCTTGTGTTAGTTATCTATTGTCACATAACAAATTAACAAATTTGGTGGCTTAAAACAACATATATTTATTATCCCACAGTCTCTGTGAGTCAAGGAGTTGGGTCATTTTTACTTGGTCCTTTGCCTAGTGCCTCACAAAGCTGCAACTCACGTTTAAATCAAGCCTGAGTTCTCATGAGAGGCTCAGCTGGGAAACGCTCCATTTCCAAGCTCTCTCAGGTTGTTGGCAAAATTAATTTTCTCATGCCTGTAGTATTTATGGCAACTTGCTTCTACAAAGCCACCAGTAGAGAAATTGAGTATGTTAGCAAGATGGAGCATTATGTAATAAATTGTAATCATGGGAATGATTCATCACCTTTGACATGTTCTGTTGGTTAAAAACAAGTCACAGGTCTCACTCACACTGAAGAGGAGGAGATTATACAAGATACAGGCACCAGGAAGCAGGGAAGGAACATAAGGGCCACCCTAAGGTCTATCCACTGCTCCCTAAGCTTTCATTTCTTTTTTTGTATAGTGAGTAAAAATAGTGCCAACCACGTATAGTAATCCATACAAAGTGCTTAGCGTTCTGCTTGGCACCTGATGATAGCTTATATATTGGTACAATCTATTAGTTGCTTATTAGGTAAGGGTGAAAATGAATAATTAGCCAGAGTGAGCTATTGAAGCTCAGGACTACTCACAGGTAATTCATCCACATTGCTCCTATAACCTTCTAAATTTAAGGTATCTCTGTTTCTGTTATGTGACACTTCTCAACACTGCTGTTATTTTTGATGCCACAAATCCCTTTTCTTCACACTTCAGTGATATAGACTTGACTTTTATTTCCTCAGAATCAGATTTTCTAGGCTAATAACTATATTGATAAATTAATTTTTGATAATAGGTAAAAGCCAGAAAAATACTTTTTCTTTGTCTTTTCTCCATCCCTTCCTCTCAAATGTAAAGCATACTTTAAATAGTGCCTTATATGAAACAAACAATTTTCAGGTAGAATTTGACAGTTCACAAATTGCTCTAGCATACTTTACTGAGCTTTTGAGCAGCTAAGTAGTCTTCTCTCTCTTCTGCCACTATACTACTGTAACACTCATTTGGAGATTCTCAAAAATATACGCCAAATTAAATTTTAACTAATGTCTATTTCAGAATTTGTCCCTATGCTAACTTTAACATTTAAAGAAATTAGTATAATAAGAATTTTGAACCAAGGGGGAAAATATCAAGAAGTTTCATTCATCACAGTTGGGTAAAAGATTATTTAGAGATAAGAATTTGGGCTAATTCAAGTCATACTAAGTAGGTGGAATCATTACGTTGACTCCCAAGTTGAGCCTGGTTTGGAGTATAAAGGAGGTTCATAACCTTATTCACAAGCATGAATAATCTACATTGGAATTTATTTATTTAAAAGCCAGACTAAAAATATAATGAAGTACTAGACTACACCATTACACCATAATCAATCACAAACAATAATAAAACTGAACAAAACATATAAATTATTGGGTTTGGGGCATTGCACAATAGGCAGCACAAGACAATGATCCCTGAAAAATAAAAATGTATAAAGGGAACTGCATGATTTCTGTGGTTATTTGCCTGAAACAAATCCCCAACAATGGCATGAGGAGGGAGAATTCAAGGAAAGAAGAACAGTTTCTGCTGGGCTAAAGAAGCTAAGATCTAAGTATAGGAACCCTCCCTGAAGCAGTTTAAGTCTGAAAGAAAAGACATTGGGGGCAAAGAGGCTCTTTATGATAAAAATCTGTGAAGGCAAGGGCTCCGCATGAGTTCCTGATTGAGGCTCATTTGCACATACACAGAATAAAACTACCCAGGTCTACCAGAGAGCAGCTGCTATGGATTTCATAGCAAAACAGAAATATGAAAGTTTGAATAGTGCTAAGGAATATTAGAGTTCTGGCCTATGTAGAGTAGAAAAAGCTCATTAACACTTTTGAATTTAACTGAGATACCAAAGTAAGGCCCCACAGGAGAGACTTCCCCTCAAAAGTAAAGTACACACCTTAGAGTTAGTTCTACTCTGTAGCAGCCTTAACCAAACCCAAATCAAGTTCTGATGGCAACTTTAGAATTGATAGTTTGGAGATAGGATCTAATATTGGAAGGACTGAATAAATGTCTTTAGTTTTCTACAGATCCATCTAAAAACACACAAAATCAAGCCTACACAATTTCAGTCTCTAATTGAAATGCTTAGTAAAACAAAAACAAAACAAAAATAAATACCCTTCAGAGGAAAATAATAGAATCCAGAATCTCTACAGTATTTCTGACGATGTCTAGTATGCAATAAAAATAACTAGACATGCAAAGAAATGGAAACATGTAGCTCAGCTTTAAGTAAAGAAAAACAAACAGACATTAGAAATCAAATTGAAGATGTCTAGACTGGGTGTGGTGGCTCACGCCTGTAATCCCAGCACTTTGGGAGGGTGAGGTGGGTGGATCATGAGGTCAGGAATTCAAGATCATCCTGGCCAACATGGTGAAACCCTGTCTCTACTAAAAATACAGAAATTAACTGGGCATGGTGGCACGTGTCTGTAATCCCAGCTACTTGGGAGAAGGAGGCAGCAGAATTGTTTGAACCAGGGCCCGGGAGGCAGGGGTTGTAGTGAGCTGAGACAGCACCACTGCCTGGGCTACAGAGCAGGACTCTGTCTCAAAAAAAAAAAAAAAAAGAAAAAAGAAATCAAATTCAAGACGTCTTGATTTTGAAGTTAGCCGACAAATACTGTAAAGCAACTAATATATTTTCAAAGAATTAATGAAATATGTTCAAATAAATAATAGAAAATATGCCTAAATGCATAAATATATAGGCAATCCTAGCAGAGAATGGAACTACACATAAAATAAAACCAAAATTCTAGAACAAAAAAAATACATTAACTGAAGTGAAAAATTAACTGGACACATTGATAGCAAATTGGATATGGAAGAATACACAGTCAATAAATTTGGAGACAATTACATAGAAGTTTAATTTGGAAAAGAAAGGGGAAATTTTAAAGAAAGTTGAAAGATGTACAAGGATCTGATGGACAATATTAATTGGAGTCACAAGCATTACAGTTTTCTAAATATGATGAAAGACCTCACTGAGGCACATCAGATTTACTAAAATCCAAACATAAAAAAAATTTTTGAAATCAGCTAGAGATCAGAGACATATAACACACAGGGAACAATTATAAAAATAATTGTTAACTTTTCATAGGAAGCAACAGACTCTAGAAGATGCTGAATGACATATTTAAAATGTTAAACACAAACACATGATGCAAAATAAAAGACTCTTAATGTAGAATTGAATTGGCAAAAATACACTTTAAAAATAAGATAAAATAAAGACATTATCAGATTTAAAAAAACCAGAGACCATGTATCACCAGCAGACTAACACTACAAGAAATGCTAGAGAATATTCTTCAGGGAGAAGAAAATAATATCAAATGTAAAAATTACATATAGAGGTAGGAAAGAGAACCAAAATGGGAAAATATGAAATAAAATATTATTTTTCTTGTCGTAAGTTAATGTAAAAATAATAATATTAAAGGCAGAGTCAAAATGTATATCAAGGTAAATCAATGACAACAATGGTACAAGGAAGCAAGGGTTACATTTGTGAAGTAGAAACTGTGAAGTGTAAAATGTAAAATGGGAAGTTTATTAGTTATTAATAGTAATTAGTTATTAGTGATATAATGTAAGGTGTGAAGTATGTGGGAAGCATGAGGTATGAAGTGAGAAAATATTAACTCTAAATACATTTTGATATGTAAAGAATGGATACTATAAATACATTAACTAAAAATAAAATAATTGTAGCTAATAAGCGAAAGAGGTCATGAAACATATCCAAATAATTCAAAAGAAGGCATACAGGAAGAAAATAGAAACAAAGGTCAGGTGAGAGAAACAGAAAAATAATTGCAAGAATATAGACTTAAACCTAAACATATATATGACTACACTAAATACAAATTATTTAAATATTCTAATTCAAAGCAAAGTTTATCAGAGGGGATAAAAAATAAGTCTCAGCCAGAGTTTATCTGTTAGAAATGTACTTTAAATACAAAGATGGACATAGATTAAAAATCAAAAGACAGAAAAAGAATATACCTGGGAACACAAATCAAAAGAAAAATATTCTGGGTATATTAACATCAGACAATAAAGGCTTAAGGACTATAAACATTATTAGAGATAAAGAAGGACATTTTCCATTAATAAAAGGGGCAGTACATCAGGAAGACAGAATCTTAAAAATGTATATACCAAATAATAGAACTTTAAAATTAATGAAGCAAAAATCGACAGAAGCAAATGAAACAATAAGAAATACATAATAATAGTTGGAAATGTAAACAGCACTTTCTCATTATGATGACACAAGTAGAAAAAGTTTTGGAAGAATATAGAAAATTTGAGCAACACTGTTCACCAAGTTAGTTGACATTTACCAAACACTATACACACACAACTGCAGAATAAACATTCTTTTCATATTGATATATAAAGTTCATAAAAATGTACCACATAATGGGCCACAAACTGCATCTCAATACATTTCAAACAATTGAAATCTTATGATATTTGATGTTAGACCACAGTAAAATTAAATTCAATACCAATAAAAATATATCAAAAAATCTTGAAATATCTGAAAATTAAATAACAAACTTCTAAATATCTCATGGAGACCTGAAGAAATCAGAAGATAAATCAGAACATATTTTAAACATAATAATAATGAAAACAAATCAAAACTTGAGGGAATGATCTAAGCAGAGCTTAGGGTGGAATTTTAAGTATTAAATGTGTAGTTGAACGAAGAAAGTTTAAGTTGATCTAATTTTCTACTTTGAAAAGTTAGAAACAACAATAAATTCAACACAATAAGCAAATTTTAAAAAGCAATGAATTAGAACAGGCAAACAATAGAGAAGATTAATAGCCAAGCATTAGTTCTTTGAAAAGTTCCTAAAATTGAGAAATACCTGACTGGAATTATCAAGACAAAAAGGAATAAAATACAAGTCATCGATGTTATAAATGAAAAAGGAGATATTATTACACATCATACAGACATTAAAAGGAATATGGGGCTGGGCACAGTGCCTCATGCCTGTAATCCCAGCACTTTGGGAGGCCGAGGCAGGCAGATCACAAGGTCAGGAGATCGAGACCATCCTGGGGAACACAGTGAAACCCGGTTTCTACTAAAAATACAAAAAAAAAAAAAAAAAAAATTGGCCGGGCGTGGTGGTGGGCGCCTGTAGTCCCAGCTACTCGAGAGACTGAGGCAGGAGAATGGTGTGAACCCGGGAGACCGAGGTTGCAGTGAGCCGACATCACGCCACTGCACTCCAGCCTGGGCGACAGAGCCAGATTTTGTCTCAAAAAAAAAAAAAAAAAAAAAAGGAATATAGGAAATAAATAGTATGAAGAATTTTATGCTAATAAATTCAATAACTTGGTTGAAATGTCACATACCTTAAAAAATACATTTTACCTTAACTGACATAAGATGAACTAAAAAATCTGAGTAATTATATAACTGAATATATAATAAGATATAAATTATATATATAATAAGATATATAAAATTTGAATGTATAATAAGAAATATAAACCCAAGGAAAATTTAGAGTCCGAGTAATTTTACTGGTAAATAGTATAAACTATTTATAGAATAAATAATACCAATTTTATGGAAGAATAATAACAAAACTTTCAGAAAACAGAGATAAATAGAATGCTTTTCAACAAATTTTATAAGATGAGCATAAGCATAGTATCCCAATTTTGACAATATATTACTAAAAAAGAAAAGTGCATATTAATATCACTCATGAACATAGACACAAATATTCTCACAAAATGTTATCAAATTGAAAATAGCGATCTAATAAAAAAAGATAATATATCATGACCAAGTGGATGCAAGTTTGGTTTAGCATTAAAAAGAATATCAATCAATGCAATCCCCCATATTAACACATAAAACAAGAAAAAAATATAATTATATCAGATGTTTATGTTATATAAATACAGATATATAAATGTATAATTATAACAGGCGCAAAAAAATGGTTAATAAAATTCAACACCTATTCAAGTTTAAATATATCAGTCAACCAAGGATAGAAGAAAATTTTCTGCATTAATAAGAAGCACTTCAAAATTCTAAAACTGCTATCATGCATAATGGTACAACATAAAAAAACATTTCTCTCTACAAATAAGAACAAGACAAGAATGTCTGTTCCATTCACTATAATACTGGAAGTCCTTGCTAGTATAACAAGAAAAAGCTAAAATGACATAGATGTACCAGTTTGGAAAGGGAAATGTAAAATTGCCTTTATTTACAGACTATGTAAGCAAAAGAAAATATTAGGGAATCTTAAGCAATCTATAAAAGTTTTCTGGAATTGACAAATGAATTTAGCAAGGTTTAGGATACAAAATTAACAACAAAATCAGTTAAATGTCTATTATATTTAAAAAATAAAATAATGACATAACAACAATAACAACAGCATGAAAATACCTAGAAATGAATGTAACAAAAGACTTGAAAGATGACAACATTGAAACTGACAAAGAAATTAGAAAATGGAGAGGGACATCACCTTAATGAATTGGAAGATTCTGTATTTTTAAGATGCCAATTCTTCCCAAATTGAACTCTAGTTTGAATGCAATCCCCATCAAAATCCCAGAAAAAACTTTTTAAAAATAGATATTGTTAGGTTGATTCTACAATTTATTTCAAGAAGTCAAATGCTAATACTTCTAGAAGAAAATGTAGAAGAGAATGTTCATAACCTTGGGAAAGGCAAAGATTTCTTGGATAGTAAATAAAAAGCACTGACTATAAACCATGTTACATGAAGTTTAATCTAAAGTAAAACTTGTTTTTAAAAATACAGTATTAAGAATAAAAATTAAGCTACAGACTGGGAGAAGAATTAAAATGAATAATTCTGACAAACACTTCTATCCAGGATATATGAAAGCCTTTTACAACTTATTAATAAGAAGCTAGCAAATTAATTAAAAATGAGTAAAAGGACTTGAATAAACTTCTTATGTAAACTCTTTAAACACCTTTGTATACAAAGGTATACAAATGGCCAATAAGTCACGAAAGGTTGCCCAGTATGACTAGGCATCATAAAACACAAATTAAACCATTATAAGAGAACATTTCAGTTACTAGAGTGGCTAAAATTCAAATGAACATGAATATCAAGTATTGGCAAGAATGTGAAGCAAATGGAATTCTCATTCTTTGTTGATTAGATTGTAAGATATTATTGGGAAATAATTATTCAGTTTTTATAGTACAAAGCAAACATTACCTTGTGACCCATCAATTTCACCCTTAGGTGTTTATTTTTGAAAGCATAGGCCCACAAAAAGACTTGTACACCAATGTTCACAGTAATTTTATTCATAGTTGTCAAAACTGGAAGGTAATATTCATTAATAGGCAAATACATAAACAAGTCGTGGTATTTTAATACAATGAAATATTACCCAGACATCTATAGGAACAGGTTATAGATGTAACAAACCTGAGAAGTGACGCACCACCACCTCTCTCCTGTCCCATTGGTCACAGAGATTGAACTTGTTATGTGTGAGAAAACTACAAACAAAAGTACGAAGGCTGTGAATACCAGGAAGTTGGGATCATTTTGGCTGTTGGCTGCCATAGACATTTTTAAGAGGCAGTTATCTGATGAATATCTGGTGGTGAATTGGAATATGGGATGTCTGGAGTGAGATAGGCAGGAAACTGAACTTGTATGTGGCAGAAATCAAACTATCATTTTATCCAAAATATATTGTAAAGCAACTCATCTGCAGCAATGAGACTGAAAATAATGTTGGATAAAACTCCTTCAAAAGGACTTAGTTTTGGAATCAAGACTAGGAAATACATGGTCCTTTTGTGTCCAAAGGTATCCAATTGGCTTGGCTCATTGCTGTATGTCTGTTGATGTTGATAGATAATTTGCAAATTGTGTTGTCAACACAACATTTAATCTGCTCTGAGCAGCTCATAAACAACAGTTTGATTAATTCTTTCAGTCCATGTCTTCTGGACAAGATTTACAGGACTCTGCTTATTTGGATGAAAAATAGAGATAGACAAGCTGCCAGTAGAAAGGGAGGGGAAAATGGGAAGATTTCCTTTTCTCTTTATTTGGTTGAAGTTTAGAAGTGTTTTGAAATCATGATTATTTAAATATTTGGTTTTTTTTGAAAGGAAGGATTTCAAAGTGAAGCTCAGCAACTGGCACGAGACAAGGCTCAGTGTCAAGGTGGAAAAAGTTAGGACAGACAGAGGCAGGTTCGCTGTGGAATATTGTAGGGAGGGAAGAGTAAGTCAAGCCTAAGGCAGGAGATGACTTTCTGAATTACCCAATTAATCCCAGAAACCTGTTGGATGATTATAACTCAGAGAGCTTGCCATCCATGCTCTCTATGGAATACTAAAGTATTGTGATGAATAGAATTTTGTTCAACAAGCACATTTTGGAAAAAATAGAATTAAAAAGAGGCCATCAATTAGTGACATGAATATAAAGGTAAATGTGTATTATTAGTAGTATTGAACAGCAATGAGAGAGAGACAGAGAGCAAGAGATTGAGTCTGTTGTCTTTTTCTTGTATTATTACATGCCAGTTTTGTTCCTAAGTCCCCAAATCTGTTTAGTTGAGTGGTTTCTATTAATTTTGGCTTTGAAATAACTTTTCATTGAAGCATGGCTTTTAATCAGCACCTCTCTACCTGTGTTGATTTATCCTAGCCAAGATAAGTGAATAGAGTTCTAAAACGCTGTTTATGAATACCCTTATATCACTTTGAAACATGAGGATCATCCAGGAGCTTAGGCATAAACACCTGGAAACGAATGTCATTTGGAATAAGGTCCTTTCATAGCAATTATGACACAAGATGTACAGACAGTCTGTGGCTGATAGGGAAAAAAGATCCAAGAAAATAGCTATCTAATAATTTCAGGACTATCAGAAATGTAAATAACCCAACACCACAATTCCTCCTTGTATTTGTCCTCTTTTATGCCTGTCTCCTCTCAAAGGGATAAATATGATTTTTATGAGCTGCATTTTGGAATGCACACATTTGCAGTGATCATGCCAAGTGTTTCTTTTGTTGTTCACATCTGCATCTTTCGATATGATGAAGAGTCAACAAGAAAGTAGATTTGGTTTTGTTCCTTTGACAAATAAAGTTCACTTTGGGACACCATTGGAGACAAGGGAGAGAAAACAACATCGCATCCATACCAGAGAAACCAAAGCTGAATTTTCTATTAGTAGCGGTTATAAGTTGTAACTTATATGTGAGGTCTTTGGAAATATTAACCCAGATTCAGAAATGAGTAATTATATTGACCTTGACATCTGTCCTCATTACCTTGTTCCCAGCTCACACAATTAGTTTAGCTGAGAATGTCATCAAAACCCTGCATTTTAGATCTATTTCTAGCAAGAAACTCCTTCAAATCATTGCCCCATGAAAATTACAATATTAAGGACACAAAGGTATACGTGTATCTAATTGCAGTAATTGTGTTGAGAAAGAATTCACATAAATCTCCTTTAGGGGCTTCATTCTGTTTGATGGACTTCATGTACTCTCTTAAAACTGAAATGATTTCAAAGCATTGTTCCACAAAGATTATCAGCCATTATTGTATTTGAAAAGAGAAAGGGCAAGAGAGAACACTTTGAGAGGTTCACATTGTGAAATAAACTTCAGGCTTTTAACTTGAGGATGGCAGAGGCTGACTAAACTCTTGTAATTCTGGAACTCCCTGTTTGCTGTGCTCACTCCCACTCCCACCCCTCAGACCACAATTTGTTGGGAGCGTTGTTATTGTACAAGCAATGTGCTGACAGAGTCTAAATGTAACACTACCCTCCTGAAAAATGAGGGAACCACGTGCTCATACAAAGAAGAAAATACCTAGTAATTTTCAATCTCCTGAAAATAGTAATAATAGTCTATTGGGTTTATTTCATGATTATAAAAGCCTAATAATCTATGATAGCTGAAAGCAAGCGTGATTTATTAGGGTCTCTCACAGACAGAAGATAAACCCATAATGTGCAGGCAAACATTTTTTTAAAGAAGTGTGCTAAAAAGAAAATAGACAACAGCTTGCTTCCTCTGTAGCTCCAGAAAGTGATGATTTGAGGCTCCGAAATATCAGAGTTGATGAATGGGAGAAGCAAAATTATAACTGTTGTTCCATGGTGAGATAAACTTTCACCTCCGTGAAGAAAATATAGATTACTGAAATGGATTGCAAGCAATCAGCACTGTAGATTCTTCTTCCCTAACTGAGCAATGTTTGAATTTGCGCCTTTCAGACAAATGCATTAATAACATTTAGCCACTAGGTATTTGTGGAAGAAATTGGAAATTGTTTTTAATTTGTTGGTTTGGTGAAGCGATAATATATTGAGCCATAAGGGAGGGGGTTAAAAAAAAAAAACTATTGGTATTTTATTTCTATTTGCATATGTAAATCTATTAATGCAAACAAAGCCATGTCGTTCTTATAAACTCTCCAATACAAAGAAAAGGGTTAATAGACAGGGAGACTTTAAAAAAAAAATGCATGACCATGTTGTGAAATATGAATTTAGCACATAACTCATTGGAGGTTCCAATGAGTTATGGGCCTCATTTACTACATATTACAGAGATTTTTTTCATACTCCTTTTCAGCAAGGCATATGGTTTAAATTAGTTTCATCTTGGATTTTCTAGGGTCTTTTGTGGACTATTTCCTGCAACAAACTGTAATACTCTTGCTCTTTTAATTCTTCCATAAGATGCTATTAAATGCAGTTCTTTAATTACCATGTAAGGCAGTGCCTCAGGAACATATTTGGTAATAGCCACACGCAGAGTAAGAGTTTAAATTACAAGTTTATACTCAGTTGATGAACTTAAAGAAGCTGTAAATTCTTTATGGATGCAGGTGAATGGGTAAAAGGTCAGTGGTAGTTGGGCGTAGCAGTAGGGGCCGTTTGGGAAGAAAGTGTTCAGACCCACCTTCAGTTGAATCAGGCAAGGAGACTGTGATAGGTAACAACATCCTGAAGGGTTAAGAATGTTAAAGGACCGCATTTCCCATAACTTAGCTCATAAATCATATTTTCAGGTACTTTACATGATTTATGAGAGGCTGGCTGTCTGCATGATTAGGAAGTTGCATTAAAATGGCAATTGGTGCTTCCAAAACAGAGCCTTATGATAAGAATCCAAATCTCAGCAGAGAAGTTGTCGGAAAACTGTGGTAAAAAAGGAAGCATCTACAGTTCACTCTCTATGTCTAACACTCAGAATGTAAAATCGAAATATTAAGTGGGAGAAACACTGACTGAAATGATGATGCTTGGGTTTTTGATTTTTTTTCCTCACTGTGACCTTAAGCCATTTATTTTCTTTGGATCTCAGTTGCTTCTTTAGCAAAATAAAGGATCGAGGACATGCCTATCCCTGAATATGCGTGCATTGCATATATCTTCCTTTTGGGGGCATATATTTATATCTTGTTTATTATCTATGTGCATATTATGTTGTGTGATATGTATGTATGCATGCATATATATATTATGTATAGGATGGTGTTTCCTTAAAAATAAAGTATGTGAAAGGAGCTAGAGTGAATATATACATCTTTACGTATACATACATATATAAGAATTATATATTTGCATGCATTCATATGTATATATGTATAAAGTATTTATTATAAAATAATGTATACATATTATACATGAGACAACTGATCACTATTCAGAACTATCAGCTTAAGGGTCTTGTTACCTAGTTTTACCTATTATTCTGAAAATAATAAACCCTGACTCCTAAAAATATAAAATTTATGAATGGGATTATAAAATATAATCTAGCACTCTATTCAATATTATAGTTAGATAAAGATAGTATGTTGTTATCCTTTAGAAATGAAAACTTATAGGAAATTGGTATTTGACATTGCTAGTAGGTAAGTGAAAGATCAAAATAGAAGCTTATAACGGATGTCGTGTCACTTTATGTTAGTGAGAATAAATTCCATTTCAAGGGTGAATTAAAATTCATAGCTTTGTTATTAGACCTTTATTTGAATGCAACTCATCCATATTTGGATTTTATAATGGAGGAATGGTACATCTTTTGAAGCTTTCTTAACAGGATCAAATTCAGTGTATATTGATCTCTTTGCAAAAGACATTTTATCCCATTAGGTTATCTGGATGTTGTATTTTCAAACACACCAGCCATGAGTAAGGCTCAACAGGTCACTGAGAAGCCAATAAGTGGTTGAGTTCAGAATTATTTGACATATTGAATCAGTTCAGACCTATGAAACCTAAACTTTTCATTATTAACAGGACTTTAGATAAAGGTTTTTTCCCCTAATAAACTATACATAGTCATTGTACTAAAAAACACCACTGACCTCTGGTGTTTGTGCTCATTACTTAGAGCCATTACCTCTACCTCAAGCTCTTGATCAGCCACATAAGAGATCAACAGTCCTTCAGATTTGGTCATTTGCGCTGCTGGCCCCTTTTTCAGTGAGACAAATTCTACTGTTCCAGTTAGTTTCCCATGGCTTCCTTCCCCACTGCTCTTGGATCCAGTCACTTTCATTTAAGAAACTTCAATGTGCTTTGGATCAAGGATCCTGTTGATCATGATGCTAATCATATCTGCGTCTCTGACTCAAACATGCTCAACATCACTTTCTTCCCTTGAAGCTGGGCAGCACATTTGGGAGCCAAATTTGAGTTTTCTACGTGAAACCAGCAGCTTTTTTTTATTTGTTTGTTTGAGATGGAGTCTCGCTCTGTCGCCCAGGCTGGAGTGCCGTGGTGTGGTCTTGGCTCACTGCAAGCTCCGCCTCGCAGTTTCACACCATTCTCTTGCCTCAGCCACCCCAGTAGCGGGGACTACAGGCGCCCACCACCACGCCCGGCTAGTTTTTTGTATTTTTAGTGGAGATGGGGTTTCACCGCGTTAGCCAGGATAGTCTTGATCTCCTGACCTCGTGATCCTGCCGCCTCGCCCTCCCAAAGTGCTGGGATTACAGGCGTGAGCCACCACGCCCGGCCCCAGTAGCTTTTAACATTAAAATTTTGGAAATATTTTGCAAAAAGTTTGTTTATTTGATTACTTTCTTTCTCTTTCAGTAGAATTGAGACTCTGTTAGGTCAACAATTAGTTTGTTCACTACTGTATTTCCAGAGGCTTGAACAGAGACCAGTACATAATAATCATTCAATAAATATTTCTGAATAAATGAAGGTGAGGATGCTCAAGAGTTATTTGATTTAATTTCAGTGATTTGCAAATAAAGCTGTATAGAAATACTATGAAAAAATATTAAAAATATAACAATTCTGGATGCTATCCCTGAAGATGATAAATTGGGTTTCTGTAGGGCCTAAGAAAGTAGGTGTACACATACATACATACAAGCATGCATACATGTGAATGTATATAATAGATTTTGTAATATTTAACAAAAAATTAATTTTATTAGCATTTGAAATATACTAGTATTTCTGTAGAATAGCTCTTAGAAAGTGAATTGCTGATTAAAACGTAATGCGTTTTATATATTTGTAAAACAAGATATTGCCAAATTCCCCTCCAAAAGAATCCTGTACTAATGATAATTTTTATTCTCAATACTCTAACCTACATTGAATATTAACAATTAATTTTTGTGTCATGTTGTTCTAATTGTTCTAAGATTCAGCTTTTTCTGTTTTTCAATCATGTATATTTCCTACTCTTTAATTTTTTATCCAAATATTTTGCTCATTTTTCTATTGAATTATTTGGGTTTATTTATTTAAAGATAGATTCTTTAAAATTATTTCAACATTATTTATTTAATAATGTTGCCCACTGTATTTGAAGTATATCAGGTTTAACACATAGTACATTCACATATGTACATGATTATATTTCTCTAGACTATTTATAATTTTCCCTCAATCTGTTGAGGTATGGTATTGGTGCATACCAATACCGTATTATTTTAATTTCTGTAAGTTTATAATATATTTTGTTATCTGGTAAAGGAAGTCTCCATCATTGTTCTGCCTTTATAAAATTATCCTTGCAAGTCTTGCATATTTTCCTTTATAGAAATAGTTAAGATTACCTTATCAAGTTCTACAAAAAAATCTTGTTGGGATTTTGATAGGTATTTAACCAGCATTCCAGATTAATGTTGGTGAAATGAATATCCTTTTTTTTTTTTTTTTTTGAGACAAGGTCCAGCTCTGTCTCCCAAGCTGGAGCGCAGTGGCATGATCATGGTTCACTACAACCTCGGCCTCCCGGGCTTAAGCGACTCTCCTACCTCAGACTCCTGAGTGGCTGAAACTACAGGTGTGCACCACCATGCCCAGCTAATGTTTTTTTTCAAGAAATGAGTATCTTCACAATATTATGTCTTCTTTTTGAGGAACATGGCATATCTTTGCCTTTATTCAGATATTTTATGTCTCATCTAGTACTTGCAGATATAGTGACAATTATATCCAATTTGACTTTTGATTTATTGGAAAAAAGAGTGTCCACATCTTCATCTTGCTATTTGTACATTGCTTGCAAAAGGCAACTTGGAACACTTATATCCTATCATATAGTCAAAAAACACAAACACATTAAAAAATAAATCAGTGGTTTCTTTAAAATGCAGTTTTTAAAGATTCCAAATTATAAGTGCCAAAAAGTTTTTTGTCTTATGTTTTAATGGTATGAGCTACAGTTAAAATTTAATCTACATCTTAACACCCATTAGTTCTACAAACAAAAAACAATATATGTCATTTTTGAATTTATTTGTTAACAATTCATGCTTTTATTACATAATTAATTTAAAGTCAATGAAACAGTATGCATCACTTGTTAAATGGGAAAAGTAAAAATTTGTCTTTATATTGTATGAATAATATTAATGGATCTATTAGCATCTTTATAATATGATATTTAATAATGTATGAATCCTGAACCACTTTTTTCTTAAATCACTTATTATACCCCCAGAAAATGAGAAAATGATACAAAATAATGTGACAGGAATGGCTGTTTTTAAAGACAAGCAAGATTGTAGTATATTTCAGGATATGTGATAAGGTTTGGCTTCATCCCCATCCAAATCTCATCTTGAATTCTCATGTGCTGTGGGAGGGATCTGGTAGGAGTTAATTGAATCATGGGGGCAGGTCTTTCCCATGCTGTTCTTGTGATAGTGAATGAGTCTCATGAGATCTGATGGTTTTAAAAAAGGGACTTTCCCTGCCCAAGCTCTCTTCTCTTGTCTGCTGCCACGTGAGACAAGCTTTTAACCTTCCGCCATGATTTTGAAGCCTCCCAGCCACGTGGAACTGTAAGTCCATTAAACCTCTTTCTTTTGTAAGTTGCCCGCTCTTGGGTATGCCTTTATCAGCAGTGTGAAAACAGACTAATACAATGTGTTTCTATGAACGTGGTTCCTATTCCCAATTTGGAGTAAGTGCCCACTGTGCTTTGTTTTTGCCCTGGCTTGTCATTTGCTTTTCATCCAAGATCTCCAATCATAACCAGACTGCTGACACGCTGGATACGGGCTGGAGAGAAACTGAGGAACATAGTAGTCAAATATTTGCTCTTCATTTTACGGTCATTGCTATTTTTCTTTCAGAGCTTAAAACTATCAGGCTAAACGTAATAATAACTTGGGCAACTTTGCATTCCTATCTAGTGACTTAATTTGAGTAACATTAATATTTTATTAGGAAGTGAGCATTTTTCTTTTAAATATGTACTTTAAAAAGTTTATTGTACCCTAAGGTGTGATTTATGATATCTCGAGGCTCAGATATTTTCTATTGGAATACTCTTCCCACTCATTCACAAAAGTTAACTGACTAATGGAATTCAGTATACAGAACTTGCTTTTAGAGGTATTCGGGTCACTGTTGCTGTTTAGAGATTCAAAAACTATTCCCTGGATACAACGGTATGAAAACCATTTGTTTCCACGAAACCTTCCTTATTTTATTTTTTGAGACAGAGTCTTGCTCTGTCACCCAGGCTGGAGTGCAGTGGTGTGATCATAGCTCACTGCAGCCTTGATTTGTGGGGCTTAAGGAATTCTGCCACCTCAGCCTCTCAAGTAGCTGGGACCACAGGCACACACTGCCATGCCTAGCTAATTTTTAAATTTTTTGCAGAGACGAGGTCTTGCTATGTTGCCCAGGCTGGTCTCGAACTCCTGGGCTCAAGCAATCCTCCCGCCTTGGCTTCCCAAAGTTCTGGGATTACAGGCATGAGCCACCACACCTGGCCCTGAAACCTTTCTTTATTATTCTGTGTTAGGTCACAAAGAAATCCTGATTTAAGTTTCACACCGAAATTTTAGTATGTAGCTTTAACATTTTTATGTAATATCCCACAAGCATTTGAGTTCTTTTTCAAAGAAAAATCAGAGAACAGTTACAGGAGAGTGGGCTGAAAAGAATTAATATATTAATTATTTTTCTTCCATTATTTTCCCCTCTGCACCCCCGCCCCCCATCAATCCCACATTAAAGCAGCTAGTAGGCTCTGTGTTAAAGCCCAGGAGGAAGAATGTGGTAAATCAGAAAAGGCAGAAACCTGCAAGACCTCCTGGTTTTGGGTTCTAAAAGACTAAGTTCATTGAAACAAACAGAGTGCGGCTCCAATCTAGAAAATGACTTCCTGTGGCTGCAAGATACATGAGTCCCATAGCAGTATTGTCTTGAGAATGTGTCACACCCAGTAGCTGGAATCTTAGTCCTAGGGCTCCCAGCCTTTCCAGGTTCTTGAGTAGCAGACTAGCATCATAGTGACAAACTTGAAAAGAATGCATTAGCAGGGCTGATAAGCATTTCATTCATAACCACGAAGGGCCAGTGATGAAGAATGCAATGGCCTTCCCACCACCAGCCACTGCAATTGACCCTAGAATCTCAGCATAATACTGAGGAAGTCCCAAGAGAAACTAACATGTTCCCACCAGTAGAGGGTTGGCCTCTCCCCTGCTCTCTCTCTTTTTTTAATCCGCTCTCTCTCTCTCTTTCATAAGTTCTTTCTGCTTTTTCATCCCCATTGCAGAATCGTGCCCTACATCTTTTCATTGTTAGTGATGCAGCTGACCAAAGGAATCTCAGCTTCAAATTTTTAGGAGATAAATTTGATGGGACAGGGGAAGGTTCTCCGAGTGTAGCACTTAGGAAGTCTCATGTTTTTCTTCTCATTATAATCCTGAGTTCATACAAACAGAATACCAATGATCTAGCTCTTTATCCTTTTTGGCATGGCCCAAAGTGCCTGATTTAGCTGTCCATATTTACCTAAGGCTTGTAAATGAATATCCATATTACATACAAGTAAAACCTTTGTGACAGAAGATACACCCATGAAAATCACATAAAATCGCACATGCAAAAGCATATAATCAACGATAACATATTATGCACATAGAACACAGTCCTTTTTAAAATTTCTCTTCCTTTTCCAAATTTTCTTCTATTTAGTACTTTATGCCATGCCTTAACTTTATTTTTTTCTTCTTTCTTCTTCAAACTAATTCCCAAACATATTTCCTCCTAGTTCCTTTCTTTGAAAACTATTATATTTTCCTTGCAATCTCACTTTGCAAAATTTCTGCAACGCATTATTCCAACAGGGTGATGTAATGATGGTTGACGTAAATTTCCAACCACTTTTCTCCTCTGTCTTCTCAGAACTCTTGACGATGCACAGGAGGCCAAGGAAGCCTTATTTGCTAAATCACTGCTTCATTAATCTCATTCCTTTACCCCAAATTTCAGCCCCTTAACAATTTTAAATGGATCCTGAGTTTTTCACTTCCAACTGATTTGCATTTTTCTTGGTTGTGTGCTGTTGAACAGCTGCTGTTTTCTCCCCAGAAGGGGGTGGGGGATGGTTTCCATGGAGATGGTGATGACTCTGCTAGATGTGGACACCTCCAATATTCCCACTGCATTTGTAATTTCTAGCATCCATTCCATGTGGAGTGTCTAAGTAATCTCATTTCCTTGTGGCAATAAACCCCTTGGAATTAGGACTCCAGAACTCTTTACTTGGCCCTGGTTTGTGACTACAAATTTATTTAATTGACATCTAGATGTATTTATTTATCACTAAGTCCTTAAGTGGTTATGTGCTACAGAAGACAATTAAAACAGGTACAATGCCTTTTATAAATAGGACAGCTTGCTGTAGTGCTAAAGTCATAGTAGACATAGAACAAATGCTTATTGATTGATTTGTGGCACTATAAAAGAAACGTTTAAGTCTATTATGTTACTGCAGAAGGAAAAAAGAGAACTAAATTAGAATCAGTTCAAAAGCAATATTACCAGATTCATTAGTTACATTCTATTTTAGTCATCCTTAGTGTTACAAAATGCTAATTTTAGGGATAATCTTGCCTAACTTTATCATGAAAATTAATTTAATAACTTTGGCACTGTAGCCGGCATTGTAGGGTAAGGTTGAGTCATGGGAGGGCAGATTGTTGAAGCACTGATTGTTTAAAGAAGAAAAAAATTGTAGAAAGTAAAAAAAAAAAAATCAAGGCCTATAATACTATCATTCATTTATTCTTTCCTTTATTTATCCAACAAATGTTTACTGAGGGCTACTATGTGCCCGCCACTGCCAAGCAGCACAAATAAAATTCTGAGCAAAATATATTCTTTTCCTTATAGAACTTAGAATCTAATAGAGAATATAAATATTAAACTAATAAACTCAGAAATATGTAACTACAAGCAGTAATACTATTTCTTCCAGAAAGTGGTATAAAAGCACTATGTAACAAGAAGATAGAATCTAGACTGAGATACGTGTGGCCAGAAGAAATCCAAAACTTGAGTAAGATTTAATTGGATACCGTCAGGGTGAAGTTTTAAGCAGCATTAATGTTCTAAGCAGTGTTTAACAATGGCTAACATTTGTTGTTCAATTAGGATAACTGAGTCACAGCTAAGTACTTTACCATGAGCCTGGTTTTACTATTACTTTTATATATGAAGAAATGAAATGTAAAGAAGTTAGGTCCAAGGTAAGAGAAAGGCAAGGTGAGGATTGGGGCCCAGGCAGTCTGAAACCAGGGCACACACACACCGATCATTACTATATATTTTCTTATGTGGTGAACAGAGGCAATAATAGAAGTTTTTGTTCATGTAATCTAGTGATTTTGTAAGACCACAAATATTAGATCTGGGTCTAACACCCAAAATCTTATCATATTAGTTAGGCATATAATGGGCTGAATCTATTTATGACTGTAGACAATGTACATACTAAAGACATCATGAGACTGGTGAAGGGTGGGAAGGGCTCTCACTAGAAGTCTACGCAAAGTTTGATCTCGCACCATGATTTCCAAATGTCTTATGTCTTGCTCTCTTTTTGCCCTTCCTTAATAAGTGATGCAGATAGAATAATATATTTTCGCTATAGTCCTCTATATGTAAGGACTGGCAATCGGAAATATATACCAATTTTATTTTTTGTCACTAAGGAAGAGATTCCTTAAGTCATCAAAAGCCAGAAATCACTAACAATTGTTTTGCATAGCTTCGTTTTCCCCAGGAGTCAAGATGGTAGAATGGGATGCTGCAGTTTAAATTTGGGCTCACCCATGCTGGGAGTTACCAATAAGTAGTTTTTTAAATTTAATAGAAATAAGATCTATAAAAGAAATATCTAAAGTATAATGTGGTAATTCCCTATCACATATAAACTGAGTTTTTGGTGCAAAATAAAACAAAGCAAAGTAAAACTATGGAAGTTGGGTTTATTCAGGCACATGGAGATAGAATAATATTTACACAGATTTCACTGGAAAGAGTCAGTTTGGAAAACTGAAGTCCTCCCATCTTTTTTTCTGATTCCACAGTTGTTTTAGGCCATTATGTACTAAATACCTGGATGTTTCCCAATACTCCCTACTCATTTGGCCCAAGAATAGACATAGACTAAAGTTGCTTTTGGTCTCTTTTGAATACACTAATAGCTTAATTGTGTTTTTAAATGACTGCTAATGCCCAAAGCCTCCATAAGTGAATTTTTAATACCTAGAAAATAAATACAGGTCTACATTGTTGCAGGGAGAGGTTCTCCTTTATAACACTGCTGTGTCAGAGGGCTGCTAAGAAGTCTAATCATTTAATGTTCGTAATGTACTTTAGGAAACATTAGCTACCGGCCAAAAGAAACAAATAATAACACTTATTTTAAAAAACATTAACTCCTTTTGAATATCATGCCAAATATATAATTTGGTATGCTTTTATATTAAAAATATTGAGAAAGTAATTCAAATTGACATTTGGTAAACTGCTGACATCTTGCCTTTCATTTTGTACAACATAGATCTTTTACACGTTATGCAGATTTTAAATATGAACCTCATACTAACTGTGTGGAAAAGGCAAGATTAGTAATATTAATTTATTGATCAGTGAGGAAATGAAGTTCAGAATAAGAGAATGAGTTCTATAAAGGAGACAGCTACGAAGCTGGAGGTCTTAGTATTCTTCCACCGCAAAACAAAAAGTTACAACTCATTTGGAAAACTTTGTATTGGATCAATTCTTTAAAAGTATCAACTTGAACACCATCAAGAGTTTTCTAGAATAAGGGATTGAATCTCCAGCTAATGTACCAAGTTAGTGAGAACCATGCCTTTTGGATAACAAATAAATAAGCACAAAACTATTTATATAACTTAGGTGGAACTCTGTTTTTTTTTTTTTATTGGTTGTAACTGGTAGAAATCTAATACAAACTAACTTAAGCAGAAGGATAATTGACTTGCTACCATATCTAATTATTCCGAGGGGCGGGGTTGGTTTTGGTCTTGGTTGAGCTCATGAATTCACAGCATGCCATTAGGACCCTCTGATCTTCTCTTGGTTCAGGCTTTATATTTAGCTTTATTTTCAGGCTGACTGTCTCTATATAACAGCTAAGATAACTATTGATGAATCTAAGGCTTTCATTATCTTCTCAGCTTGCCCTTCCAGAAGAAAGTAGCACATGTTTGGATCATGTGGGTGCCCATGAGCCAATCAGTGTGGCTAGGGAGATAGAGAGCTCTAATTGGACAGGTTTGGGATATTGATGATTCCAGGAGCAAGGTGTTGTGGGGTCATCCCCAGATGGTCTGCTTTAGTAATGAGGTTACTAAAGATTGCAGCAACCAAAGCTGCTCTACTTTTATCTTTTCAATTTGTTGAAACTCTTTAGATATTTTTGAAGAAAGGGTTCTATAGCCTCAAAAAATCATAAACGACTGTGCAGTGTAGAATGTTGATTAAAGCTAAGGAAAATGGCCGGGCGCGGTGACTCACGCCTGTAATCCCAGCACTTTGGGAGGCCGAGGCGGGCAGATCATGAGGTCAGGAGATCGAGACCATCCTGGCTAACACGGTGAAACCCCGTCTCTACTAAAAAAATACAAAAAATTAGCCAGGCGTGGTGGCAGGCACCTGTAGTCTCAGCTACTGGGGAGGCTGAGGCAGGAGAATGGTGTGAACCCGGGAGGCGGAGCTTGCTGTGAGACTACGTCTCAATAAATAAATAAATAAATAAGTAAAAAATAAAGCTAAGGAAAATGTAATCCTTCTGGTGAGTTGATTATATTGGAGATTAGGATATGGAATTGCACGACCTGGGCTTGATTTCTGGCTTTTCCACTTAGTAACCACGTACCTTTGTGCAGAAAACCTGAGCCTCAGTTTCTCCAATCTGTTAAATGGCTTAAACATAAAGCCTATTATGTTTTAAACAGCCTGTGTAAAAGTGTTTTATTAAGGTTAGTTACTGCTGCTCCAGTTGTTATTTATTTTATTTCTTTAATTTGCACATAAGTCCAGGTCCTGACAGAAAATAGATGGTACACTCAAAAGAAAAAACAGCCTGAGACTAGCAACCATGAGAAACCACGATAGCCTCCATGGCTGAAGGGAAAAAAGAAAGGAAGAGTTGCCAGAATTATATGAGAACTAGAACTCTGGGAGGGGCTACCAGACAGAATCTGTGGCTTCATGGAGAGAAACATAGCCACTGGCAAACCGCAGCGCTGCAAAAAGGCATAAAGTGATAAAGACCCCTGACTCTTCTTACCCTTTCCCTTGAGTCTCCTGCTGATGCTTTCCGTTGCCCAAATACAACTGGATTCTAGAGCTCAGGGACCCTAGTGGTGATGCACTCCTTCCTTATGGGGTCGCCTCCTGGGTCATAGAGCTTGGTAGGGAAGATGGAGAGAGGGCTGGAAGGAGAAATAAAGAACTTCGTGGACTGAGCGCGGTGGCTCTCAGCACTTTGAAAGGAAGGTGCGTGCATCACTTGAGGTCAGAAGTTCAACAGCTGCCTGGCCAACTTGATGAAACCCCGTCTCTACCAAAAATACGAAAGCTAGCGAGGCATGGTCACCATGCTTGTAATCCCGGTTACTCAGGAGACTGAGGCATGAGAATCACTTGAACCCAATAGGCAGAGGTTGCAGTGAACTGAGAGGGTGCCACTGCTCTCCAGCCTGGGCGAACTTTCACCTTAATTAGTTTTATCTTGTTTAAGGAAGTCATTTGTTACACTATTTCATTTTGTTTAGTTTTTAGCTTATTAAAATTTAATGATTGTTAAAACACATTTAAATATGGGCTCCATAAGAAATGTCGCTTGCTTTAATATTTTACTTTATGATCTGTACACGCGGACTTACAGAGTACCCTAAACATCCTTCAATGTCATATGAAATTCTGTCTCAGATTGCAAGGCTATCTCTCATTTTGCTTGTGAAAGCAATGCATAGAGGCTATGTAATTTTTCTACAGCAGTATTTTCAGTTGTATTTTAAATTAAGTATTTCAAATAAGGATTTAATTTAGGTTTAATGAGGGAGTTATTATATGTTAATTAAATATCAACTGATTATTATGAATATCTATCGGGGCATAACAACCTTTTTTATTAAGATGAATATCTCTTAAACAGTTGAAGCTTAGTAAATATGCTACAAATAATTAGTTTTAAACTAACATTCAATAGAAAGAATGCATTTAAATGTACTACCTTGAATATAATGTGGTTATTACCTATTAAATATCAGTAGATTATTGGGACTATGGTTATCGAGTTTCAACTCATACATCTTAATAAACTGCTAGTTGCACCTAAATAAACCACCATAAGTCAGCTAGTAATTAGCAGAAATATTTATAGCATCACATTTATATTAGCATATTTATAATGAAATAAATAATATAATAACTCTTTTATTAACTCTAAATTAAATCCTTGCCAGAGGCATTTAAAGAGCAATGAAACTACATTAGCTATGTGGTCTTTAATATTTGACTCATTACATGATTTTTAAACTTGGCTAATATGTTAAACAATAAATTAATATGCTATATATATTCTGGGGATATTATGAAATCACACATAATATATTTAGGACTTAAAATATTTAGGTTAAACTGGACAAGAAAATCCTTGAGTTCTTTTATTTTGTGCCTAGAACTAGGCACGAATATGGAACATGAGTAAACTATGTCATTGTAATTGGCTATATTTATTGTTGCTAAAGAGATTTAACCAACATAAGTGGTGGACAGGGTTGACACTGCGACATGTGAGGTGGCCACAAAAGCTTCTGTAAGCAGGAGTTTGAATGCCAAATTGCACCCATAAGAAGAGAAGCCCTAAGGAGGCCCTGCATATAGTTAGTTATATGTTTATAAAAATAGCCTTGCTTATCACTCCATAGATGAATCAGCAGTTGTCTTGCACAGTTAAAAATGGAGCATAATTTCCTTTCAAGAGTGAGGACTAAAATCCAAACTAATTTTATTTCAATATTGAAATGTCATAATTAAGTTTCTTTTCACACAAAGCAGCCGAGAATGCAAAGAAAGCATATGAGTTGAGATCCATCTCTTCTGAAGAGCCTAGTTAACTGTTCCTTCATCCTTGCACCAGGTAGAGAGCTTATTTCAGTAAACCTGTTCATTTCATGTTCTACTGGGGGCGGGGGGGAAAGGCAAAATAAAAAAAAATCACATTTTACTCTGCAGACATTAATTTCAATATCAACACTAAGAAATAATTCTGTGAGGAAGCTGACAATGTGACACTAACTTGTGTATACATGTTTACATTGGCCAAGGAAATCAAGGAAAGGCTACTACTAAAAAGTGGGCCCAGAGCATGAGTGAAGAATTCCACACTCTCCTTAGTGCTAGTGAAATTTCCAGCTTCTTTTCCATAGATTGTTGTCAAGTGAAGGAGACATGGATGTTGATAATGGTAATGGTGGTTTACATTTATGGAGTGCTAGGCCGACTTGCTGTGTGCAAGGCAATACTTTCATTGTCTCCATGTGGATTATTTTATTTAATGCCTGGGTCTCCTTTGATATGATACTGAGGATATCTCTTAATTTCTCTCAGTGATCAGTCATAGAAATCAGTGGGCATCAGGTGATTCTTTGCAAATCACTATGACTTTCCTAACTTTATCCAAGTTATTCTACATGGACAAAATGCAGAGAGGATGCACTAGGGCAAGTCTTGTACTAAAAATTTTCTTTTTTGACTGCTATTCTCAATTCTGTCAGGTTCTTCATATATGAAATAACGGGCTTAGGCTTCAGGGTCTCAAATCCCTTCTGGCACTAGGCTTTCATCCTTGTGGAAATTAAGAGTTTAGGGGATCACATATATTGCAAGAATTTGGAAAATAAAATACCTTTATTTTAATGTTAGACTAACAAGACATTATTATTTTGATGGGATCTGGTTATATTAGTCTTAATATTAAAACTTAATGTTTATGCGTGTCTTGAAAGGAGAAATAAAGACGATAATTATTGAATCTCTACACCGACTGTCTCGGAGGAGTTTAATTACTTTCCATTCCATGAATACCAAAGGGAAAACATAAAGAAAGAAGGCTATGTATTTTGAAGGAGGCTTAAATGTAGCAATTCTTCTACTCTATTTTTATATCATATTTCTTTCTAAGATATACTGATAGAATCTTTCAAAATTTAGCTCCTGTAGAAACAGAAGTTTTAATTCTTTAGTTCAGCATTTTAGATAGTAAGTTTTTCACAAATTTTGCCCCTGATAATGATTTGCTAAACCTGGTTCTTTAAAAAGGCTGGGAACCAATGGTGCCTTTCTAGGTAGTTAAACTACTTGGATCAGATTTTCTAGTGTCAGGATTGGCTTCCTTAGATAGAAAGAAGGCAAGAGATGACAATGAATAGAAAGCCCTGAGATCCTCACTACCCAGAAACTGGAAGTTTCCATTCCAGACTATAGGGCTAAGGAGATCAGCAGAGAAAGAGAGAGCTTAGTGGGGATCTAATTGTGAAAAAAAGAATGCACACTGGAATCAAAGTTTCTACTTTGAAATTTGATTTTTGCATTTGCATTTCTTTCCATATCTCTGTTGGATAATGTCTTTAAGGGACTCTTTGAGTACTGCTGTATTTTGAATTCTGATTTCATCTAGTGGTATGCAAATAATACCATCAATTTTTATATCTTATTTAGAAGTCAGATTAGGCAACCACACATACATTAATAACACTAGTGCAGGGGCAGGTGTGGTGGCTCACACCTATAATCCCAGCACTTTGGGAGGCCAAGGCGGGCAGATCATGAGGTCAAGAGATCCAGACTATCCTGGCCAACATGGTGAAACCCCATCTCAACGAAAAATACAAAAGTTAGCTGGGTGTGGTGGCATGCACCTGTAGTCACAGCTACTCAGGAGGCTGAGGCAGGAGAATTGCTTGAACCCAGGAGGTGGAGGTTGCAGTGAGCTGAGATCGTGCCACTGTACTCCAGCCTGGTGACAGAGCGAGACCCCAACTCAAAAAAAAAAAAAAAAAAAATACTAGTGCTTCTCTTTGGCTGCTTCTTTTTCTAGTACAAATTAGATATGGTTCTCCAACATTACAAATCATGGATGAGACTGATTTTGCCATTTATATCCGATTTTATGGCATGGTACTTTTTTAAGTTTAGATGAGTTTTGCCAGAACCATTGAACAAAGAATTCTAAGGTATAATAATCAATTTTAAAATATATCATATGTGAATATAATGTTTCTACAGCTACCATGTTAGTTTTAAAAAACATTTAAACTTAATCTGCTATTTTTATGAAAATAAATTGCGTGGATTGGATCTCTTTGTAACTATTGTGGTTTAAATGTACATGCAATTTTTACATCGTTATTTTTCAAGGTGCACATTTGTTTTTGTTGATTGCATGGAATCTGCTGAAATATTCTTGAAAGTACAACTAGAAATAGGTATAAAAACCACCTTTCCATTGAACTCCCAAAGAAAATAGGACATTGCATTTTTTTAGAGGTCAGTCAACAACTACATACTCATTTCAAGTGTGAAGCTCTGCTTGATTGCAACGAGTCATATTGCCTGTATCCCAAATATGTGATATTAAATGACTTGATCAAACAGCTTGTCTGGCAAAAAGCAGATAAACCAGTCTCTAAGTGGTGAAGATGAACCTACTTTGAAAACACATTTAGAAATCAACTCACAAGATCAAGGTTATTCCAATGTAGCTTGAGTATAGGAAACAGATAAAGAGAGACTTGAGGAAGGGAGACAAGAAAGCTCTTGGAGTGATTGAGAAGAAAATTAAAACGCCTAAAGTACAGTACAATCTTATGTTACATGA
Organism: Papio anubis; assembly: GCF_008728515.1. Classification (NCBI taxonomy): domain Eukaryota; kingdom Metazoa; phylum Chordata; class Mammalia; order Primates; family Cercopithecidae; genus Papio; species Papio anubis. The sequence goes on along the minus strand of NC_044978.1, from coordinate 163,787,410 downwards.
CTTTGTCTTTGTTACAAAGGCCTTTTCTTAAAACTATTGCACCTAGATTTCATTATTTTTTTCTAACATGTTATTTCTAGCATATGTGTGTGTGTGTGTGTGTGTGTGTATATATATTTAGTCATAGCTTTTGTATTTCTCCTGAGGCTACCAATTATTCTACACTTCCTTTTCTTTTCTGAAGTGAGAACACATTTTGATTAACCTCTCTTAACCCATTTAGATCTTGTCTCTTCTGTGTGTTACTGTATTTAATTCTTGTTGTCTCTATCTACTTGGATTATAGACACTTTCCTCCATTTGCTATAAGCCAGCCCTTCTATTTTACATCTATGAATCATTCACATGCAAGGTTGAGAAGAGATTTATAAGATCTTAGTGCAATAATTCAAAAGGCATATTTCTATCAGACATCTGATTTTCAAAAGAATAGCAAATAAGTTCCCCTCCTTTTAAAATAAAATGATAAATGTAGGTTTAATCATGATTTTAAGCCCTTTGTTTCATTGTCACTTTCACAATTACTTTAAGATTAGTTCAATGGTCATTTGAGTTTAGAGAGTGGATTTGGATATCTTATGTTTACATCAATATTTGACTTTAATTATACAATTTGCCAAATGTATAGAATTTGTTTATTTTTCAAAGATAAATAGGATCAGCCCCAGACTCAATTTCTCTGTATCTTTTTTTTTCTAATACATTTCAGCTGGATCCACTGACCTGGAATGCCTGGACTGAAGCAGGTGGAATATAAAGAGTTCAATACCCTTAATGTGGGGCTTAGAATTTAGCTGCTCATCCAGACAGACCCAGGGTAGAGTGACCCCTACAAAGATGCCATGCGCTCGCAGTTGTTTTGTGCTACTTCCCTGCAAATGGTTATTCGCCAGTTTCTTATTTTCTCCATACTGACTGCCAGACTTAGCCAAAATCACCATCTCTCAACCTAGTGCCACATTTTTTCATACTTTTATTGTCCAGTTCATTATTTGAGTGTTTAGCTTTGAGATTTCTAGGACCCAGTCTGCCTTTGTTTTTCACTATATCCTCAATGCCTAGAACAATGCTACCACTTCAGGCTTCTAACTCCATCACTCTGCCTTTTCTAGACATTCATTCCTTAAATGCTGAAGCTGTATCTGGACAAACATATTTGCTCTTCCTTCTTTCTGCAACATTCCTCATCCTCTTTCTATTCTTTTTTTATTTAATTAGAAACACTTTATTTTTTAAATTTTTGAAATAATTTCAAAATATATTTTAGGTTCAGGGATACATATGCAGGTTTGTTACATGGATATATTGCATGATGCTGAAGTTTGGGATACCATTAATCCTGTCACCCAGGTAGTAAGGATAGTATCCAATAGTTTGTTTTTCAGCCCTTCCTCTCCTTTTTTCCTCCCACCTCAAGTAGTTCCCAGTGTCTATAGTTGCAATATTTATGTACGTGAGTACCCAATGATTAGCTCCTACTTAAAATCGAGACAAAAAACAACAAAGTGGTTTTTGTTCCTGCATTATTTCACTTAGGATAATGGCCTCCAGCTGCATCCATGTTGCTGCAAGGGACATAACTTCATTCTTTTTTATGACTGCATAGTATTCTGTGGTATATGTGTACCACATTTTCTTCGTGCAGTCCACCATGGATGGTAACCTAGGTTGATTCCGTGTCTTTGCTATTGTGAATAGTGAGAAAATGAGCTTCCAAGTGCGTATATCTTTTTGGTATAATCATCTATTTTGCTTTGGGTATTCCCAGTAATGGAATTGCTGGGTCTAAAGGTAGTTCTGTTTTAAATTATTTGAGAAGTCACCAAACTGCTTCCCACAGTGGTTGAACTAGTTTTCATTCCCACCAACAGTGTATAAGCATTGCATTTGTTCCTCAGCCTTGCCAGCATCTGTTGTTCTTTGACTTTCTAATTATAGCCATTCTGACTCGTGTGAGATAGTATCTCATTGTGGTTTTCATTTGCATTTCTCCGATAATTCCTAGCAAAATTAAGACAAAATATCTTGAATGATTTCCTTAAATATGTTTTCCAGGTTGTTTGCTTTTTCTTCTTCTCTCTCAGAAATGCTAATGATTTATATATTTGGTTGCACTTTACATAATCCCATGTTTCTCAAAGACTTTGCTCATTTTTAAAATTCTTCAATCTTTATTTTTGTCTGGCTGGGTTAGTTTGTAAGGCTGGTCTTCAAACTGTGAAATCTTTATTTTTATTTATTTTTATTTTTGGCTTGACCTTGTCTATCGATAACATTCTCAATTGTATTTTGATATTCCTTAAGTGAGTTTTTTAATTCCATAAACTATAAATGTTTTAATGATGTTTATCTCTTTCTTCATTTCTTGGATTGCTTTAGAAGTTTCTTTGTGTCAATTTTCAATCTTGTCTTGGATCTTGTTGAGCTTCCTTGCAGTCTGTTCTTTGAATTCTTCATCTGTCATTTCTGAGTTTCACTTTGGTTAGTGATCATTGTTAGAAAACTAATGTGAACCATTGGTAGTGTCAGTACTTTCAGATTTTTATTGTGCTGGTTTCTTTTCATGTGAAGAAGCTGGCACTTCTAATTTTTGTAATTATTTTCATGTGGGTGGGATTTTTTTCTTTTTTTCTCTCTCTCTATATTTTATTTTCCTTTCCCTTCTGCCTTCCTAGGAATTGTGACTATAGAGGATGTTGAGTAGGGTCTTTTGACTTTGCTTTTATTACCTTATGCACTTCTGTTGGCAGATTTTATATTATGCTGTGCAATTCAACCCACAAGGCAGTAGATGGAAGTTATGGGAAAGAGCTGGCTGTGGCCCAGACAGCTGGGTATGTACTTGATTCTTGTTTACTGGGAGAAGCTCTCTGTTGCCTCAGGCAATAGGCTGATCTATAAAGTGTACAGTGGTCTCAGCTCCCTTCTCAGCCCTGGTAAAGTTGTAGGGCAAGATGGGCCAGAATGAGCACAAACAGGCTTATCTACGTGATCCCTGATGGCAGACCTATTGATCTTCTTCCTCAAACATCATCGTTGAGGAAGAATCAAGTTGGTGGCCACCAAGCATGGGGATGTGTGCCAAGGCAAGGAGATGGGAAACCTCCTTGGCCCCAAGTTCTCTGCACAGGGAGAGGGTGTGGCCTCGATTTCTAATCCAAGAGAGTGGTGCTCCAGATGTCTGGAGATCTGCCTGAGCATGAAATAGGGAGGAACCCACTTCATCACAATCCGCATAGGAAGGATATAGTAGCTCAGGCTGCTAATCCACATGTGAAGGTGTTCCAACTGTCTAGAGATATACCTAAGTGTGGGGCAGCCAGGACCTCGCTTCAACATAGTCTCTGTAGAGGAAGAGTGGGCAGGCCCAGGCTGCTCGTTTAGGTGAGCGAATGCTTCAAATGTCTGAAAATCTGCCTGGGCTGGAACAGATCGGGGCCTCATACACTCAGATCTCTGCACAGTAAGGGTGGAGCAACTCAGGCTGCTAGTCTATATGAGCAGGTGCTTTGAATGCCTGGAGATCTGATTTGCCTTGGTGCAGAACAGAGATGTCCTCCTGCACCATGATTTATGCCCAGGAAGGGTGGGGTGGGTCAGTCTGCTGGCAGGTGAGTGAGTGCTCTGAGTGCCTGGAGATCTGCCTGGATGGATCAGGCTATGGGTTGCCTGGGGATCTGCCTGGCTCTGCCTGGGTCCCCACCTGCACCAAGATCTCTGCACAGTAAGGGTGGGGCAACTGAGGATGTTAGTCCATGCCTCTGGGTGCTCTGAATGCCTGGAGATTAATGCCTGGAGTTCTGCCTGGGGCCGGAGCAGAGGGTACACTACTGTACCATGATCTCAGGATAGCACCTGTAGACTCATCCCAGGTCACCAAGCTGTCCCTGACTGCAAGCCTTGTCACCTAGGAGAAATCACAGCTATAGCAGCTCTCCTCCCACCTCAGACCTGTGCAAAGGGAGAGTACAATTCCATCACCTACTACTGCGGCACTTACCACCACTGTGGCTGTGGAGCCCCCTGCTCCACTCCAGAGCAAATGCTCCAGCCTGTGGCCCTAGACTAACATGCCTGCGTGGCCACAGTACCAGGTCACCAAAGAATAACTGATTTTATATGTGCTTGGATTAAATATGGCATCCTGTTTTTGTCCTAGGTCTGAGAAAATGCCTGCAACTTATCCCAGTGTCTTTCCCTTTCAGTGACCTCAAGCCTCTTCCCAAGTTAGCTCCCTGGCTTGGAGAAACAAAGTGTTTTATCTTTGCTAGGGTTGCTAGGGTCCCCACTGGAAAGGTGAGTCACAAAAGGAGGCTCCCCTTTTTCCTCGTGTACTGGGACTTCACTCCTATCAGCTAGCCACCATCATGAGGGCTGTTTGCTTACATTTTCCTGCCTGGAATCAGGGGTGTCCTTCACAATTCTGGAGGATTCCAATTTTCCATCTTGAATTAAAGCAAACAGAGCTGATCTTTATGAACTATCTTGCTATTTCCAAGTGGCTGAGGCACATTGAAAGCCTCTAATCCACCATCATGGAAGGAAACAAACAAAAACAACAACGTAAACGTCTGTCAACTTTTACTCATCTTTGGGTTTTAGCTTGGAGCTAACTTTCATCATCTCATGACTGAGTTAGACCTTCTTTCAATATTTACCCATAGCAACCTTACTCTTCTGTATTACAATGTTTAGTGTATTTCTCTTTCACACTTCAGTGTAAGTTTCTGGAGGGCAGAAACCATATCAGATCCACTGGTGTGTCCCCAGGCCCTAGTAGATGCTCAGTAAATACCTGTTGAGGGTGGAATAAATGTTCTCAGATTTACCTTCATCCTATACATCACATTGGAACAGTGCATTGAGCCAAGTTTTTGCCTTAATCCTCTTTCCTAGGTTTGGACTATTCTGCTTTGTTCTTATCAGTATTCTTTTTGGGGACCTCGTGTCATACCCAGAAGAATAATTAGGCACCTGCTCCCTGAGGGTAGATCTTTAGGATAAGAAAAATATGTCTGCTTGACTTTTGTGCTCTCTCCACTTAATGGGAGATCCCTGTGCCGAAAGTTTTTTGTAATTGCACCTAAGGCTGATGTGATTCTTATTCTAACTAAGCAAAACTTGTGGCTGAAACTCAATCATCCTGGAAGCTTGCTCAAGTCCTAGATAACATTTAGCAGAAAGGAATCTTTACAGGTGATAACTCAATAGCTCTCAAACATGGTTGTGTAGTTGAATCAGCTGGGGAATGTTTGAAAAGTACAAATTCTGGTCCTTCCACAGACCCACAAAATAAAAATTTTCCAAGGGAAGGGCCCAGGAATTTTGAGTTTTAAAAATATTCCCTGGTAATTTTCATATACAGCCAATTTAGAAACCACTGATTGTGTTTTCATATTCTGTGTTAAGAATCAGTACTATGAATCCTGAACTTGGAAAATATAATTATATTTCTTCATAAAGTAAGGAAAAAAGATAGTTTAAAATAGTATCAAATAACTGCCTAATTTTTCTTCAGAAAGTGAGATTAAAAAGTATGTATCAGACAAAATGAATGAAGATATCCTAGAAAAGGAACCAAAATTCAAACAGCTAAGGTAAAAGAATACCTTTCATTTCTTTTTTCTAAAGACAAATACCAAAGTTTCCAGTGCCTTCTCCATTTCACCTCGTTTGTTTATTATATCACTAACAATTATTTATTCAGGGCCTGTTATTGAGCAGACATTATTCTAGGTGTTAAGAATGTAAGAATGAGCAAAATTTGATCAAGTCTTGCACTTACAGGGCTTAATTTTTAGTGAGAACAAAAGACCAGTAAATGAATAAACATATAAATGATGAGTTTATCTTAAAATATTAGGTTCTATAAAGAACAATAAGGCAAAATGAAAGTGTAGAGTATTGCTGTTTATCTAGGGTGATCGGAGAAGGCCTCTCTAAGAAGGTGGCAAATGAGCAGAGAGACCTGAACTAAGTGCTTAAGAGACTTGTAGGCCACTTAGAGAAAAGTAAGCTCTAAAGGACTGAGGCAGCAGTGCATACTTTTATGTGACAGCAACAGTTGGTCAGTCATTTACCCTTTCTGAACCTCAATTTTCTTGTTTGTCAAATGGAATGATAATTCTGCTTTGCCTAGTTTTAAGAGGAAGGCTGCGTGTCTTGAATTAAGCAATCAATGTACGCAAATATCCTTAGTAAAAGCAAAAGTACCATACAAAGGGAATCTGTCAAGTATTAATATGCTAATGCTGATCAATGTCGCTTTCACCCAGAATAAAAAGCACAATTTTAGATACACCAGAGCTGAAAGGAACCTCGGGAAACCTTCTTGCCTGCTCTAGGCTTTGAAGTTGAAGCAATACTATTAACCTGCTTTTCAGGTCACAAAATTTCATCCCAGAAAAATTAAGTGACTTGCCCAAGGTAACATGGCTAGTTAGGACTGGAAGGGATCTGGTAATGTGGTTTTCTGCTTTCTGAGGTTGTGTGCTTTCTACTAGAGACTTTTTTGGGGTACCATCTTATTCAGTCATTTTGACACTCAAAGTCCCTCTCATGTGTTTAAACATCAAGCACAGGTGAAGAAAATGCAATCCAGTGTCTCCGCAGGCACTGTCCGGGCTCAGAAGTGGGGACAGAGAGCCTTCTGCTCCCATTGTTAAGATCATAAATATCTCCCTTGCTGAATTAGCCCTGGGGCTGCAAACCTTGACTCTAGAAAATGGCTTCTGCAGCTGGGCCTTCCATCACCGTTAAATGATATACATCATCATCTGTTATGGATTGGCCAACATAAAAAAAGCTCCTGTGTGCACAAATATTGAGTCATTTTACTGAGAAATGGGACTTGAGAAATTGCCCAGTGTCATCTTTACTGTAGCCCCTCCCCGAGAAATGGATATACATGACTTGGTCTGAGAATGCTGTGGTTTAGAAAAACTCCGTTGGCCTGGAACTAAGAGAGCTGACTTCATGATTTTGGGGTGATTAAATCTGTCATTGAATTCCTTGCAGGAAAAAGTCCTAGAGGGCAGATATATTGGTTTATCCTGCATAGAGCCTTGGAGAGCAAATTACGTAGAAAGGGTAGCATAATAATGCAATCTCTTTGTGCAAGAACTGGTCAATTTGGAAAGCTGCCTTAACTCATGCTTAACTCAACACTTTGGGACCTTTGAGTAAATTATTGCCTCACTGGGAGCAGCTGGCTCATTAGGCTGCCACATATACAGCAACGATGGCTTTATATTTCCATTCCTAGGAATGTTTGATAGATATTAATGCACTCTATTAAAGACTAGAGGCAGGAAGGATGTCTATTAGAAAGATAGCCCTCCATTTTATTTTACTGGCTGTGCTTTCAATCTCTCAACTCTCAGGGGGAAAAGACATGTTCATTGAATGCCTACTATGTGTCAGTTGCTTTGCATAGGATTTTACTCACCAACTCTTACTGACAACCTCTATTTTCTAAATTAGGGTGCTAGTGCTGTCTGTATTAATCAGGGTTCTCCAGATAAACAGAAACAACAGGAGGTCAATATCTATACCTATATCTATATCTATATCTATATCATCTATATCATCTATCTATATCTATATCTAGCTATTATAAGGAATTGGCTCTCGTGAGTATGGAGCTTAACACGTTCCAAGATCTGCAGTGCAGAGAACCAAGAGAGCCCATGGTGTAGCTCTAGTCCGAGTCCGAAGGCTTGAGTACCAGGAGAGTCAATGGCTTAAGTTCCAGTTTAAAGGTGGGCAGGCTGGAGACCCAAGAAGAGTCCATGTTTTAGTCTGAGCCTGAAGGCTGGAAAAGACCAATGTCTCAGCTCAGCAGCCAGGCAGAAGGAGTGTTCCCTCCTACTTAGCCTTTTTTTCTCTCCTATTCAGGTTTTCAATTGATTGCATGAGGCCCACCCATATTAGGGAGGGCAATCTGCTGTACTCAGTCTACTGATTCAAATGTGAATCTCATCCAGAAACACCCTGACAGACACACCCAGAATAATGTTTGACTAAATGTCTAGGCATCTCATAGCCTAGTAAAATTGACACGTAAAATTAACCATTACAGACTTAGAGAAAAAAAGGAACTTGCTCAATGTCGCACAGATCTGGGTGAACATATTTCTGTGCCTCAAAGCTTGAATCTTTTCCTTGTACCTCACTGCCCCTAACTACTTCCTAACTTGTCTCTCTGTGTGGAACAGTATGTATTTTAATAATGTGAATTGTTTTCTAATGACTTCAGGAGCTACCCCTACAAGTTTATCTTTCACTATTCTCCAACATTAAAATTCCAACTCATTTAAACTCACGTCATTTTCAATGATGTATTTGTGATCGATTGTATATATGTGACTATAACTTATATTGTATCAACATCCTATAGCACCTCCTATCCTGCTTCTGTACCTGTCCTCCTCTACTCATTACTTGAATGTTTTTAAGTACCTACCAAATGCTGGAAATTGTGCTGAATACTAATAACATAGAAGTAATACAAATACTAGTCATAGTTATTATGTATTGGGTATTGCTCTGGGTCAGACATGTTTTAACTGTTTATACATATTAGTTCATGATGGTCCTTACAGAGCTACCATTCTGCCCGTTGTTCCAGGAGACTAACCAGCATGGGCTACATGAAAAAGACTGCTATCCACTTTCTGCTGGATAGGGGCACCAGAGAGACTTGTCACAAACTAGAAGGAAGGTAGAGTGTGAAATCTGAGTGTTAATTCCCAGCTTCATAAAGGACACTGGACTTCACAAGGAAACAGACTACGTGATTCTCCTTTTGGGCTTCAGTAAAAGCCTCCTCTTTCATCTTAGTCTAGGGATGGTAAGAGGTCAGCAGCTAAGAATTCTGGGTTCTTTGTGGTTTTCCCTTATAAATGTCTTTGATGTTAGCCCCTTTGGAAATAAATTCTAGACTTTTTTTAGGGTGATTGGGCCATTGTTTTTTCTCCTGGAACCCTGCATCCTCAAATCAGTCCTATCTGAATTGTACCATTATTGCTACATTTTATGATAGAGGAAGACAGATGGCTTATATAATTAGATGAAGATCGCACATTTTGTAAGAAGAGCTGGGATTGGAACCATAGCAGTCTAGCTTTTGAGATCATGCTCTCAATCACCACAATAAGCATCAGTAAGTGTCAATAATCACTACAATAAGTGTCATTGTAGCATAATGACACTCTACCTAGAGCAATAGCTTAGTTCGAGCCATCTTTTCCTATGAAACTTTCCATTTATTTGACAATTATTGTGACAATTATTGTTTCATAGACCCTACCCCTCAAGTTTATTGAGGATCATTCTTAAATTTTCTATGCTTATGTTCTTTTTTAATAACTGCAGAAAAAGTGTACCTATCTAGGGGGCAGAGACTACAGGTTCAGTTTTTTAACCTACAGCAAGTAGTTCTATCCTAAGAACGTGGTACAAATTTAATACATGTTTGCTGATTTATTTAAAAGTTTACTTGCACTTTATAAGTAGCTCAACAAAGAATACTTTCTTGAATGTGTCAGGTATATGGAAAGAACTAGGCTGCCATAGAATGGAAAATGTTGGGTCTGGCAGCAACTCCAACTATTCTTTCTTCTTAGCTGTGTAACCTTAGATGAGTCACTTAACTTCTCTGTATCACCATTATCTCCATGAGAGTAGTTACCATGTTTGTGCCCCGTGTATCTTGTGTGGACCTTGGAGTCTATTAGACATTTGAAAAATATGTGTTAAATAGATAAATAAATGTGTATTTCAAAAATAAACTTTACTTTTAGAAGAGTTTTAGGTGCACAGAAGATAGTACAAAACATTCCCATATATCCTACACCCAGTTTTCCTTGTTATTAACGTCTTGCATTAGCATGGCACCTTTGTTACAATTAATGAATCAATACATTATTGGTTTATTATTTTATTAACTCAAATCATACTTCCTTTCAATTTTCTTAGCTTTTACCTAATGTCCTTTTTCTGTTCCAGATTCCTATCCAGGATACCCCGTTAATTCAGTTGTCATGTCTCAGACTTCCTTGGTTCTTGGTGGTCTTGATAGTTTTACGTATTCTGGTTGGGGTTTTATGGGCTGCCCCTCTATTGGGATTTGTCTGTTGTTTTTGTCATTATTATACTAGGGTTGTAGATTTCTTGGAGTGAAAAAACACAGGTAAATTTCTGTTAGATATGAGTTCTAAATTTTCTCTTCAAAGAATCAATATGTCAGTATGTTCAATTCTTTGCCTTCTACTTTTAAACTTAACTTCCTAGTAGAGTAACCTTTTTCAATTACGTACTCCACCCTGACTCATCCCGATTACTTGCTCTGTCATAACCATTTTTCCCGCCAAACCACTCATCCTGTCACTCTCTTTAAGTTAGCCAATTGGAATTAGTTTAACCCTTGAGGTCTAACCCTAGCCAATAGGGGAATGACACAGCAGCAGGGGCCACCTGTGGCAGGGATAAGAGCCCCTTCCTCTCCCTTGTCCAAGTGTGCGCTCATCATTGCTCCATCTGTGAGGGCACACTCTTCTATAGAAGTAAATTGCCTGGCTGAGGATTAAAAAGAAAATTTTATGTTGAAGTGCTATTTCTGTTGTGGCACCCAAACTTTATTTATAACAGTTCCATTCTCATCAGATTCTATCAAGGGTATATACTATCCTCCTGACTTAATACTGTTGTCTCTCTGTTGCTGAGGTAATGCTTGTCAGGTTCCTCCACTGTACAGTTTTCCCACTTTCCATGCTGTGGAATAAGGTCACTATGTTTAACTCACACTTAAGGGCTGGTGAATTATGTCTCACCTCCCGGAGGGTGAAGTATTTACATCAATTGTTTGGAATTCTCCTGCATGGGAGATCTATCTCTTTTAACCCATTTACTCAATCATTTATTTTAACCAGTATGGACTCATGGATGTTTATTTCATTCTATGGGGGTATAATCCAGTATTACTTTATTTTGTTGTTCAAATTGTTCCAGGTTTGACCATTGGGAGCTCTTTCAGTTGGCTCTTCTGTCATGTTAGTATACCCCATCACTGTGTTTTGCTTTGCTCTATGTGTGTGTGTGTTTTGTAAAGAACTCCTTTACTTTCTTTCACTACAAGATGCTCCAGAATCACGTGGTACATCTCCCATCCTAGTCTTGGAATCAGCCATTTCTTCAAGGAATCTTGGTTCCTTTTATTGGAGAATAGAATTAGAAATAAAGATCTGGATACAAGATGCACTCAATAAGTTTGTCTTTAATGAAGGGAAAGGAAGAGGAAATGTTTCCCAAACAAGAACCCATCGCTACTAAAAATAACAAAGTGACTTGCGGTGCATTGCAGGCACTGTCCATTTGGATAACATGTAAAAGGTGTTTATGTCTTTACAACTCTCTTCTAATATTTCTGGTTCAAGGAGGAAACTTCAGTTTGATCCTGGTAATCTCAAGCTTCAGAATCTCCTTTCTCACAATGTGAAGAAACCTCAGACTCCACGCCTCTGGCAAGCAAAACATAGAGCTAGAATTTAGCAGTATCATTTTGTTTCATTAGTAATACTGTTTTGTTTCAGTGTATTCATTTATATTATCACCAACAATTCATGGCAAATTCAATTAATTTTCCATTATAATAGCAATACATACTTTTTCCCTTAAAATATATTAAGTAAAAACTGTAAGTCAATTTATAGGAAAAAGGTATTAGTGGTTGTTGCAACATACAGAAAGTGGTGAGTGAATGATTGAGTTTGGAAAAAATTGGAGAGAGGGTCAGACACAGTGGCTCTCACACCTGTAATCCCAGCATTTTGGGAGGCTGAGGCTAGAGGATCACTTGGACCCAGGAGTTCAGGTTCAGCATGGGCAACACAAGGAGACTCCTGTTTCTACAAAAAAATTGAAAATTAGCATGGGGTGGTGGCTTGTGCCTGTGGTCCCTGCTATTCAGGAGGCTGAGGTGGAAGGACCACTTGAGCCCAGGAGGTCAAGGCTGCAGTGAGCTGTGATTGTGCCACTGCACTCCAGCCTGAGTGACAGAGTAAGACCCTGTTTCAAACAAACAAACAAGCAAACAATTGGAGAGACTAATCTCAAAAATCTCTTGGATCTCTAGAATTTGATATTCTGTGTCAACCAGTATCTATGATCTCACACCCATGGCTGTGTAAAATATTTGGGACAGAAAATATTTTGAAATCTGAAGATCAGAGAGAAAGATGTCCTTGTTGAGAACACTAAAGTCTTTACAGTTATTTTCTTGTAGCTATTCTCAGCTCAAAAACAGATCTAAGAGTCAGGCATTGGCAGAGAAGTGAGAAATGCCACGTAGTGCCTCAAGAGAGCTATGGTGTTGGGATCACAGAACTACAAACCAAGGGGAAGGTTGGTCCTAATAGCATCAATGGAGAGCTTCAAAATATTCATAAAAATGAAAATATAAAGCAAATAATTGTGACAAGCATATTGTCTAATTAAGATGAATGGGACGTGGTTCTTATGCATTTTAATCTGTCAAATAAACAGCATATTAATAAGGCTTAATTATATCACCACATACTTAAAGTGACTTTCTAAAATAAAGTTTATTTTGATTTAACATATGCTTTTTTTGTATGTTTTTTGTAGCACTTTTACAAGCACCATACATAAATAACATCTTGAAATAAATCTCTTGGATGTGATCCCCGTCTTGATAGAAATTTTTTCCTTTTAACTTATTGGATAATTCAGGATATGTAAAGTAATTTTTTCTTTATGTGATATGAGTTCTTTCAGCCCTTTCATTTGAATATCGGAGAAATGACCTTCTTATCTTTGATAGTGTTTCTTCGTGATTCTATTTGTTCTTATCCATTCCACATTTAGATGGTCAATATATACTTCTTATTCCATCTCAGAAATAGCTCCCTAATCTGACCCCACCTGCCCTTTATATCTATGGAGAATAACTGCAGATTCTTTGACTCTCCCCTGTCAATAATTAGGGTTAATATCTTCTCCATTTGCATTTAGTTTGGCTTGTGACCCCATTTTTCACCAACAGAGTATAATGGGCACTATGACCCTCAGAGGACTAATGATTTCTACCTTGATCTCTTGAAGCCCTGAGTACAAATAAGTCTGACCACTACTCACTCTGCCGGAGGAACCACATGGAGACTCTGAGACTATAGGGAAGAGGGAGAGAAGCTCAGCTGAATCTAATCTTTAGGCCACTTCTGTTAAGAAATCTACCAAGTGAATGAAGCCACTCATTTGCTCCAAACTAGCCCTACGTGAACACCTGAGATTCGTAAGCATAAGAAATGTTTAAGCCACTATTTCAGGGAATATGTTATATAATAGATAACCAGGATGACAGATTGTTCAAAATAATGTCTGCCCTTCCCCATAAGAGATTTATAACTCCCTACCCTCCTGAAGTCAGATTTTGCCACCTGATTTCTGGCATTCTTCCCTTTGGGGGGGGTTATACTTCCTTATCTCATTGACATCATATTTGATCATATGATTCATTTTAGCCAATAAAATGTGAGCAGAAATGAAATGCTGCCATGGCGTAGAAGTTTTAACAGCCATCATGTTGTTCTATCCCCTACTTTTGCCTTCTACTGAGGGAATAAGAATGCCCCAAATGAGGGATATTCATTTGGCCTGGCTACTAGAATGAGGAGGGCAAGGAACGGAGATGCAGCGGACTTACAGCTAACACATAATGCAGTAAGAAAGATTCCTTTATTGAAAGCCACTGAGATTTTAGGGTCTTCTACAGAGCCACCAGGGTCATCATCCTAAACAATAAATTCTGTTACTCACCTACATAAAAGACGCCACATCCATGTGATTTCTTACAATTTTGTTCTATCTTACCTCTTCAGTCTCGCCGTGCATGTACCTCACAATTCAGTGGGGCTTGTCCTGATTCTTTAATTTTGGATGTGTGTGGTCCACTCTACTTGGCACATACTTTTCAATTTCTCCACCTGCAATGCTGATACGTACTCTTTGAGACTCACTTTCAATGCCATTTATTTTGTGAAGCTTTTTCTATTTTTCCTGGACGAGATTAGTTCCTCCAATTTCAGTGTTTCCATAGCAATGATGATGAAGCAGCACAGGAGGAGGTTAGTGAAGAGGATGGTGGTAACACAGTCCTCTTTATGCACTAGGAATTGTTTTAAGTAGTTTGAATTTTCAATTTATGTAATCCTTGTAATAACCCCAGAAGGCAATTCTAGCATCTCCATTTTATAATACAGCAGACAAGCACTGAAATGTTAGGTAATTCACTCAATATCAAACAGTTATTTATTACTGAAGCCAGAATTTGAACTCAGGTGGTCTAGCTTCTGAGTTAGTGCTCTTTATTGCCATACTTCACTGTATTTACAGCTCACATTTTTAAGGTAGCATTTATAAGCTGTAATAAAGTCATTTGTTTTCATGTTTATCCCAGTAGACTGTGAGTTTCTACAGGGCAGTGACCATGTTAGTTGCGTTTATACTCTTGCGTATAACCCAAAGTCAGGCATACAGACATTCAATAAATAACTTTCAATAACTAAGGGTTTGAATTTAAATCCTGAAACTTTAAGTCCAGTTTTTTATTTTCTCTCTATCACGTTAGTCACCTTCATTTTATGTGGTTTTTCATCTTACTATTATAAATGAGTACTGGAAATGCATCTGTTCTATTAGTTGAAATAGTAGCCGAGACATTTATTGAAGAAGACTACTATTTCATTTCAATTATTTCCTTTAATGTTACAATAATTATGATTCAAAAAGGAATGCTAATTTTATGAGATCTTGTTGTGCATGTTAAAATGTAGTCTAATCTCATAGCATCTTCTTCAAGGTCTCATATTTCTTTTCTGGAATGTTCCCCACTCTTTTATCCCAAATTATATTTTCTATTATAAATGATCTGTAATTTTTTGGCTCAAAGTTTTTACTAACTACATTGGTTGAAAGGCTCTTGTTTTTCATTAATATTCCCTTTCTATCACTGAGGGCTTACTGATCCTTCTCTTTCCTTAGTGACACATTTCTATGGAAGTACAAACTCTCTTGATACCAATGCCACTCATGACCACTATGACTGTGATCATAACCATGATCATCATCCTTGTCCTCATTCAGATATCAGGTGGGGTTGGTAAGCTTGCCCATATTGTCTCAGATGATTAGCTTCAGACCTGAATCCAAAGTAAATTTAACACCTATCCTAAGATTTTCATGCTCTAAGTTATTTCATGTTCTCCTGTGGTTTTGAGGTCCTACTTTCTCTGAATTATTTCAGTTTAGAGATTATCTTGTTTCTGGACTTCATTACCTTTTGGCTATAATGTATGGACCAAGACACAGAACTCAGCCATTTTCCACAATTTCTACTATGGAAACCTACTCATGGCAGGATTCCGTATGTGAAGCAGGCTTTCTGACATACAGGTGTGAAGGACTTGTGTTCAAGTCAAGGTGAGAAGTACAGATTTAGTTGAGGCTTCTGATGTTCATCATGCTGTTTGGCCATACTTGCTTCATGATTTTTCTCCCCACCTCTGCTTGTCCCTCCCCATAGGTGACATTTTTGTTCAAGTCTGACTTAGCTAACAAAATTCTAGTGATATTTTTTTGTTGTCTTGGTTTCTCCAAACATATGCCTGCCTCGCCCTCCTCCAACAGGCAGCCTCTCAGAGTATGTTTATCTGACCACATATATCTTTGCTTCTACCTAACAGACATTTATGTGCCATTATACTTTTTGTTTTTCTTTCCATAATAACTGTTTTCTCCTATAGTTGACATTTTATAGATCTTTAAAGTACTTTGATTTTTTTTTTTACATTTTTCTCATAATAGACCTGTCAGATAGGAGAGGACCAGATATCTTAAACTTGTTAATTAAATAACATAGTTGAAGCATGTAGTCTCATGTTTGAAACATGAAGTTTATATTAGACAAGGCTTAAATTCTTGTGTGTGTGTATGTGTGTGTCTTAATGTTGAAAGAGAACTCAGGGACCATTTAATTTTTAGAAAGATATTACAATTTCTGCTTTACAGGAGAAATGGTGAAATGTAGTCACAGAATCTACTCTCTTCTACTTCTTGGGCAATGTTCTTCCTCGTTTCTCTAGGAAGTGTCTCCTTCAGTGAAAGTTTGTGAAAAGTGGGGAACAAGACAGTAGGGGAGCAGCTGGCCATGAATTTGGTTCTCAGAAATAGGTCACTGGGGGAGAGGATGCATTGCAAAAGGTTTAGAAATAATACCAAGGAAACAAATTGTTCACATAAATGTAGAATCAGCATAGGAAGAGTCTGTGAGGATGAAGATTTGTAGAGATGTATTATTAATGTTTTTATTCAACTTGCTACTCCTTGCATCATTGCTAGCATCTTTGGATGGTTAAAGTTTCATCAGAGAGAAAATTATGCTCTCATATTAAGATATTAAACCTTATAAAGACAGGCAGCTACTTGTTTCACCAAGAGGTATAATCACCTCCAATAACATATATTTATACATTGATTTTTTTAAAATTTCTGTAAAGGACTAGGTCAACAAGTTTAGTTTATCAAAGGGAATTTCATTTCCTCATTGACTTTAAACAATGAAGCCCTTGAAACATTCAGTCAATACACATCTCAGGGAAGAACAAAGGCAGCATCTGAAAGGAGGATTAGTAAATTACCTGCCTTCAAAACTCAAATAAACTGCACAAAAGCAGTTCTGTAGTTTTGCTGGTAATTCAACAAAGAAAGTCAAATGAAGCCTATAGATCCCGGTTATGTAGAAATATTCAGCAAGCTGAAGGTTGTGATGAAAAGATGTTCAAATAAAGATCATTACTATGAATATAATTAATAGAGAGCTGATATACAAAATGAAAAATTAAAAAAAACATTGTTTCTGAATGACTGACACACAATTGCAGCATCACACAATTTGGGATTGTAGAAAAATAATTGAACTGAATCTTTTATGGAAGTGTACCAAAGTCGGAGTAGGGGGACCTTAAAATTCACTGAGTACCTACTATGCTATTAATGTATTGAGATACGTTATTATTTTTGTTTGCTTGGTTGGTTGGTTTTTGAGATGGAGTCTTGCTCTATCGCTGGGCTGGAGTACAGTGGCACCATCTTGGCTCACTGCAACTTTTGCCTCTGAGTTCAAGCGATTCTCTTGCCTCAGCCTCCTGGGTAGCTGGTGCCATGCCTGGCTAATTTTTGTATTTTCAGTAGAGACAGTGTTTCGCCATATTGGCCAGGATGGTCTGAAACTCCTGACCTCAGGTCATCCTCCCGCGTTGGTCTCCCAAAGTGCTGAGAGTACAAGCATGAGCCACTGCACATGGCCATTATTATTTTCAATCCTTAGCTAACCTGAGAACAACAAAAATAAGGAAATTTTGACTCAGTGGCTAATGAGAAAGCTTCCTACAGGTCCATCCTCTGCTTTTCTACATTTCTTTCCATTTTGTGTCATATTAGCACAATTAACAATTAGAAAACCCATAATTGAAAAAGCAGTGACAGTAGCAGGAATAGTAAGGAGAAGAAAAGAAAGCCAGTTATTTTCTTTCTCCTTTTCTTGCCCCTCTAGCGTGATGGAGACTGTTAGAACAATGATCTTCAGGGGATACAGCTTAAACAGAAAAAACTATCTAAATGGCAGAGTTAAACATCAGTTTATAAGACAAACACCTTTATGAGAATCATGCAGGGTTTTTGTTGAGGTAAGGAATTATTGAAGAAAAAATAAAAGATTATGGGGAAAGTATGAAAATGTATTTGAAGCAAAAAGCTAATTTTGGTATGGAAAGTGAATAGTGGGTAACCGTGTCCAGTTGATCTTTCTCTGGCTCAGTCACTGTGTTTTTCAGAAGGCAATAATAAAATCTTTCTTTACCACCTCTCTTAGGATAAGCAGGTTCTTGGATACTTGATGATACATAAATCACATTTCCCTTTTTATATTATCATCATCTCTAGGAATAGAAAGTAATGAATTGCAGGAGTGGTCATGATCTTATAAATATATTAAGATATTACTAGGTTATAAACAATAGAATTGGGACAATTTATAATATGACTTTGAAAGATTAGACTTTAAGAATTAAAAAAAAAAGACATAGAGGTGCAAATTGAGCAAACAAAGTAGTCAGCAGAAGGTTAGAAGGAAAAGCAAGATCGAAGACTAGGGAGAGGTAGAGGATATTGATGTGTTGTAGGGCAGATAAGCTGGCCTAATGAAGATAGGTCCAACATAGGTGCTTGAAAGGAAGGGCTAAAATGAGAGAGAGGGAGGGGAGAGTACAGAGGGTACCAATCTAGGTTCACAGTGAGAGCATTGTTTTGGGATGGTGAGTAGACTGGCTGAATATAAAAAGAGTCAATCCAATTATAACGAACAGGTAAAGGTGTAGTCCAGAATCCAGAGCCATGTTCCAAACCCAGATGATAGCCTCCTGCTTATCCCCTCCAAGGTAATAATGTTGTTTACACAGTGGACACTTAAGTTTGTATTGGATTCAATAAAAAAGAATCACATTGCACTGTTTTTTTTTAGACAGAGTCTTGCTCTATCGCCCAAGCTGGAATGTAGTGGTATGATCTTGTCTCACTGCAACCTCCGTCTCATGAGTTCAAGAGATTCTCCTGTCTCAGCCTCCCGAGTAGCTGGAACTACAGGCGTGTGCTACCACACCCAGCTAATTTTTGTATTTTTAGTAGAGATGGGGTTTCACCATGTTGGCCATGCTGGTCTTGAACTCCTGACCTCAGGCGATTTGCCTGCCTCGGCCTCCCAAAGTGCTGGGATTACAGGCGTGAACCACTCACTGCACCCGGCCCACATTGCATTTTTAAAAGACAAAGAATCTATTAGTATTTGCTTTAACTTGGACTTATCCACTGTAGTTTCCTTCTTAATAAAATAACTTGCACCTCAGAGAAACTAATCCTACTCAACACTTCCTTCTCTGAATTGCTCTCAAAGACAGGAAACTCTTTTTATCTCCAAGAATCACTTACACAAACTGCAATGTCTCTTGAATTGGACATTTCCAACCAAAGCTTTGATTCTCATCATCTGTTACCTGTCTTGTATTTCAATGACCACTAAATGGGTATCCCTGCTATGACGGCTCACTCCCACCTATCATTCATGTTGTCACCTAAGTATCTTCCTAAAACGTGTGTCTGATAATGTCATTTTCCTGTTTAGAAACCATCACTGGTTTCTTTTCTTCTGAGTTGCTCCTTATTTGACCTTAATATTTCTCCAAACACTCTTCCTGCTTTCCAGGAAGCACACCTGACCCTCCAGCCCTGATGAAGGCTCCACCAGTGCCCCAAAATGTTGTGTTCCACTATGACTGTGTCTTTGCACATGTGTGTATTTTCTGTCCCATTGACTTACAAACTCTTAAGCATATTTCAAACTTTACATCTCCAAAGAAGCCACTTCTACATATGGTAACATTTCCCACCTTGGCGCACCCAGGTGATTTTAAGACTAATATAAACTCTTGACACTCTTTCTTTTGGAGACCCCACCTCATACTGTATCAAATATATAAAAATGCATCCAAATCTCCCAATAAACATATTTTCTTTTTAAGATTTTTGTGGACATTTTTATAATGGACTTTGAAATTGGCTGCATATAACTTATTTAAAGTTGTTATGATTTCTCAGCAGTCATTGTGCATACTCCATAATTTTTGTAAACTAAGAGAATCTATCCTTCACATTGTTTTGAAGTGTAATGAAATGTTTATGAGTGTTGAATTTGACAATGAATGAAATTGACATAATATGTTTATAGACATCTAATTGAACCTTTGTACATTTTGACTTAGCAGTTTTGATTTAATATTTTACAGCCAGCAATTAGATTTCTTTTTGTTACGACTCAGGTATTTTCTTGGGCTTTCAAAAGGTTCATTGGCCTCAGCTACTGTGTTTGTAATAATGAGAGAGCTTCCTATCTGTCATATTGCTAGGTATTGTATAACATTATCTGCCTGTTCAACTAGATTGAGTTTCTCAACATTTTAGATTATTACCCGGTACGATTACCTGAAACATAGAAGTTGTTGTATATATCTACATACATATGTAAATGAATATAGATGCCTTAGACATGGATGTAGACATGTAGACATAGATATAGACAGAGACATATATATCCTGTTTGAAAAAAATTCACTGAAGCTAGACAGTTCAGTCTATTTGTGTCTATTAGAACTCAGAGGTTCCCAATTGTGAGTTCCAGATCTAGAGCCTGAAAAGTTCATTTTCCATTTATTCAAGAAATCTTCATTTGCTGCTTGTGCTGTATAGATAATTTGCACAATGTCAATTAAAACAGTTTTCTGATCACTGATTTGGCACTTTGTATCAGGCGGTGGACTCTATGGATTGGAATGAATTGTCTTTTCACATATTATTCACTCAAAGATTTTATGACAAAGCATACGTTGGTGTGTTGTGCTTGGTGAATGATATATTCTTTCCATCTTGTCATCTTCATACTGTGAAAACATTTCCAAGAAATACTTTTCTAGGTACCATGTGAAACTGACACGTTATGTTATATAAGCATTATCAAATTGATTGGCCTTATTGCAAAGTGAGTCTGTATCACCACACTGTAAGCCTTTCAGCAACTAGTGAAGTATCAAAGTTTTTACTATTAAGTGGTTAGTTTACTAACCATTAGATTTTACCATTAGGTGGCTACTTTATATGGAGTTACATAAAAGTTTGTCAAATATCCCCTGCTATTAATGAAATCTTAATGATAGAGCTCATACTTTGACATAATTTTTGGCAATGAAAAGTAATGGCAGGTTGTTTGGCATAGAGACTAATTGAGGTACTACTTTTTTCTCTATCATTTAAGTATGATGTGTACAGTTTTTATGTGGTTCATTTGTATACATTTGTCTACTAACATGCAGTGGGCTTTGCAAACTTAAATTCATTTTAATTGAACCATGCTAAAAATATTTCTGAGGTTGTATACTAACTCTCTGAAAAGATCAGGTGAGAATTTGAGGGGAGTAGAGAATTCAGTATACATTTTGGTATACAGAATAGGTTGTGGGCAGTTGAGTGATAACTTCTGCTAATAATATTGACAATTGAACACCTAAATTTTTATAATCAGTAATAGAATGATGTTCAGACTTGCCTAGAGTATATTACTTAAGAGTTAGCAAACAGGGTCCCTTATTTTCCAGCATCTCAAGTTAGTCCATTATGGGCAGGCTTTGGCATGTTATTGGCTGTTTTTATTACATTTATCAGAACACTCATATCCATTAAGTGCAAAAAGCAAAAGTTATATAACATTAAGGTTATGACACAAGTGAACAAAAGAAATTTGAGATGCAAGTCAATGGCTTCTCTCCCTCCTCTGTCTTTTTTTTTTTTTTTTTTTTTTTTTAATTTGCTAGCAGAGGCAGAGAGTGAATGAATAAGAAGGTAGCTAGAATTAAGGTATAATTTCTACTTTCACTTGGTATTTCTGCTATGCATTATTGTTCTTTTCAAGGTGGAAATTAGATGCGTAAATGTATTAAAGATATTTGAGAGTTGAAGCTTTGGACAATTTCCTATAGACATTTGACTATACATGTGTAGAGCCCTCAAGATCTATACGCACAGGAGATGGGTCTGACTTATGCACCACTGTATCCCCAGCACCTAGTACATAGTAGACACTCAATAAATATTGGTGGATTTGTAAATAAGTCTATAAACATATTCTTAGCCACAACTTAACTACTAAAACATATATTTGGGCATGAAATGTACAGCATTAAGCATTAGATGTGTGAAATGCAGTGGCATACCTTATTCAAAGAACAATTATTTTTGCCCTTCTCTGGTTTACAATCTAGTGAGGTAAGTAGTCAAAAATTAAACAGATAATCACATGTTATGTAATTACAAATTGTGAGCAGTGTGCTGCAGGAAATGTATTAAACCTTGAGGTATCATTCCAAGGGGTTTTTATTTTTATTGAGGAATCAAAAAAGATGTCCCTGAGAAAGTATCATTTAAGCTCAGTTGTCCTTTGACAACTAGGAATTCACTCATTGAATGGTAGAGATAAGAACATTCCCAACATAGGGAAAAGCATGTGTAAATGTTCTGTGGTTGGAAACAACATAGTGTCTTCAAGGAATTGAAGGAATGCAAGGTGTTCTGTGTAGACCAGAGATAGGGAATGTGGCATGAATTGAAGAGGGAGGGGAGGGAAAATGCTTGGGATCTGAGTGTCATGCTAAAGCTTTGGGATTGGATTCTAAGGTTTATGAGTAAATATTGAATGAATTTATGCACATATATAGGAGTTATGTCACCTAAATTGGATTTTACAGGGAGCCTTGTAGCAGCTTTGTGAAGATGGAATGGAGGGAAACTAGAGAGGAAATGAGATATCACTGAGGAAGCAATCACAGTACTCTAGGAAAGAGATGGCTTGGCCCAAGACAGTGATCTTAGAGGTAGAGAGATGTTGGTAGACTTGAGTCACAAGTGAAGACAGAACCAATAAAACCTTCTGTTATTGGTAGAGAAATATTGGAGGAGAGGAAGGTATCAAGGACAACTCCTGGATTTATATGAACATCTGAGTAAAAAGAAATGTTTTATTTAATAAGAGGTAAGAGGAATATATCTTGGGGAGACATCTAAAGTTTGAGATTATTGAGATTTTTTTTTCTCAAGTGTATACGTCAGGCAGGCAATGGAGGTTAGAAAAAAAGTCTAGATTGGAAGTAAAAATTTGGGAAAAGCCAACATTGGAAACATGGGATTAGTATAATTCCTTAGAGAAACACTGTGGCATAAAAAGACAAGGAATCACAGAACTGTGTACTGACATAACTCAGGTTAACAGAGAAAGAGGAAACTGGAAAAAAAAAAAAAAGATTGCTAAAAATGTTTATGCCTTCATGGAATGGATGGAACTTAGGGACCCCAATTCAATGACTCTTAACCTGGGGCTCATGGTATCCTAGAGGATGTCCTCAAATAGGATTCATAGAGTCTTCACCATGTGACAGTCACATGAAAATTTCTGTAGATTTGTACTTGGTTCCTTTCCTAATACTTATATTAACCCATGAAAACTCTCTGGGTGCTGTTGCCTCGAGTTCCTTGACTTTTTCTATTTTTCCAAATCTTACTTAAATTTTTTTCATCCTTCAGAATAGAGGAAGCTCTCAATGTATGTACTCCTGTCTAGAGAGATAATTTGCAAAACACGCTTGTGAATAAACAAATATATTCTTATGCAAGTGACGGACCGGTAATTTATTAGGAAAACCACCCAGGCGCCGGGCTTCTGCTTTTGCGAAAATTACTGAACTCTACTACTCATGCAATTTTATAAACAGCATTTTAAAAAACTCCCAGAACTCTGTTTCCCTCACAGATTGAAGCATATCAAATGCTTAGAATATATGCTTTATATTCTGTGGAGAGACTTATAAAGCTTTGTGTGTCTCTATAAGCATATCACATTCTAAGTATGTGATACGTTTCTAACTATGTGACATATATACTTAGAATGTGATGGCGTGTGTGTATAAAAGGGATGGAGAAATATATATTTCCTTTTTTTTTTTTTTTTTTTTTTTTGCAGAAACTTCTAAGTGCCGCTGTATTTCACCAAGCTCCAGTTGATACGCCAAATTGAACAACTCCTGTGTGCCAGGACAATGTGCTAGGCTTGCTTTAAAATGATGCATACAAATAAGATAAAGGAAAGAGACTCGGCTTTAACATTCAGCAAAACAATAATGTGTTTCTTAATAATAAACATTTGCATGTAAATGCATCCCATTTTAAGAAAAAGATACTTTACCTATGTTGTTTGTAAGTTATGTTTCCTTTTCAATTCTATTTTCTTAGCAACTCTCTCTAGTTTCAGAGATGTCTTGCTACTTCCCCTTTGTTTCTCGTGGTGAATAGCAATAAATCAGCTTCACGTTTACTGCCATGATGATAAATCTGCACAAGTATAAAAGGAATTGAGGACATGTACATTATAGAATTGTATTGATAGGTGCTTTTTAACATTTTTATTTATTTATTTATTTTTTGAGACAGAGTCTCACTCTGCCACCCAGGATGGAGTTCAGTGGTGTGATCTTGGCTCACCGCAACCTCTGCTTCCCGGGTTCAAGCAATTATCTTCCCTCAGCCATTCAAGTAGCTGGGATTACAACCATCCACCACCACACCTGGCTAATTTTTGTATTTTTAGTAGAGACAGGGTTTCACTATGTTGGCCAGGCTGGTCTTGAACACCTGACCTCAGGTGATCTACCCACCTTGGCCTCCCAGAGGGCTAGGATTACAGGTGTGAGCCACCATGTCCAGCCCTGATATGTACTTTATATGAACATATTCATTCATTTAAAAATTATTATTGAATACCTACTAGGTGCTTATCATTTTCATAAAGTGTAGGGCATAGCACCTGCCATCAGTGGACTTCTAATCATGTAGGAAATGCAGATAATAAACAATGATGAAAAATTTATGTTTAACTTATAAACATAAAAAATGTATGTTTTAGTATATATAATGTATCAGTTTTTGAGTGTTGAATTTGACAGTGAATGAAATTGACATAACATATTTATAGATATCTAATTGAACCTTTGTAAATTTTGACTTAGGAGCTTTGATTTAACATTTTAAAGCAGCAATTAGATTCTTTTTAAATCACAACTCAGATATTTTCTTGGATTTTCAAAATGTTCATTGGCCTCAGCCACTGTGTCTGTAATAATGAGAGAGCTTCCATGTCATATTGCTGGGTATTGTATGACATTATCTGCCTGTTCAATTAGACTGAGTTTCTCAACATTTTATATTATTATTATATTTATATATTAACTTATATACCAAGAGCACAGATCTGTGAGAGAGGCCATCCTCGATCAGCCAGGTCCAGCCCAGATGTCCCAGACCAGAAGATCCATCCAGCCAACCCATAGAATTATGAGAAATGGTAAATATTTGTTCTTTTTAAGACCCTAAGTTTTGGTATAATTTGTTACATACTAACCTTTACAGCAGCCTTTATTTCAGATATTGGATTTCTGTCCCTCTTAGCTTGCCTTAGCTTCCTAGATAGATGTCATATTTTATACCAAAGAACAGACAAATTACACCACTTATGTATTCTTGGTGATGATGACAAAAGGGAAGAAAAGTAAAATGTTTCCCTCACTTCATTCCTATATCTGCTCAAACGTTACTCTCTCCAATAACCCAACCTAAAAACTAATATGCTTAGCCCACCATCACTCCCTAACCCTTACCCTGTCATTTCCTTTTATGGTATATATCACTACCTACTATTATTATGATGTAAATTTCCATCATAACATACACCCCCCCACACACACATACACATATATACATACCATATTGTATGTGGTGGTTAATTTTATGTGTCAACTTGGCTATGCCATTGTGCTCAGTTGTCAGTGTATTAAGGCATGACAACTTTGGAGCTCTTTCTTACTACGCCAAAGCTGATGAATAAATTAGTACTGGGAGTAAAGTGCTGTTGTGTCAACATCAACAGTAACAACTTTAATTATGTGTCATTGACTTTAAGGTTGGGCGGCAGAAGGCCAGGAGATTGTTATTGGAGGCTAGAAAAAATGGTAGCTTGTATTGTGAAGAGGCAAGATTTAGTATAACTGTCATTTGTTAAAATGTGGTAGGCAAGTCATCTGCCCAATGACTCTGTGACTTTTAGAAAATATGCTTAAATATACATGTTTAAGCCTTGGAAGGCTGAGGGAAGAGAATGGCTATATGATATGCTTAAATATACACAAGTTTCCTCTGCTTGTAATTAACTGGATTTGACAAGATATTACCAGAAAGAGATGAGTTCGGAAAACAATTATCTGTTTGCAACAGCAGTGAAAGGAAAAAGTGGATTTTAGGAACTAAAGGATGCAACTGTCTCTCGCTTTCAACCAGTGCAAGGTAAAGTTGAAAAATGATTTGAACAACAGAGGCAAATTAACAGCCCTTCCCGGAGCAAAGATTGAATCAAGAGTATGGCTGTTATGCTTCTGTTAAAACCTCTGAATCAGTTAAAGAGTAAGTGAGCAAGTCCTTTCAAGGCACAAAATGACTCAGGAAGAAAGAAACTAAGGGCATCATCCCATGGAGGCTTGATTAGCTCTCTAGAGAGAGGAAGGCCTGGAATAGAATTAGAAGTGTGGTTATTGACATATGAAGATGGCTGGAGTCAAACAAAGAAACAAAACCAACAGGAGCAAAGCTTTTCAGGGAGTTGCATTGTCAAAAGCACTGGCAGCTTGAATGCAGTCTTTGAACAGATTGTTGCTGTTCAAAATGTAAAATGACCTTTCAGTGCATGCTTCTCTACAGGGTGGAGTGAGGGTTGAGGGTGGATTCTTATTCAGCTATGCCCAGGGAGGATAATGCAACAAGAAGTAGCTCCCAGACTTCAGAATGGCTTTGGACCAGTATAATGTGTGGCTCAATTTTTCCCCTTTCCAGAAGGGAGTAATTTTTGTTTATGGTCTTTCTGGCAAATATGCATCAGGTGTATGGTAAACAATCTGTTTTTTGTTTTTAGTTCACAGAGCACTGAATTAAGTGGACTGTGTTAGTTCGTTCTCCCACTGCTATGAAGAAATACCCTAGACAGTAATTTATAAAGAAAAGAGATTTAATTGACTCACAGTCCTGCATGGCTGGGGAGGCCTCAGGAAACTTACAATCATGGGGGAAGGGGAGGCAAACACATCCTTTTTCACAAGGTGGCAGGAGAGAGAAGTGCGGAGCAAAGAAGGAAAAGCCCCTTATAAAACCGTTAGATATTGTAAGAACTCACTTATCATCACAAAAACAGCATGGGGGCGGGTAACCTCCTCCATGATTCAGTTACCTCCCACTGTGTCCCTCTCATGACACATGGGGATTATGGGAACTATAATTCAAGATAAGATTTGGGTGGGGACACATGCAACCATATAATGGAGCCACAGCCGTTCATGTTATAAATCAAGAGATCCAAGAATTCATCCCAATTTCACCCAACTGGTAACTTTTAGAGAGTATTCCATGGATAGAGATTGAGTGAATTTTGCTTCCGTTAAGGGTGCTGGTATTTGTGACTGTGTCAGTAGACTGCAACAGATTGTATTATTGCTCCCAGTGATGCCCTTCTCCCCTCCCTACAAAGTGATTATACATCCTCAGCATTGCTGTTTCTGTGGGAAAGTGTACATCCTGTCCCACTGCCTTTGGGATTGATCATGGGATGTGTTTTGGCCAATCAGTATGTGCAAGCTTAGTTTAGGCCACATCCTAGCAGAAGTTTCAGAGATTTCATAAGTTTCCTCCAATTCTCTTTCTTACTCTTTTCCCTTTGCCATAAGAAACGTATGTCTCAACAAGGGCCTGATTATCCACCTGGGCAATAGGACCCAAGAACATAGGCCACAGAGGCACAGTAGCGGACCCATAGCCACCAACATGTAAACTGGGTGAGAAGTAAATATTATTATAAGCTACTGAAATTTGGTGTGGTATGTGGCTTTCTAAAGCTGACACTGTGGGAATGAATTATTTTTGGAGAACCAGGACTCAGGACAACCATTTTGAGCCTGAAAAATTCTACAGGTATTTTAAATAATAAGAATAATACTTTTTACCAGGACAAATGCTGTTTTTCTCTCTATGATATTTCAACCTTGCTCTTTTATTTTCAGATAAGAGGTTTTGTTTATTTATTAATTTTTGTTTCTCTTCTGACATATTTGTTTCCCCAGCTTCCTATATAAGCTGTCTTGTTTTCTCCAAAGCCATTTGCTTGTTTTGTAGTATCATGTGGAAGAAATATTTGAAGGATTTAGACTAATTTTAAATCCCGCTTCTGCTGCTTGCCAGGAGCATGTCAACAGGGCCACCAAGGTGACACTGAGGCCCCCACCCACTGTCCCAAAGGCAGTATCACAGCAAAAGGTGGTTGCCCAATATGTATAATTGCTATTTTTTTTCCTCTAGAGACAACTTTGTATATTTTGTAATCTGTGTGAATGTTTAAGCCTATCTCAAACTCCTTACTTTCCCACTATCAGCCTCATTATGAATATTATATAAGGAACATTTCAAAACTTTCTTTCTTCCTGAAATAACCTTTTAAAAGGGTATCTCTTCACCTCCATTCTCTGTGTGCAGATCTGTTCAGTTTCGAAGACTTAGAATGTTTCAAAGGGTTCATTTGTTTTGAGGACTTCCTTTGGACAGATACAGGTATGTAGAACATTTCCTGTCTCCACACTGTTCAACCTACCTGCTTTCATTTATGACAGCCTGCTTGAAAGGGTCTATCTTTATATATATATACACACACACACACACACACACACGTATATACATATATATGTGTGTGTATATATCCTACATATACATATAACAAGATATATATATACACACACACACATATATATATCTTGTCTCTGTTTTCATCAGTCCAGTTTCGTTATAAGAAATAGTGTAGTGGTGGCTTCTAGCTATTTGCTGTGTTTGGTTCTTGAATTTAGAGTCCTTTTATTTCTTCCTGATAAAGGCTTTTGTTCTGGGGTAAATCTTAGTCTATTGAGTCCTTGTATCCATGTTTCTTTCTTTTTTCTTGCTTGCTTTATTAGCTCTGTAGTCCTCATGACTCATCCCTGTCAATACTCTCAGAAGATTTCTGGTGAGATGCCCAGTCCCTCAGTACCAATGCCTCTTTCTACTGTGAAGCAGTGGGAAAAAGTGTAGTTGGGGCC